>NC_051158.1:9992858-10292858 GCF_013339745.2 Dermacentor silvarum
GAAAATGACGGAGCGCGCGCGCCTCATTCTCTCTCCTGTGCAGCGCCGCGATGAGCGCTCGGCCGCGAAACCATCTCCCGCTCAAGCTAACCATCTCACCGCTGCTTCGCATCCACACATGGTTCGCTTTAGCAGGAGATGGAGTAATTTTTTTCACTATCTGATCGCTTGGCGCGGGAACTAAAACATAAATGTACTATCGGCCAAGAAAGTAAACGGACCACGGCACCGGTGGCCGGAGCGGCTGCCTGGCCCCAACGGGGCGCTGCTGTTTCGCTCCGCGCGCTTGGGTCGAGAGTGCCGTGGGCGGCGTTAAGCTTCTCCCTCACTCTCGCGCTGTGTCTTGTCACGCTTTATGAAATGCCTAGTGCGTCGTACGGTTGCTTTGCTGCTGGCGGTCGCGATGAAAGAGACCGTGCATAGCCGCTATTCAACACATGGCGCAGCCGCGCAACAGCCGACGACCGCAGGGATTGAAACCCCGGCACTGTGAAAGAACGAAGACCTGCTCTGTTTTTTTTTCTTGCCTATATTGACCTTATCTTTCATACTAGTGTCTGTCGCCTACGTCCCTTGCTGCTGGAGTTTAGGCGACATCGCTCAAGGCGCCGCAGCGGCGGCTGACGCGCGCTCTTTCACGCCAGTGCGATAACTTGAAGCCGCGCCTGCAGCAAAGCTCGGCTCCTCTGTCGAGGGTGCTTTTCCGGCATTGTTTCCCGCAGTGGGTTTAATATTTATATCAGCGATGACTCTGAAGACTGCTTTAATTGGCTGCTACAATACGTAGTCGATTATAAAGTTTTCTTCACAAGAGTACCGCCAGGAAGAGATAAATAGGAAGAGGAGTCGGGAAATGTAGTCAGTCATGAAAGGTAATCCACGCAAGCAGATACAAGTGACATTTGGTGGTGTCACGCGGATCTCGGGAGTATTTGCGCTTAGATGCATAGGGAGACGTTAGGCGTGGTGGCACGGCAAATATGACTTTATCACACCGAATATAGTTTACCCGTAGAAAAGGCTCAAATATATACAACCATGCAATAGCTCTCTAAACAAATATCCCTAAACGCTCACACTACCTTATCACTTCTTTTTGTGGTGCACCCGTCCGTGTTAAACAGTCTGCCCAAGCTGGCATCGCAGTCGATGTCCAAGTAAAACACCCACAAGTCCGCTTCCGGTCTCGTGACGTCCGTATAGCTGTATTGAAGATCCTGAAGCCGTTGTCGGCCTTGAGTGTGACAATTCCGCTGCCTCTGTAGAGCGACAGCGAGGCTTTCTTACAGCACTGGAGCACAATCCCCAAAAACCGTTTCACTGTTTCTTCACTCCTCGCGCAAGCCTAGGTGACGCGCCGCTCGAGGTCTCGCCCGACTTCTTTTTGCCCAGGGTGATCGTGTCGCAGTCTCTGGCGCTACACAGCCCTACCCCCCCCCCCCCCCCTAAATATCTGCAAGATCTCTGCACAGTATCAGCACCGCCGTGAAATTCGCCGGATTGAAGTAGCGTCAGCACCAACTGAAAAGAAGACGTCCGGCACTGCATTAAGACATGCGACTGTGGCAGTCACCTCGTAGTAGGCTGGCTTCATGTGCTAGGAGCTATATCTGCCATTTGTGTGTGTCGACGTGTCGCCTTGGCACGCACCATCAATTGCTTTTCCACTCCAACCGCATACCATCGAATTCCGTCGTCTGGCATGTGCATCATGCCCTTTACTCATGACAGATGGCTTGAAAGTTTGCTCAGTGTGACGAAAAGCAGCCGTCGACCGCGATAACTTGGCCTACTCGCCTTGGCATGGAGTCATAAAGCGCCGTCACTATTTCCGGGCTTCCGCGCAGGGCTTCCCACTCCTCCTTAACGGCATGCCACAGTTGATCTGCTGTGCCACCGCACATGCGCCGTGAGGACAGCTTCTTCTTCATTATCCCCCAGATGTTTTCGATGGGGTTAAGGTCAGCCCCATTAGGCGGCCACGGCAGCTGTCGCACGGCGCAACGCTCGAGAAGGGCGCCCACAGCACGAGCTTTGTGCACGGGGCTGCGGTCGTGCTGGAACAAGTAGTAGCCATCTTGGAACGGCCCGTCCAGGGCGTAAGGAATTAGGTGCTCGAGGAGGATTTCGCAGTACCTCGCCGCAGTGAACGAGCCCTCGATACGCACGAGTGGGCCAATGCCGTCTCGACTGATGGCGCCCCAAACACTGACCGAGCAGCGGCCGCTACTGAGCACGCTGTGGATGTTGGCGGGGGCATACCTGGGCATATGAGAAAGCAATCACATATGTGTGGTTCAAAACTTAACGCGGATCTGTCTCACTTTGCTGCAGGAGGAAAATAATGATTAAAGATGTAATTATCCCAAATGCAGCTTTACCTCGCTGATATACAATACGCGCGCAAAGAACACTTCGTATTCTATAATGTTCCCATGTGAAGTCATGCAGTAAGGCGAGACACGAAACTGTACTGCATCTTTAGGCCTTTGATGCTTTGAAAAAAATCCTTAAGTTTTATTACTGACGAGTTAAGCGAACTTTACCCGCAAGTTCCATTAGCTGCAAGGATGACGAGTCATACCTGCTGTTCAACGGACGCCACACACGCTGCTGTTGGTCCCAGCGTGTGCTGAACGTTGATTCATCCGTGAATATGACCTCCCGCCACTCCTCTGCAGTCCATTGCTCGAACGCTCGGGCGAAGTTGAGCCGCTCTTCCTTCTGCCTTGTTGTTAGATGCGGCTTCTGAGCGGCAATGCAGTTCATAAAACCTGCCTCGCGCAATCTGACCCTGACGGTCTCGACGCTGCAGCTGAGGTCCAGTGTGTCGCGAATCTCTCTGGCATTCAAAAAGGGGTCAACAACAACGGCAGCAAGTATCCATTGGTCCTCTTCCAAGGTTGTAAGCCTTGGCCGCCCACTGCGTTGAGCATCACCCATTCTGCCCTCTTCATCCCTGTAGGCTTGGATGATACGGCTCACAGAGGTTCTACTCCTGCCGAGAAGGCAGCATATTTCACGCTGACTGAAACCTTGCATGGAAAGCTTGACGATGCGCCTTCTATCCTCGATCGGCACCCGAGGTGGCATTGTTGCGAAGTAACCAAGCCAATTCGACTATGCCCGTTTTTAAACGTTTCCAAAGGTACGGCACAATCATATCTTGATAGCGGCCTACACTAAAAAACGCGTACAAGTAATATAAAATAAGTATTGAACCCGGGTGTCCCATTGCCGCCCGTGTGGTAGAACAGCGGATCAGCTGTGTCACGTCGTGAAGGAAGAGCAGGAAGCGCTGTGCGGAAGCCCGGAACTAGCTGCTGCGCCTATAAATTCGATGCCAGCTCGAGTCGGCCAAGTTATCGCGCGTCGATGGCAGCCTTTCATTGTACTGAAGACCCTTTCAAGCCATCGACTGCCATTTGTATCGGTTTTCGGGAATAAACTTTCATCATTGACGACGTTTCTGATTCTACTTTGAATCGTCCCTTCCTGACGGTACTTTTCTAAGGTTTCATAATAGACTTCGTGTAATAGTCAAAGCAATATGTGGATGCGTCGCTGATATAATAAACCCACTACGGGAGATGACCCTGTAAAATGAATCTCGACAGCGACGCCGAGATTGTGATGCGGGCGCAGATTCTCTATAAAGACCGTTCACGCTAGCGGCAAGCTTGGCTTAACGGCGCGACGGTCTCCGGCGCCGTAAAACGTCGGCCGCGCGGGAGGTGTTCAAAGTGCACTGCAAGCTTCGCCGGTGCGCAAAACGCGTGACACCCTCTAACCTCGCTAACTCGCTGCAAGAAGGTGTGACGGCAAGATTTTGAGCACATCTCTCGTCGTCAGTACGTCCCCATCTGCTGGTTTTAAATTCCGTGTCCTTGTATTCTGGACTCGTCTGGTCTTAGAGAAACATGTAATCACGTACAGTTTCCAGTAATCTCCCTATTGGAATCTCCCTACCGATGTCAGTCTGAGAACGTCAAACGGTGCACGTCAAGCCGACGTGCCGCTAACGTGAACGTGCATTTTTTTCGCAGGCGTGAAAGAGCGCGCGTCAGCCGCCGCTGCGGCGCCTTGAGCGATGTCGCCTAAACTCCAGCAGCAAGGGACGTAGGCGACAGACACTAGTATGAAAGATAAGGTCAATATAGGCAAGAAAAAAAAAAACAGAGCAGGTCTTCGTTCTTTCACAGTGCCGGGGTTTCAATCCCTGCGGTCGTCGGCTGCTGCGCGGCAGCGCCATGTGTTGAATAGGCTCCGTACAGTGAACAGGCGGCGCTGCTGCGCAGCAGCGGTGGCGCGATGCTCAGCGTCGCATGTGGCGGGCGGCGCGAAACTGGGAAGGGGGGAAGACCGCGAGATTTTGGAACTACGTATACACGCTTCCGAAAGCCGCACGTATATCCGCGATCCGCCTTCTTTTTTTGTGCGTGTGTGTACGTGAAAGTACAAGCGTGGCCCTCTGTGATGGCACAAATAGTTTTTGCGGGGTTCAGGCCTATTAAAGGAATAGACGATTACTTTCACGGTGCAGCGTTAACCAGCGGAGACAAGCTCTACGCTGCTTCGCATGTTGCGTGTGTGAAAGAAGTGGACGGCGTGGACGTTCACGCGAACTGCCGTTCGCAACAGGGAAAGTAAGTAAACGACGTCATCCTTCACGTGAGTAAAGCTTACTGTTATTCTAAAATTGAAGTCACTAAACTGGCACCCTGAAAACGTTGTAGTTGACCGATTTTTAATCGACGCCTCACTGTTCGCAATACATGCCTCATTTCGCTCCGGCGCGTTGTACGCCGCGGCCTATCATTTGATGCCCCTGTGACACTGTTACTTTAGATTGTCATACAGCTCGATCTGAACCGCGTGCAGCTACACGCTCACTCGTAGGCTGTCGTCAGCACAGTCATGTCGAGTGAGCTAAACGATTCGGATTGTTGGATCGTGTGGCAGTGACCATGCTGTCCTCGTTGACTCGTTTGGGACCCAGTCGGAGCCACCTGCTGCGCTGATAAACGAGATTTATTAACTAGGCGATCTTAATTTACCTGACGCGAATGTTCGTTTTTCATCATGTACAATGATCGAGGCTCATTAGGCCCCTCTCACAAGATACGATTTCGCTTACGAATTCCTTTCCTTGCATACGCGCTTTGCTTTTACAGTGATCTATCGCAAGTGTATATCACAAGAAACCGCGCCTCTCAAGCGCCAGCGGCCGAAACGAGGATCGTTGAATTAGTGCTCGCCAGCACAAAATAGGCTTCCTTGGCATAAAATATTGCTCATCGCACATGCCAGTGCTATGCTGATCATACCGAATGCTAAGACAACGGCAAGCAGTCGCCAAATCAGCAAAGTCGTGACAAATTTCTTTTAAATGTTCAGCAGCTGGCCATGGCCGCTGGCGTCGCACAACGAGCTGTGAAACGCGCATGTGCAGCACGCTTTACAGAACAAAACCTTCTCACAAATATCAAAGAAGCTGACTTACTTTACTCTCCTCACAGCTGCGATTCATTTCTTTCGCCGTTCGATCTCATAAGATTTGCCAGGAAACCTGTACAACTTTATCCCGGGCTGGCCTTCGTGGTAGTGACAGCCCTTTACGCAGCAGTATCGCCGGTTCCACTTGCCCCCTTTTTTTTTTTCACCTCCGACGCTTGCCGATGAAGCGCATGCCATTGCACCGTCGCAAGACATAAAAAAAAAGGAGGCTGGTGAACAAAGCAAAACGGCTTCAACCGTGGCCGAGACGAAATGAAGCGCGCGGGAACGAATACTCATCGAGCCGGCCGAGCTGCGGCGCCCACTTCCCAACACTGTTGCGTCGCTGCGCCAGATGGCGCCAGAGCAGCCGCAAACTCGACTGTACGGAGCCTATAGCGGCTATGCACGGTCTCTTTCATCGCGACCGCCAGCAGCAAAGCAACCGTACGACGCACTAGGAATTTCATCAAGCGTGACAAGACACAGCGCGAGAGTGAGGGAGAAGCTTAACGCCGCCCACGGCACTCTCGACCCAAGCGCGCGGAGCGAAACAGCAGCGCCCCGTTGTGGCCAGGCAGCCGCTCCGGCCACCGGTGCCGTGGTCCGTTTACTTTCTTGGCCGATAGTACATGCACGCGTGTACGGCCAACCCAATGCAGCCCCGAAACATCAAAGCGCCAATCGTTATAAAATATTTGTGTCAGCGACCCGCATCGTTCTCGCGTATTTCAAGTCTAGCAGCCTTGAACTCACTGTGCTAGGTCTACGCTAGCCGCATGTATAAGGCCGATGGCGTTGCTCAACACAGCGATCACTGCGGTTGGTAAACCAGCATGATACTATATAAGCTTTCTGCTCCGGCTATGTGTGAAGACACAATTTCCGTAAGACGGGTGAGTGCGTCGTAGAGGACCGAAAAAATAAACCGGAAAAACAAATCGAAAAAACTTGTGATGAGGTCTTATCCTTTTCTTTTCTGAGAAAAAAAAAGAAAACTTTCTATTGCCGCAAAAAGACCTCGCATGGTCATGCCGCATGTTTGGACAATGCACTATATAGAAGAAACATATCTATAAACCAGCATCTACCACTGCTTCAAATGCTCGCGCAATCCGCAGGCGATCACTCGACAAGCGTAAATCACACTGCGGGGTATTTTGTTATTACTAACCAACACTATTTTATTCGTGGGCGGAAACTATGTCCAACAAAAGAAGTAGTCGCTCAATGTATCTATGGATAACAGTTTGAATGCCTGTCAAAGTTAACAGCCCTAATTCCGTATCAGAGCAGTAACCACGCTGTTGGGATCGCCATACGTTTCGGAACTACTCACTGCTGCTAAACCACAGCTTAGAACCACAGTGAGAATGCTTCAGTAAGGTCAAATTAGTGAAACGAACTTTCAGAAATGCATAACTGATCTTCGAGGCTGATTGTAGGCTCAAACACACACGCACACATCGCGCTAGGTTCTCTGTCGGCATAAACGCCACAGAAGGGCTGGATGCATGCCGACTTAAATCACTTCAGTACGTCTCAAAGAACCACGTGACGCAAAAACAACCACCAGAAACTGCCGCTGAGCGTATACCTGGCATAAAACGCGGAGCGCTCGCCCAAGCCAGCATGCCGACTGCCTATATGGCACCACTGCGTACGTAATATGGTGGCACCCATGAAAAAATTATCTATACACACAACATAATTGCTGGAATAAATTTCAGTACTGTTAACGCAAAATAGTGTCTTCTATTTATGTAGGTAAACTCATTATACTTTGTTGTGGGGATTTATACCAAAAATATGGCACAAAAGTTTACCGAGCCTTATTCTTATTTTACCTGCTGCTATATTGACGTAACAGGTTTGTTAATGCTGCTCTCTCAACAGCTGTCTGTATATACTGATCAGTTTCTGTCAGCTAAATTATCTCGAACCACGAATTTCTTATTCGCTTGTATATAACGCATTGACGCATTATAGTTTGTTCAACCTTTCATTTACTCGCGATCTTCCTTGTTCTTCCGAATGCCAATTACAGAAAGACTAGCTTCCAAAAGTAATAGGCCATTGGTCAACTTTCTATGAGCATTTCTTACTCTTGAAGAATTTCTGTTGCGCAGGGGGAACAAAACTTAGTGGGAAGACCTGAGCGCGTGGCTCGCTAAGCGCCGACGTAAGCACCTTCGTATGCATTGCACAGCAGTGCGACTTGCCACGAAGGTCAATTCTCTCGTTCACAGCAAAGTATGCTCGGCTGCTTAGTTCTCAGTTAACAACTGTGGACATCGAAGATGAATATCCGATAAAGAACAGACCAGCAGGCTGTTTTTCGGCGACACACGAACAATTTCGCTTCGTAGCGAAAAATGTTCCCGGCACCGTAGCAGACAACGCGGAAAAACAGCGCTTGCAGTGCTTTTCGCACCTGCGCAAGGCTCCTTCAATTGGTTTCCGCATCTCACGAAGCTTCAATCGCCTTACATTGTCTAATCAAAAACTACAGGCAAGTACAGTGTCCTCCAACCTAACGGCCTCGTCCATGCAGCACGTATTCTAACATCTTCCGCAGAGATAGATTATCAGTTTTTTATTCTTCAAGAAAACGAAGAGATGTCACCGAGATATAAGGACGCGCAGTTTTGCGCTGCTGAGAACGAGGTCGCGGGATCAAATCCCGGCCACCGCATTTCGATGAGGGCGAAATGCAAAAGCGCCGGTTTCCCGTGCATTGGGGGCACGTTAAAGAACCACTGATGGTCAAAACTAATCCGGAGTCCCCCCACTGCGGCGTGGATCGTAATCAAATTGTGGTTTTGGCACGTAAAACCCCAGAATTCAATTCAATACACCCCCCACAAGTATACCGCATATGGAAGACCCCTCCTCTCGTTTTATACCTGTTTCGATAAGGTTAGCGGCTATTCGCTACATAACGACCGCATAAAAAGCGTGCTTACTTTTCATTTTCCTGGATTCGGAAGAAGGTAGCCCGGCGGTCCCTCATCATGTTGGCCCAACATAGAGCCTCGCGTAGAACACCCTGTGGCCTTTCTTCGGTTTTTCTTACTTTGCTGGAACACTTGCCGACACAGAAACAACACCTTGCAGCGCACAGTAGACGGGAAACGTGTGCAGAGAGCGCCAGGAGAATGACAGCCGAAGTGATAACCGCGACAGCGCCGCCCTTTGGCGCAACGAATGAAGGGACCAAATAGTAGGCCAAGGAAAAAAGAAAATACGAAGCGACACACTTATTTGTACATATAATTCCGCAATTTTACTTTAATTGTTCGTAGGTTTGAAAGATAGAGCCAAATATGCAAAATTGATTTATTTTCCGTTGGCCACCAGAAACATCGCGGTGATGCCAAGGTAAATACATCTGGCAGCGAAGCTTCCATAGAAGCCCATACGTTAAAAACATGGTTGCTTACCGGCGGTTCATGGGGCTTAGCGCCATCTATGTGAAGAGAAAACACTTCCGGCAGAAGAAAAAATAATTTGACGTCATATCCGTCAAAACCAGAAGTGACGTCATTTTGTTCTCATAGGCGCGAAATTTGTTTTCGGAGGCCTGCCATTGAGCTGTATATTCAAATGCCCCGCCATTCAACTTCATGGGCGTTCCGAGTTTTCAGCGCGAAAAGCGATGCCGGAAAAGATCAGCCGTACGGGTGTCGAAATCGCATCACTGCACAGAAAATACTTTCTTTGGAGGCCGACGAACGCTTTGGGCGTAGATTGCGTAGACTGCTCGTCCTTTCGTCGGACGCCAAGCCCGTCGGACAGCGCTGTTGCACGAAAACAACTAAAGTAAACAAGTATCTGACGGTCGCAACTCGCTACTTTTGACTGCACAGGTTAAGAAAC
The DNA here is from genome assembly GCF_013339745.2 of Dermacentor silvarum. Classification (NCBI taxonomy): domain Eukaryota; kingdom Metazoa; phylum Arthropoda; class Arachnida; order Ixodida; family Ixodidae; genus Dermacentor; species Dermacentor silvarum. The sequence continues at coordinate 10,002,234 of NC_051158.1, forward strand.
AATAAAACTACCCGCGTCACCTAATTCAAACAAAGGTCGACATGCAACACAACACATGTGAAGGGGGCGTATGTAACAGGTGAACTTTACGAGTGCGCCTTTCCACGCACTCCAAGAGCTGCATTGCATTGCAGCTGATAGCGGCGTCAATGCCCGCTGCTATCGATGGGCGCTCTCACGGTGGACGCTGAAACAAGCTATTTATTGATAATGATCAAGTAAAACAGAGTGGTATTTTCTTTTCTCGCCATGCGTATATAAAATGGATTAGGAATTTTATTTTAGTTGAATGAATCTAACTGCGTCTCGCTTTAATTTAAAAACGTTTTTTTCTTTCCCAGTGTTTATTCCCTCCAAACATAGTCGCGCTTCAATCGCTGCTCCCATAACCCTGCTCAATGGGCCATTTGTTGCTTTCGCATTAATATTGTTTCATGTATTTAGCAATTGGCACTGCGGCCCTCATTCCTTACATAGAATGAAATGTCTTGCGTTGTAGTGCACGTTAAAGAACCCCAGGTGGTCAAAATTAATCCGGAGCCCTCCACTACGGCGTGCCTCATAATCAGAACTAGCTTTAGCATGTAAAACCCCAGAATGAAGACGAGGAATGTCGTCAAAATTCATTTGGGAGCAACCCCTTCCCTGTAACGCTCACCCTAATACACCAACATGGCAGCAACATGACAGATTCCTCCTGCAGTAAAGATCTACCCCCCATCCCCCGTTATAAAAGAACATCAGTCCCCTAATGAGGACCTATATTAAACAAAGCGTGGGACATATTGCGTCGCTCTCCGACTACAGAAAATCTTGTTGAATTTTAGCTTGTAAAATAGCAGAGAAGGCGGACGTGATCACAGGCAAGGAGGGCAAGCTGGGAGAGGTATCTCTCTGGCATAGCATCTTACACACACGAGTGCAAAGTATGTAATATTCTAAGAAGGATAAAGGGACAGGAAACCCATCCATTACCCCTGGTCAACGAACAATCAAACAGCTTGGAAGACCAGGCCAACGCTCTTAGTGAACACTTCGAGCATGTGTCTAGCTCAATCTAGTATCTTGAATCATTTCTTGAACACAAAGAAATAGCTGAACGCAAGGCACTCGACCGTAAATGCGCACAGAATCACCCCTATAACCTTCATTTTAGTATCACCGAGCTAAGAGCTTCCTTGAACGTATCTAAGAGCTCTGCACCGTGAGCCGACATAATCACGTATGAAATGATCAAAAACATCTACACAGACACGCAAATGACGCTCCTATTACTTTTTAATAAAATTTCGGCTGTCAGGTACCTTCCAGCTTCATGGAAAGAAGCTGTTGTTGTTCCAGTTCTGAAGCAGGGTTAAGATCCCTTCTGCGTAACAAGGTACCGCACAATAGCGCTTACGAGTAGCCTTTCTAAACTTTTCGAGAAAAAAATGTTAATCACCATTTTCTGCACTTTCTGCCTTTCTGCATTTTCCATTTTCTAACATACTGCCTGATCCATCCCAGTGTTCCAGGGAAGGTCGGTCGACATCCGACAATCTCGTAGGCTTTGAGAGAAACATTCGCGATGCCTTCATTCCCAAACAATTCCTTCTGTCGGTATTCCTCGATATGGAAAAAGCATATCATACTACCTGGCGTTACGTAATATTGCGAGACGTTTCCGAAATTGGAATCTGTGGAAACATGTTTAGCTTAATTGGAAGCTGCCTTTCAAGCCTGACATTCCGTGTTAGAATTTGGGACACTTTGTTTAAGCAAACTGTACACGAAACTGCAGTACCGCAGCGAGGCGTACTATAGCTGCATCCTTTTTTTTGTTAAAATGAATTCTTTACCGTCTTGTGTTCCACGAAGTTCATCTTATTCTGCATAAGTTGATTACGTGCAGATATGATTAATATCATGTATAACCTCTCTCTCGGTTTCAGGTAGGACTGAACAATCTGTCAAAATGGGCTAATGAGAATGGGTTTAAGCATAATCCTCAAAAGAGCTCCTGCGTCCTGTTTACAAGACAGAGATTCCTGGTCCTTGTACCAAAATACTGAACTTTATGGACAGCGCTGTACCTCTGAAAGTAGAACACATTGTTATATATCATACTAGACTCACATTCCCCACATCAAGTATACCAAAAGTAAATGCCTAAGAACAATGAATATTCTGAAAATCACGTCACACAAGACATGGGGTAGTGACAGGAAGGGCCTCATGAGAGAGAGAGAAACGTGGTGGGAAAGGCAGGGAGGTTAACCGGAAAAGATTCTGGTTTGCTACCCTGCACTGAGGGAAGGCGACAGAGCTTTATAGGCTCGCGTTTAGACGAAGGCGCTGTAGTTTATCAATCTGCAACACCCAGCGCCCTCAAAATGTGAGATCCCGTACACCATCTAGATATCCGGATTGCGACCGTGGCCTTCAGAACAATTCCCATACAGAGCCTCTAAGTAAAATCAAATGAGTGGTCTTTTCATCTGCAGAATACCTACTCCATTTTCTTATACTTCCTGAAAGTAAGTGCAAACTGCGAGCATCCGTGCTATTCTACGATGAACGATCCAACAGCTAGTAAACTTTTTCGCAACCGTCCTTCAGTGAGAGAGCCTTCCTCACTGCGCGTAAGGAAATTGAGTGAAGATGTGGGTGTTCCGCTCTTACAAATAAAATATTAGCAACAGCGAAGCCGTTTTCACCGTGACTTGTTATTTATTAAAATCACCAAATATACTCCACAAATACACATTCGTATGTGCTTTCTTGAACTCCTGTCGAAGTACTCTTGTCTGAAATTTTGCAGATGCATCGAAGTCATATTCCGGCGTCTCTTATGCAGCTGCTGGCCCATCTTTTTCAGAATCTCACGTCCTACACCGGGAACCCATCATATTCACTGTAGAAGCATAAGCAGTGATGGGGGCTGTAAGAGGTATTAGGAAAACAAGGCTTTAAAAAATTGGTGTGGTTTAGCTTTGGTTAACCCTGGTTGATAACGAAAGTTTCACTGCCCTGGCTAGGCCCATTGTTGAGCTGTGGCTGAGGTGTGGTTTCGCAATGATATACAGACATGTTTGCAATGAATACAGTGTTTATTCGTCATTTTTTATGCCTATGAAGACACTGCGGTGATCAGTAAAGTAGTGAGACTTGGTTGCAACTCGCAGCCGGGCCCAACTCTACTCGGGCAACGGCGGAAATGTCTCCTTTCAGGGCTCCGTAAAGGCCTAACTATAGTCCGACGTAGCGTGAACGCGCGCACACGTTATGTCACGTTGGCGAGAACGACAGTGGCTATAGTTCGACCGACGGTTCGACGTTCTGGCGCCACCAACGTAACCGGACGCGCGGCCAATGCGCTCCGACGCACCCGGCGTCTGATGAGGTTCGCCCGCGTGCTGATAACGTCGGACTGTAAACGCGCCTTAATGCTCTCTTGTGGTTTGACCTCGAGCTCTCAACGTGAAAACTGTTGAGTCACCGACGGCTGCCCGAGGTAGCGTGATGAAGCTTTCGCTTCAAAAACACCGCCCAAGCACTCCGTACAAGTGGTTAACCAGCGAAGCTGAAACGTGCGGCCCCGGTGTTTAGCAGTGGGTTAATCCCGACACTATATTGAAGCTTTTCTGAATTATTGGTTACATGTTTGTGTTTCTAGTGGAAAGCAAGCGTCAATGGCGGGCGGATGCTGCTAACCACGATGCCGAGTGAACTCGAGATATCGAACGCATGCGAGAACGGCGAGCCGAGGAGCCGGCGTTGCGGGCAGAGCAGGTACGACGCAGAGAACGACGTCACTAACGGCAAATGGCGCGCGCGCTTGGGTTCGACGTAGAGAAGGACGTAACTGACGGCGCAGCCAATGGAGACGTTTAGAGAAACATGAGACGACCGGTTTTTCGTTTCGCCTAGCCACACACAGCTTTCGCTGTAAAAGCCATCATATTCACTGACTCCTGAAGTGTAGTGAAACAGCACGAAAAATAACACTACACAAACGAAACAGAGATACAAGGCCCAACTAGTTATATTAGGGCAAGGATCGTGCACGCAAATCTCTTCAGTGGTGTGGCTAGCCTTGTAAGCAAAACTGCAATTGCTTTGTCTTGCAATTACAATCATGTGTGGACATAATTAGGCGAAGTTATTCGGTCCAAAGTCATGACGCCAGAGTTGTTTTCCTGATTACTTTTTGACGAGGATGCTGTCAGATACGCAGCGGATGCACCAAAGCATGAAATAAGAACAGTGCCTGGTAAGGAAGGCAGATGCGAACCACCCTCAATATATTTGCGTGGGTGTCGCTGTGGTGAACAGATAGATAAAGAAATTGGAGCGGGACTGCGCGAACGCAGATACTGACAGAAGAATCCGAGTGCACAAGTGAGCCGGAACATACAAAATGTAAGGTTGCTGTCTAGGCCTGTTGGTGCTTCATTTGTACTAAATACGTAGTGTGTTACTAGACAGTTTTAGTTTAGCGTTTCTCGACTTCTCGCTAAACGCAAACACTTTACGGAACGTTAGGGTGTGCGTCGCTTAAGGACTTTTAGTTTAACCTTCCGAGAACATAAACGTAATATAAAACGTAAGCGGACGTAGCGCCATCTCTTGCCTAAATCAACAATCAATTCTTGTCTTGGCTACAAGCGAGTCACATGTAGCCGAGGAAGTGGCCAATCCGTTTATGTGTGCGCGAGAACGTCGCGTAAACGATTCAGCAGCAGGTTCTGCGTCGCACGTCCTGTTCCTGTTCACAAACTCATGGAGCGCTCAAGTGTTCTTTGGGACACTTTTTGCTTGGCTTACCTAAGCTGGCACGACATTGAAGCAATTACGATGCGCGAGCGCGAGCGTGAACCAAGACCCAGGTTGTATGCAGTCAGGAATGGGCTCCTCAACATTGACGCCATACCAGACCACACGTTCCGTCGCCAATTCCGGTTTGAAAAACAAGACTTCCCTGTTCTTGTGAAAGCGTTGCAAGTGCCGGACTATGTGACAAGCGCTCAAGGAGTGAGTGTGTCTACCCAGGAAGCCCTGTGCATGTGCTTGCGTCGCCTGGCCTTTCCGAACCGCCTGTGTGACTTACAAGACTTCTTCGGTCGCCACTACAGCGTCATTTCAAGTGTGTCGAACAAAATGATGTTCCACATTTCCGATATCTTAGGAACTTTCAAACAGTAAGAGAGACTCGGAGCTACTCACATTTCAAACTGACACAAACAGACGACATACAACTATTCCAATACGGGGTTTATTTTATTGCGATAGCAATTATATGGACACTTCAACCGGATTTCTGCCGTCGGCGTCGCCGTCGCCGTCGCCGTGAGGTTCCGTATAGATAAAATCTTCACCGCGCGCCGTATGCTCGAGCGGAAGCGTGCGGGGACGCGCGCTATCACGGAGAGCGAACGCACTCAATTTCCCGCGCGCAAGCAACGAAGCGGGAAGCCATCGCCGGAGGGAGCGGGGGGGGGGGGGGGGGCACTTCTACTGTGCCAACAACCGCGCTCGTCGCTCGACCGCGCGGTCTCTTATCTCTCCCACGCGCAAGCAAGGAAGCGGGAAGCCAGCGCCGGAGGGAGCGGGGCGGGGGGGGGGGGGGGGGGTGCGCACTTGTCCTCTGCCAACAACCGCGCTCGTCGCTCGCCACCCCGTCTCTTATCTCCACACGGCTCTGACCTTTATGCACTGTGCATTCGCCGCTCAGTTTCTGTTGAAGCCACAGACCGCACGTACCTTCGCCGCTGCGGCGTATGCGCTTGCTGCCAGCGTTTTGACAGTCGTTGTCTGCAGTCATTCAGTGTGAGCTATTCATGTTTGTTTGTGCGAGCTCACACCACGCTTGTTCATTCAGTTAGTAATAGTCAGGCAACATTTTCCAACGCACGCTACACATGTAATGCTGCCCGGATCGGCAGTGCAGCGCTACAGGTGTGTCCCTTCGCACGCGCGCTGCCCACGGGAAGCGCTTCTCATCAACACCACCGTTTCACACGCGCCTTCTCGTGGTCATCGAGTCGCTCTTCATGTCGGTATACTTACGCCGCAGCACACCTGCTTACTTAATCAGCTCATGTTTACTACAATTCATATTGCTACCAAAGCCGCTCACCTTACTTCGTATGACACTGCTGTGTTGCTATCGCATTCATTGCTTCGCCCTTAGGGCGAAACTGTGACATTTTTTTTGCTCACCGTCTGCCGCCTGTAGCAGACGACGCGCGTTGCGGAACTGTCGTCTGCTACAGGTGGCAGACGGTGAGCGTCATGACGCGAAGAAGCGGTGAACTGCGCTCCAGACGGGCCGGTCGGCGCAGCTACCCATCTATTTTTTTTATAGGCACCACAACGTTATTATTATTATTTTGTGTGTGTGTGTGTGTGTGTGTGTGTGTGTGTGTGTGTGTGTGTGTGTGTGTGTGCGTGTGCGTGTGCGTGTGCGTGTGCGTGTGCGTGTGCGTGTGTGTGTGTGTGTGTGTGTGTGTGTGTGTGTGTCTTTCACGCAGGGTTCTTCCGCTAAGCACCTTCTTGGTCGCAAGTTCCATGTTTTTCGCAATCTCTTGCCATTTTGATGCATTTCGAAGCGGATTGCAAGCATTCACTTCACGGAGAAGAGGTAAATCGTCTTTCTCGGTGAAGCGCAAGCGTGTCACACCTGTTTCTGGTACAGCCTACATTTCGTAGACTGTTTTCCGAGAAGAAACTCGCGCTACCATGGCACCGCCAGCGCCTTTGAGTTTTGCCAAACCCGTCCAAGACCAGACAACCCATTAGCATCCATCCAGGTGTTGTTATGTGGCAACCTACGAGGACGCGTCGCGATTAGGCCTATGGCCGCCGGAATCGCCGAACGATCTCGGAAATTGGGTGCGCTATGCGCTCAAAATTAACATTTCAGGTACGTTTAGAGAAAACGAAAGCTCATTTGTATAGTTACTCGTGATCTACGCGAGTGAGAGCGCAACCATCACGAGAATTCATGCTGAAGCGGGGAGCCAGTGGTGCCGCCATGTTTGACAACGTTATTTTTTAGCGTCCGTAAACATTACGAACGTTAAACTCGCCCAATAACGTACGTTATCATAGCGCACGTAAACCGCAGAAACCGAATAACGTTCAGAGCATGCGCAGTGATGACGACGCTATTTTTTACGTACGTAATATGTTTACGTTTGCTTGCAAACGCTAAACTAAAACTGTCTATTGTATGTAAAGTGCTACGTATCCTGTAACAGAGTTTTGAATAAATAAGAAGGGAATGGGTGGGAAGAATGTGGATGCAGCAAAGGTGGAGGTTTAGAACTGAAGCTTGATCCCTTGGTCGGCCCTCTCCTCGGAGGATTCTTCTTTATCTCATTTCAGGTCGTGTAGCAGTGCAGTAGAAAAAAGGCAGTACCGCCGCCCCTCTCCCCTGTCCTCAGCCTTCGTGACAAAAGAAATAATAAAAGACAAGAAAAATTGAGAAAAGAAGAACCAAGAAACAGGCACACGTGAAGGAAAGAACACAAATGACACCGTGAGAAGTAGTGGGAAAGTCTCGAGACGACATGGCGGTACTATATCGCCTCGCTCACAACACAACCTTACCCGCTTCCGGTTCCGGCGTCTTTGATCCGGCCATCCTTTCCCCTGTCCGAGTTGGGCGCACAAGTCGCTTGTCTCACTTGCTCGAATGGCGTCGCCGCTCGCCCTGACGGGGCAGCGCTGTCAGCTTGGGGGCGGGGAGGGGGGGGGGGGGGCAGAATTTCTCTCGCGGCTACTGCGAGACAGACTGGAAGGGAATAAGGGCGAAGGCAGTGCTTTCCATTCCGTGCTTCCTCGGCTACGGCGCGCAGTTCGCACGACAGTATCGCTTGTACGTCGCAATGCGTAGGCCTTGTGCACCTAAGGCCACACAAGAGAAACTACTATATTAGTATACCAGAATGAAGCTAGCGAGCTATATCACACCGTGGTGGATCTTTTAGTGCGAGCCTTTTTCTCTTACTCCAGCACGCAGCATTGAACAACGCAAAGGTCCGAAAGATTGCAGCGATTCGTGGTACAAAAAGGCACACGTAGAAAACACGAACAGGGCATGGACATTCTCGTTCTTCTTGTATCCGTGTTGTCTGCGCCTGTCTTTTCTCAGCAAAGCATTGTGAGACATAACGGACAAACATGACTCACAGGGCCATAAATTATGGCCGAAAAATCACCATCCACGCCATCCTTCTTCTTCACTAGCAGTGAACTATAGAAGACTTGGCCACAGCAAGGGCCCGCCACCCCCAAAATTCACGTTAGGATAGAAAAAAAAGAAAATTAAAATACAAAACATTGTCAAAAGTCTAATAGAAAATAATAAAACGCTAACAAAGCAGGTCGAGAGAAAACGGGAAAAAAAGCGGTTATAAGGGCACAAGAGCAACGCAAGTATGAACAGGTCGGGCGAGCATGGCGAAAATTAATAATGCTAGAAACTATTATTCGCCAACGACTGATCGAGTCACGGTGCACGAAAGCTGCCATTCCCAACGCTGTGGTTCTATTATTCCCCAAACTCCAGTAAGTACTAAAAACCAGAAACCAGCCATACTGGAAACATTTGTTAGCAACGCTAGCGGTATTGGGCATTTATCCTTACAACAGGTACGTCACACAGTGACGTGTTGTCGCTGAGCACAAGGAAGGAGAACGATGCCCTATGGTCTTGTTTTTTTTTTTTTCTTCGTGTTTGTCGCTTCCTTTTCGTGCTCACTTTAAATGTGACGTGCCAACCTGCTCAACAGCGGACTGTTCTGCAGGAAACACCGCTTAACGGCACGCTTCAAAGTTCTGTTCTCTCATATGGCGGTAGCGGTGGAGAGATTGGGGTAAAGAGCAAATCGGGTACTGCACTTTTCTATGTTGAGCAATAATACAGAAAGCAATAAATGATAATGATGAAATTAATAAATGAATATAAAATGCAATAAAACAGAAAACCGCAACGGCGAGTTCACTGATGTAGCTTCCCGAATACGGTAACATTTTTCAGTCTTCATGTATTGGTGCCAGACTCCTATACGCACTAAATGGATGGTATACGTCCAAGCACACGTCTTCGTACCAGTGTTGTACACGTTCCTCTAAAAGAGGAACGAAAGGTCGTTCCTCGTTCCTTTAATCCGAGAGGAACGCGTTGCAGTTACACTTCGAACATTGGAACGTGTCCTTACATTAACGCCACATTTTATGATTCGTTAATTAAAATATAATGTCAGATAATCCTGAGGCGAAATAAAATGATCAATTTAAAACTCACATCGAACTACGCATATTATGCGAATCTGAACATCGCCGCCAGCATATTATCTCTCAATAAAAAGAATCCAAAGAAACGATCCTATAAGAATTTGTTCAGGGAGCAGCGGACATACTCCAGAGATGTCTAACTGCAACTTTGGTGCTCGTCTTTTACAAATGCAACACATATGGCATTTTCAACTTCAGTCTTCAAATGCGCAGTCAGGATACTGCGCTTCAAATATGCAAGTAGAAAGTTACTCACATGCACCAATATAATTAAATTTGTTGCACAAGAAACCGCATTGAAAGAAACAATACATAAGCGTTATGTGAGCGCTAATTCAATATCGCAGTATGAGTAGGAAAAACAACTGTCCAGAATACATATTCGCAACTTAGTTAAGTCCCTTGTTTGAACTCAGCAAGAGTTGCCTCTCGAAGGTGCTGCCTGACAAACAGACAGACAGACAATGAACTTTTATTGGGGTCCTGAGGGACAAGCCGGCGGAGACCCGTTGGGGCTTGCCGCTGGCTGCTCCCATGTCGGAATCGGGAGGCCAAGCCTCTCCGCTCGTTCACGGGCCCTCTGGACGGCCATGGACTGGAGCTTGAGTTCCGTACTAGAGATGGCCTCGTCCCAGTCCTGTTCGCTGGTGAGTGACGTATCCCGTAACGCAGGACACTGCAGAGCATATGGGCTAGAGTGCTAAACTCCTCCCCATAATCCTGGCACTGTGGGTCAATTTCTGTATTAATCCTGCTTAGGAAACCTCTCGAGGGATATGACCTCGTCTGACGCACGAACCCGTTTTTCAAGCGAAGCCTGTATTGCCTCACAAGTGTTGGCAGCGGTGGTGGTGGTGTCACGCTAAAACCCTGTTGAAATCGTGTCGAAAACTCGCGTCTCGTTCGCTTGGTATATACCAAAATTGCCATGGAAGGGCACGAATGTATGACAAACATGACTAATAGGTCATATGACATCGATAACATCACATGCTCGTCAGTTACGTCCCGATTAACGATAATAAAATCACGAGTGGCGCATACCCGCATTGGATATGCACGTATGAGCCAGGGACAAGAATGAAAGGAAGTAAGAAAAAAAAAGACAGAAAGAAAGAGAGAACGAAAGAAAGAAATCACGTGTGGCTCATACCGGGGCCGCATATTTGAGCTCCGCTCCCAGAGTAGAGCAGGTGCGGGGAAAGCTGCGCCGGCGCCGGATCACGTGACGCGCTCGACCAATCAGGGTCGTTTGGTGTGTCACGGGGAGGGAAAGGAAAGGGGCTTGGCGCGCGCCCCACCGGGCTTCCCTCGCCTCAGATCAGTTTCGGCATCCTTATGGGAAGGCGCGCGCATGGTGCGTTCCACCGAGGCACAGACTGCGTTTGAGCGACGGCGCCGGGAACTCGCTCGGGAAAGGGCTCGTCGTTGACGTGCCGATTTTATCCTGAGGGCTTCCGAAGCCCAGGCGAAATGTCAGCGAAGAGCCACCGACCCTGAGTTTAGGGCAAACGAAGCGGAACCCCTGCGACAGCGTCGTCTTGCCACAAGCTTCGCTTACCCTGATTTTCTTGACAGGGGAAGGGCTGGTGATTTTGTTGTTAGCATTTCGTTGGCAATATTGAAGAGCCGTTCCATCGAAGCGCTTGAGGGTACTGCCGTGTTGTACTTGAGGAAAAGTCGGTTCAATACCTCGAAGTTCTTTATCTGCGACAGCAGGTAGTCAACTGGTACCAGCAAGTACCGCGACAGCTCATCCTGTGCCTCGGCTGGAAGGGTTCGGTGCGCGTGAGGACATGTGGACTGGAAACTTTCCATCCGCCGCGAAGTCCCTCGAGTGGCGCTCCGATCCTGACGTCATGGTTCCTTTGCGGCAGGCCGGCATGGAGGAAAGAAACTACAGGAGAGAGCGTCACGTGACAATCTTGAAGCCTAGCAATAAAAACATACATAGAGATCTCACGAAAAAAACTGCCCCACAGTCACGTGACAGGCAAGCGGTAGTTATTTGCGCCTCACGATTCATCCGCCCTGCGTGACGTGCTGCGTACGTGCGTGCGTCTGTTCAATGCCGTGGAACGTTTACAGAAGGAACGCCGTTCCCTCTGCTGTTCCTTCATAAACCTAACGAGTTACCGTTACAGTTCCACCGACCCTTAATGGAACGGTGGCGTTACTCCGTTCCTCCCAAAAGGAACTAGTTCCAGGAACGCCATTCCGTACAACACTGCTTCTTCGTACCGGTGCTCGCGAGAAAGTATGGAAACCACCCTAATGTCTTGTACGTAGACGCGACCAGCACCGCAAGAAGCACCGTATTCGTCACCAGCGTAGCCGACAAACAAGGGACCGAAATAAATGCGTCGTCAGTTTCCAGAGTGAGCACTGCGGAGGCCGAGGAACTAGCGATAGCGTTAGCCATCACGACGAGACAGCACTGGCATTGCGTCATAGTTCTGACGGACTCTCAGACGGCATGCAGAAATTATTCCAAGGCCGAAATTTCCAGGGCCGCACAACGCATTCTGAATGGAGCGCACCAGCTTCCACCATACATACAAATCGTGTGGATTCCGGGGCATGAGTCCTTACGCGGCAATCAGCAGGCACACGCCTACGCCCGAGCGCATGCACACCGGGAACCGCGAGATGACCGTGCCGAGCAGTTCCAACCAGAGCCCATACCATTAATCTACACGCACATCCTACAACACAATTGCCTTTCACGAAGAACACTACCCCAACCGCATAATGCTCTGACGTGAGAGGAAGCTGTAATATGGCGAAAACTCTAAACAAACACATATCCACATTTGAGTCTTTACCACGCCATACACACTGCGCTGTATTCCTATAAATGTCCACACTGCGATCAATGTGCAACGCTTTACCACATGGTATGGGCTTGCGCAAACACACCACAACTCACACCCATAACACACCCCACCACACGGCAATGGGAGGCAGAGCTGTCCAGCTCCGACTCGACGGACCAGCTCAACCTGGGGCGGTATTCTGTAAGAGTCTACCTAGTGGACTGTCCATTTCGGCGGCCTTTGATTCGCTGCTGCTTGACGTGCACGAAGGAGACTGGCTGGCACCTTCCTGCACATCAAGCAGCAGCGAATCAACGGCCGCCGAAATGGACAGTCCACTAGGTAGACTTTTACAGAATACCGCCCCTGGTCAACCAAGCGAGAAGGGCAGCCAAGGCCGCTGGACTCCTGGACTGAGGGGACCACCCACTGCAGAGCGGAGGAGCTATCTACGCTCGCGTGCCCTTTTGATTAAAGTTTATTCTCTCTCTCTCTCTTCGTACCGGTTCCGCCCACAATGCAGATCATAAGCACGTAACCTTGCATACATCTGAGCAGCATTACTTATTTTAGTAACTTATTTTAGTAACATTACTTATTTTAGTTTTTTTATTTTAGCAGTGACCATATGCCTACCTACATTAATGTCAGAGGCTTTGACAGTTCTAGTTTGCCTATGCTGTCAAGACAGACTGACTGGCAAGCATACCGACTTTCGATCGAGGACAAGTGCAAACAGGAACATCCCGAGCCCCTTGAAGACATTATCATACAAGCGCTGCAGGCTTCTACGCGGACGTATACACCATCGACAAGACGCACAGATTTCGACCAAGAACTGTAGAGGCTTCGTGCGATCCGCCGGCGGGCCGAGAGACGATATAGGCGTACTAAGTCTATTTATGACTTGAGGGAAGCCCGACGAATTCAGAAGAAAATTGAGCGTGAGATGAACAAACTTCAGGACGGACGATGGAAGAGCTTCTGCGATTCCCTGGATCCTCGCAAGCCGTTATCCCCCGTGTGGAGAACTCTTCAGGGTCTTCGATCACTTCCACAACAACGTCATCCCTTCACAGCACTCGCTCTACATTAAAGTCGACCAGAGCTTGAAGTTGCTGGTGATTTTTGTGCAAAGGTTACTGGTGACATCGTTCCACTGATGGACCTCTCGCTACATGACGTCCCTGTCGCGAGATATCAAAGTATGGAAGTGCCTTTTACTATGGAAGAAATGCAAGCGGCTTTGGCTATGTGCAGGCGGTCGTCATCACCCGGTCCCGATGGGGTGACCTACGCTGCCTTAAGACACTTGGGTTCAACAGCGCAATGCTGTTTGCTGGATATCTTCAATAAGTCTTGGCATGACGGCATAGTCCTCGACGAGTGGAAGTGCAGCCGATTGGTGCCTCTACTGAAGCCTGGAAAGTCTCCGCTGGACCTTACATCGTACCGACCGATTGCACTTGCGAGTTGCATCGGTAAGGTCATGGAGAGGATGTTGCTGACACGTCTGGAGTGGTACCTTGAATACTATAACATCTACCCTGATGCTATGGCTGGTTTTCGACGTGGGCGGTCTTCAATAGACAGCGTCATTGATCTTGTGACCTCCGTGCAGCAACAAAAAGCTATGAAGCGTCTCTCTGTGGCACTCTTCTTAGACGTAAAAGGTGCCTACGACAACGTAACCCACGAAGTCATTCTCCAAGCTCTTGAGGCTGCAGAACTTGGAGGCTACGTTTTTAGATGGATTAGGAGCTATCTCTCAAGGAGATCAGTGTTTGTTCTTACAGAAGATGGCCCGACAAATAGATATATTTCCAGTCGTGGTGTCCCACAAGGCGGAATGTTGAGTCCGACTCTTTTCAACCTCGTTCTAGTGGGGCTTACCGAAACACTACCACAGACCGCCAATGTCTCGCTCTACGCAGATGATATTTGCATCTGGGCGTCCGGCATGACACGGCCACAAGTGCGCGCTAGAATACAGAAAGCAGCAACCCTGACAGTGGCATACCTTCGCCGACAAGGTCTGACAATATTGCTACACGCGTCTACGCAATATCTACGGGAAAATGTGCACTAGTGGCATTTACACGAAAGCCAATGTCTTTCTACCCGGTGCGCATCGAGGGCCACTCAATTGCATATAAGAAAACTCACAGGTTTTTAGGCGTTATTGTGGATCGAGACCTCACCTGGAGTCCCCATGTTTCCTACATGAAGAAAAAACTCATTTCTATTGAGAATATGTTTAAGTTCATAGCTGGAAAATCGTGGGGACCATCCGTGCGCTCTATGTTACAGCTATACACGGCACTATTACTCGGATTTCTTCGCTACAGTCTTCCAGTCTTGTCGAACACATGCAAGACTAATCTCCTTGCACTACAGAGCGTACAGAACCCAAGCACTTCGGACATGTCTTGGCCTACCGAGATGTTCTTCGACAGCTGCGACGATTGTCATTGCACAGGAGCATCCGATCACCACCCATATCGTCGCAGAGACGCTAAGAGCGCACATTCGACACCTTTCACGACTACCATCCCGCCATTTAGCCAGTTTGCCAGCGTGACGACCACAGGCTACATACTGTAGTATTGTGACGAGACAACACGAGTCGATACCTTCTGGCTTCAAGCCTGCAAAACGCCCAACGTCGGCATTGTGGTGTCTCCGGCAAATTCGCGTGTGCCTCTCAGTTCCTGGGATTGCTAAGAAATCAGACCTGTCACCCTTAGCCCTGAAGCAGTTGTCCCTGCTTTGCCTACACGAGTCTTATCTTGACCGAATACATATTTACACGGACGGTTCCACTAATTCCAACAGTTCAACCGGAGCAGTGGTTGTTCCATCGGACGCCGTCTCTTTGCAATTTAAGTACTCTCACAACACCACGTCGACAGCAGCAGAACTTGCGGCTCTTCAAGGTGCAATCCATTACGTGCTCCAGCAACCACCAAATCGCTGGGCCATTTTCTGCGATTCGAAAGCAGCCCTACAAACTCTGCAGTTTGCCCTACGTCAGGGATTACACGAACAGCTAGTGTACGAAATAAGACAAGCTCATCACCACGCGATTGAGAAAGGGCACGACATCGCATTTCAGTGGTTGCCGAGCCACTGCGGAATTGTTGGCAACGACAGCGCCGATGAAGCTGCTCGCTCGGCTCATCAAAAAAGTTGTCGCAGTTTCACCTAAAAGGCGAAGCATCAATTGCGATAGCCAATTTGCAGAGAGCTATACAGAGTAATGATATTAGCTTTATCAGCTGTATAAACTTGGACATGCAGCAGCACCGGCAATACGCAGAACTGCTGTCGACGCCGTCGGCGTTTTGCCCGCGTTCGCTCAAAATGCGTGCGGCGCTGGTGACTGTTGCCGGAGCCTCTTATATAAATAGGCACTTGGTGCCGCAGTTAAACGTCGCCTCCCTTCCCTCCCCCTCCCCCCTCCCCCACGGCCTCTCCCGCGTCGGAAGAAGGCGCGTTTGCTCTACATATATGGTGATTGTAAAGGAGGAAAGAGGCGCTTAATTCTGCAGCCCTTAAGGGAGCACGGCGCAGAACGCGCGTTTGTTCTCCGCCGTGCGTTCACTCCCCGTGAAAGCGCGCGCCCCTCGCGCCCTTTCACTCGCACAAACAGCGTTAGGCACGCGGCGACGCTTTCATCTCCATTGACGTCATACGGAACCTCACGACGACGGCGACGCCGATGGCAGAAATCTGCTTTTGAGTGTCCATATAATTGCTATCGCAATAAAACATCAGCGAGTGCCTATACCACTCTCAAGAACGGACGCTGCGCGGCAACTTCAATCACTTGCTCGCCGCATCACACTTCAAAGATGGAATTCACCAGGTTTCAGCAACTCACGCCTGCATTCTCTCGACCCTAAATTGCGACTTCGCCTGCCACCTGGACTCTCCCGTGGTGAAGCAACTTTACTGTGTCGCGTGTGGTTGGGCGTCGCATTTACAAATTCCTATTCATTCCTAATAGGAATGGCTAACAGTGCGGCATGCAATTTGTGCGGCTGCGATGAGACGCTAGAGTACCTTCTGTGTCATTGCCCAGCTTTTGACGCTCAACGACGGATTCTTCAAACTCAACTCAGCATGTTAGATAGCAGAGTGCTGTCAGAGGAAAAGATTCTGGGACCATGGCCTACGCATTCATGCATGCGAAAGGCCACAAAAGCTCTTCTTCAGTTCTTGAAGGAGACTGGACTATATGAGCGCTTGTGACAGTGGACCTTCCTCTGCGACTGACTGTGTGAATAACTGACTCTTTATGTGTGTTTTTTTTTCGTATTCTCGCTCCTTATCTATTCTTCCCCCTTCCCTCTCCCCAAGCGTAGGGTAGCCAACCGGGCACGTCCTTGGTTAACCTCCCTACCTTTCTCTTCTCGTTTCTCTCTCTCTCTCTACTTATTTTAAACGCTTTTCTATCTCTATCAACTAAAAACTCGTTTAAAATTATCTTTGCTTTTTGCTGTAGAAGACTTGTTGGCCATGGTCCCACCCGCCGTGGTTGCTTAGTGGCTATGGTCTTGGGCTGCTGAGCGTGAGGTCGTGGGATCAAATCCCGGCCAAGGCGGCTGCATTTCGATGGGGGCAAAATTCGACAACACCAGTGTACTTAGATTTAGATGCACGTTAAAGATCCCCAGGTGGTACAAATTATTCCGGAGTCCCCCACTACGGCGTGCGTCATAATCATGAAGGTGGTGGTTTTGGCGCGTAAAGCCCCATAATTTAATTTAATTTTAATTTTGGCCACGGTCCAAGTAATTTTTGCATTGTAACGGGGGCGCTTGTATGGGTTTGCTAGTTTCATCACTAATGTTCTTTGTTTCGCAGGTTATTTTGAACACTCATGAAGAACGCGACAAACGTTCTCAATTTTATGACCACAGCAGCGCTCAGGAGAATTGAGTTCAATACGCGTATTTTGAACGGAACACTTTTCGTATAGGCCACTTCCAGTCAAAGCCTGCGAATTAATGTATCCGTGCATCGAGGTAGATTTGCTCCTATGTTTAATTCTCCTTGGGGATCCATTTCATATAACAGTGACTGTATCGCTTTATCACTGTCTAACCACTTTGCCGCACAGCAGTGGATGGACATGTGTCATATTATTCGGATACCCGACTTAGACATAAGGATCGCAGAATTACTTTCGTTCAGAGCCTTTCTGGCGAGTCCATCGGCCTCTTAGTTCACTTTAATCTGGTGTGGCTGGGCAAACACTGAACTACGATATGATGACCCTGCGCTGAGGCTTCTTTCGCGGCTTCAGCGATGCAGTGAACTATTTATCCGTTTTTGAAAGGCTCTCCTGCATTCATGATGATTTGAAGTGCCGATTTGCTTGTACAAATGACCCAATACCTTGCTTTTGTTCTATCGCGGATAATCTTCGCTTCTTCTCAAATTGTATTTAGCTCCGATGTTGTTCAAGTAGATGGCTTCAAATTGTTGTAAAATATTAACAGTCTGCACCGCCCTACGCCATGAAACGTGCCAAGAATGCGAAGTATTTACATTCTGCCATGATAACGCATGGCAGATTATTTCTACACACCACATTTATGAGGAATCTTTAGCTCCCGGGCTTCTATCTAAATACATGACAACGGAAAAATAAGTTTCTTGGCCAACTACTCGACTGATTTTGATAAGGTTTTGTTACTTGTAAAAAAAGAGGCTGAAATCGACTGCAGGAAGCAATTTATTTTATTTAAGCAGTCAATATTTTCAATAAAAATCGTTGAAAATTGAAAAAAAAAACAGAAGAATCAAGTTTACAACTCAAACTCAGCAGAAAAAAAAAACGGCATGACAGTTCTGTAAATTGAACCTAATTAAATATATACAAGTACAAATTTGAATGTTATTCAACACTATAACATATGCCAATAACTCGTGAATAGGACATTGCGAAACCCTCGTAAACACTGTGAGAATATGCATAAGCTGTAAGTATGTATAACGAAATGGTCCGCTTTAGATTCTCTATTAACAGACGCAGTTTACAGAACTGCGATATCTGTTATTATTGCGATAGCAATCATATGCACACTTCAACCGGATTTCTGCCGTCGGCGTCGCCGTCGCCGTCAGGTTCCCTATAGATAAAATCTTCACCGGGCGCCGTATGCCCGAGCGGAAGCGTGCGGGGACGCGCGCTATCACGGAGAGCGAACGCACTCATCTCGAACGCGCAAGCAAGGAAGCAGGATGCCAGCGCCGGAGGGAGCGGGGGGGGGGGGGGGGGGGGACACTCTGCCAACAACTGCGCTCGTCGCTCGTCCCCACCGTCTTTTATCTCCACACGGCTCTGACCTTTATGAGCCGTGCATTCGCCGCTCAGTTTCCGTTGAAGCGATAGACCGCACGTACCTTCGCCCGCGGCGGCGTATGCTTGCTGCCAGTGTTTTGACAGTCGTTGTCTGCAGTCATTCAGTGTGATCTATTCGTCTTTGTTTGTGCGCGCTCACACCACGCTTGTTCATTCAGTTAGTAATAGTCGGGCCACATTTTCCAACGCACGCTACACATGCAATGCTGCCCGGATCGGCAGTGCAGCGCTACAGGTGTGTCCCTTCGCACGCGCGGCCCACGGGAAGCGCTTCTCATCAACACAACCGTTTCACAAGCGCCTTCTCGTGGTCATCGAGTCTCTCTTCATGTCGGTCTACTTACGGCGCAGCACACCTGCTTACTTAATCGGCTCATGTTTACTACAATTCACATTGCTACCAAAGCCGCTCACCTTACTTCGTATGACATTGCTGTGTTGCTATCGCATTCATTGCTTCGCCCTTAGGGCGAAACTGTGACATTTCTGGTGCAGTTACGGATTTGTAAACTTCATGCTTGATTTTGTCGCAGTATTTGTGAGTTTTGTACTCAAATGTATACCATAAATAAAATTTTCCTTCTTTAGAGTCATTCTAAACCACTGTTTTCTCTTAAATGCAACACATATAATTTAAATTGGTCCAGCGGTTGTCGCAATAGTATTTATACGTTTTACATGTATTCGAATAGGGAAATTAGAGTTGGCCTCGAGCTAAAGCTTCCTCTTCGGGATAAGTTTAATGCGTACATTGTTTCGCAGTCGAAGTATATATTTGCATGGTTGCTAGCGAGATCAACATTTCGCGTGAGCTTTCGCAGAACGCTAGTTTACTCTCTAAACACGAGGAGTTATCTCCGCTTTATCACTGACCAAAATATCGTATTCAAGTCAAAGAAAAGAAATCGGGGTAGCTTGCACTAGTGGCACAAGGCTAAAGGCACAGTGGAGCTGATCGGTTCCTAGCTGGTCCTGGCTATACGAAGTGATGCTAAGTTATACGAAGTGTATAAGCATTTTCTCGTGGTCCGTGGCATTGGGGAACGCCTCGCGAAGCACTTGCAGTCCGAGCACACGTAGGGAAAGTGGGGCGAAAGCTATACACAGTGTACGGGCGGCGCGCAGCAGACGACACGCCGGGGTGACGTCACGGCGCATGCGCACTAGCGCACTGCTGGTGGGAGCTTGGCCGAGCCGCCGCCAGAGGTGCCTGCTGCAGTCACGGACACCGCGATCGTTCGGTGCTAATGCGGCGAAACGGAGAAGCGCGATGGCGTCGGCAGCACCTCTGTGCGTTGCCTCGTTGGTGCTGCTACAATTTTAGGGGCGAAGCTCCTTAGGGTGTGGGTCTGTCCCTCCTCTGTAGTATGTAGTAGTAGTCGTCGTCGTAGTATAGGTAGCCACGTCTACTTTTATGAAAAAAAATTCCGAAAGTTGTGTCCGTAGCGCGGAATCGAACCAGGGACCCCTCGCTTCCGAACGCGCGGCGCTAACCACTACGCCACGAAGCGCACATGGACACACGCACCACGATGACATTAAATACCCAACATTAACAAAAGACTGCGCGTTTCTAACGCGTTTGTGCTAGAGCGTTACGGCCCGTGTAAGAAGCTGGTGTAAGACGCTGTGGCCTATCCGCCTTACCCCCGTATTCATAAACGCTCCTCGACATTAACTTGACTTACCACCGCCTTGGGCAGCGCGTTCGAAACGCGTTGAAGGCGGTGGCAAGTCAAGTTCAAGTCGAGGAGCGTTTATGAATACGGGGGTTATACTCTCTCAGCAGTCATGTGATGGCGTCGGCAAACGCGGTGCACGTTCCGGCATGTGTAAACGGCTGCGTAAGACGCTGTGGCCTCTCCCCCTTACTAGAGAGTACTGCACGTTTCTAACGCGTTTGTGCTAGCGTCCCCTTAAGCGGGAGATGGTGCAATTATAATGAAGGGCGCTGTTATAAAATAGGAATGACGTCACATATGGCGCGTTTCATTGGTGGAAGTCAATCGTTCGATTTAGTGCGGAGAGACTGGGCGAATTACACGGAAGATTCACGGTTTACCGATGATTCCCTCCGGAGCTTCGCCCACTCATCATCATTCACCCCGTGGATATGCGGTGTTTTTTTTATTGCGATAGCAATTATATGGACGCTTCAACCGGATTTCTGTCGTCGTCGTCGCCGTCGCCGTCGCCGTGAGGTTCCATATAGATTCCAAGGGTGATAAAATCGCCGCCGCACGCCGTATGCGCGAGCGAAAGCGCGCGGGGGACGCGCGCTATCACGGAGGGCGAACCCTCCCCCCCCCCCCCCCCGCGCGCTATCACGGAGAGCGAACGCTCGGCGGAAAGCAAACGTGACCGTCGCGCAAAAGACCGTGGGGGTATGGGAGGGAGGGAGGGAGGGAGGGAGGCGGGGCGGGGCGGCGCTGTGCTCCGGCACCAAAGGCGTATCTTGCCACTCAATCTCCCACGCGAAAGCAACAAAGCGAGAAGAGGGGGGGAGGGGGGGGGGCAGCTTCTCCTCTGCTAACAACTTCTCCTTTGCGCTTTGCCCTGGGATGCCGGTCGTCCGCACCGTCTCTTATCTGCACACGGCTCTGACCTTTCTATGCGCTGTGCATTCGCCGCTCAGTTTCCGTTGAAGCGATAGACCGCGCGAACCTGCGCTTGCTGCCAGCCTTTTGACAGTCGTTGGCTGCCGTCATTCAGTGTGATCTATTCATGTTTGCTTGTGCGCGCTGACACCACGATTGTTAATTCAGTTAGTAAGCCAAAGTGTCCAAGTTTATGCCGCCGATAAAACTACTATCCCTACCCCGAATAGCTCTCTACTAATTTGCTATCGCAATCGATGCTTCGCCTTTCGGGTGAAACTGCGACCTTTTTGTCTCTCTCTCGCTCTCATTTTCTCTCTCTTTCTCCGAAGCATAGCGCGCGACGCCCCGCAAGGTGGTTGCTAGGCAACGCAGTGGCAGGCGGCACACATTACGGGATTAAACAGTTCCGCTGTTAAAAAGAAAGAAAGCACATAGTCGAATTTCGAGGCGCACGCCTTACGTTGGTTTGTTTAAAGGTTTATTCGAACCTTTTGCCGATGACCGTACATCCAAATCGCGAAGCCATTCACTAGATTGATAATTATCAGAGCAGCCTCCCCGGTAGAGTTAGAATGGTCGCTACCACGGACATCTACATGTATACTCAAAGCAGCCTGCACCTTGCTAGAAGCGCGAATTAAGGGTCTCGTTCTAAAATACTGTAAGCTGGCACAGCGGAATTTTGTCGGGGCCCCGTATTCTACAGAGCAGGTGATCCTAAAGTAGGACTGGCCTTATTAAAATTATAGGAGACTGTAGAATAATATATACCCTTAAAATTGAAAAGTGATGCAAATCTGTCTATAACTCTTTTAACGTAAAATATTACTTGTTCATACATATACGTGTATACATAACTCTCTATGCACCCTTTTTGGATGTAAGGATGTGAGTTATAGACAGTTACCCCCGTATGCACTTTAAGTGTAAATTTTGTTTACAGTAAAGGGTGGTGCTTGACACATACGATAGCCTCGACATGCTTGCAGCAGTCCTGCAAAGCCATGAAAGAGAAATCTCTCCTTAGTCCTTTCTACACACTGAGGAGAGCCTCATAATGTAGATGTACAGGGTGTAGATACACAGGATAACCACACTGTGCGTTCCGATTTATCCAGAAAGACGGAGCTGGCCTTGACGAAAGTAAGCCTTTTTGAAGTGCTCTAAGATGAGATGGATCTTTCATGTGTTAAGTCTCAGAGCTATGTCAGCATGACGAGCTCTATGTGATCTCACATTCCACCACAGAAAAGAAGGCCATGTGTGTGCAACCTCGTCATTCAACTTCGACGTGTTATCTCAACATAAGCGTTTTTATTTAAAGCCCTCCAGGACGGGACCTAGGACTGTCCAAAGCTGCTCTGTCGCTTAAGCCGCAGGAGTTTTGCGTCCACTAATAAGCATTCGAATAGCAATACCCAGCACTTTCATCAAGCTAATAATTGTAATATCATCTTCTTGATAGGCTGCGCTCTCGGGAAAGTTCACCTGTTGTTGCTGCAGCTCGGTAGTATCTCCTAGACGGGCAGCTGCAGGTCTTGAAGAAAGCGAAGGTCAATCCTCAGAAAGCGGGGAGGGAGAGAAAAAGGCAAAGGAAAGTCAGGGAAGTTAACCAAGGATTATCGTCGGTTGGCTACCCTGTACCAGGGGAGGGAGAAATGGTTGTGATAGATGAGAAAAAATAATACGAAAAGAAAACACACACACAATACAGAACTGTTTCTGTGGGCTTTGCGACATAGTCTACGAATGAGTTACATAGTGTTACACAGTGTCGACGTCCCACTAGCAGATTCTGTGTCACAGAGTGTAAAGTCACAATTTGTCACAAAGGCTGGTGTCTGTTAAATACGCTGCAGCGCCTTCATAGCGATTCGCGTAGGCCAGTTTCCAAGAACGTTGTTTTCCGTGAATGGGCGCTTGTCCAGTTGGTCTAGCGTGGCTGACAGGGCTGCTCTTGCGGGTTGAAACAAAGGTACACGCAAAGAAGGTTGCGCAACCGTTTCGCTGCGCCAGCAGAAGTCACAAAGTGGGCTATTGGCACTGGGATAAGAAGTAGTACGCATTTGAAAATGCTACACCAAGCGATAGACGGACTAGAAAGGTGCAGTCGCGTCGTGGAAGGTCGGACGGAATACGGAGCAGTGAATTAGGGTCTAGGGTATGAAGACGTGCACTTGTGAAGTCGGATGAATTCCACTGAACCAACGTTAGCTTACGCAGAAGCGCGAAAAGTTTTTTTCGCTGTGTCGGCTCTCGAAAGAGGAATGGCAACGCAGTTTACGCCGTCATGGGCAGATCGGGCAGCTGCGTCCGCTCGATCATTGCCATGTATGCCACAGTGACTAAGCAACCACTGATATATCGTGTCCTTCGTCGACTACTCGATGGTGGACTTGTCTTATCTCTGTGACGAGCTGCTCGTGTCATCCATGGCGCACTGCTGAGAGTAAACTCTGGAGCTCCGCCTTGGAATCAAGAAGATTGACCTTAGATGGGGTGGTTCCTCCTGAATGAAATAAAGAGCCGTACGGAAGGCTATCAGTTCAGCAGATGTCGTTGATGGTACATGTGAAGTTTTAACTGTATTTTGACAGGTATTTCTGGAACTTGTAGGTGTGACTGAGTCATTGATGTAAACATGTACGCGGCTAATGTGCACCTCATGTAAAAGTTCTAATGTGGCCTGTTTCAGTGCAAACAACGGCATGTTAGCTTTCTTCGTGATCCTGGGATGGTGAGGCTTATTTCAGATTTGTGCAGGCACCATAAAGGAGAGTATGGCCTTTCGGCAGGCAGGTAATTCTACGAGAACGAGGTGCGATTGACAGAAATTATACGACTGAAAGTTGTGTGTGGCCTTTCTGCAGGTAAAGAAGCAAGATGGTGAGTAGGTAGTCGGGCAACGTGCAGAATATGCGTCCCGAGAGCGTCGGTGGCTAAGTACGGTGATATTGGGTGACCTCGCACTACGACAATTGTTGCCGCCGTAGACGTACACTTAGAGAGACCGAGACACGTCCTTAGGGCTTGAGCTTGTAGTCCCTGGAGTACAGACAGGTTTGTTTTGCAGGTGTTGCCTAGCACAGGGAGGCTGTATCTTGCGAAACTGAGGAACAAGGCATTATAAAGCTGCAGCATTGATGGCACCGATGTGTCCCAAGCCTTTCCGCCGAGAAATATGAGGAGGTGTTATATTATCGTTAGCCACCTCTTTAGCAATAAAACGTGCGAGCTCCATGATATGTCGCGGTCGATAATTACCCCTAAAAAGCTGTGTTTTCATGCATTTGCAATTGCTTGCCCATTGACACTTACAGAGTAAGGCCTCATTGCCTTCCGAGTGAATGTGACAAGGCAGCATTCCACGGAAGACAGTACAACGATGGTAACGTAGCTGCCTCTTGTAGCCTTGCTCGTACCTGCAGTCGTGTTACTGCAGACGCACAGATGCAGATGTCACCAGCATAGATTGATACTTGAACTGTGTTGGGCAAGCACCGGACACGACCAGCGAGCACTAGGTTGAATAGTGTCGAGGGAACCTACATGCAACACAGCGTTGCATGTAGGCTCCCTAATAGTGTCGGGCTCGACACGCTGCCCTGCGGTACTCGACGAAATGTTTGGTGGGGAGTCGTGGCGCCATCCTCGGTCATCACGAAGAAATGTCTGTCGGTCAAATAACTGGACAGCCATTGAAAAGGTCGGCCACCGATTCCGGCTTCAGTAGGAGCCTTTACAGTGGCATAATGTGCTGCATTACCGTAGCGCCTTTTATGTCAAAGAACAATGCCGCAGTGAGTCGTTTCAGATGTTTTTTATTTTGTACAAACGTGACCAAATCGATGACATTATCTCAGAAAGTGGAGCAGGAGCAACATCATTATCACTGCTGCCGTTACCAAGTCCCTCGCTATTGGAATCATTATTGTGCTGCTTCTCCTGCGGTAGGTTGTCTTAAAGTGACTGACGGTGTGCGCTGCGTCCCCGGATTGCTGCAACTGTATTCTTGCCAGTAGTATGTTTCCGTACCATATCTCTTAAGATAGATTATTCTTGTTTTATCATAAGAGAGGTGTTCGAGATAGCATCATGTTTTCCATCCTAGTTTCCGCATCGACTCATGTCTCTTTGACAGACTTCATGTCAGTCATGTTCATGTGTGCCACTACGTCGTGGACATGTGATTTTATTAGTACAGTAGCTCTGTACGTGGGCTATCTTGAAGCACTTTAAGGATTGTAGCGGCTTCGGTACGAAAGATAGAACAAGGTAGCGCCCAAGTTGGGATTTACGTTGACTAGGCAGGTTTTCACGTGCAAAGAGAATCTTAACGCGCTTTGAGGCTCCTAGCCGACCACCACTCAGTACTTCATTAGGGGATCACGCTTTTTAGAGTGTTCACGTCATAATCACTGTCAACGTCTGTGATAACATCTGCAGTGACATTATGAACTGGCGGCGTATAGGCACGAATAGGTACATTGTATACATTAGAAAGGCTGAGGAGTAGCTGCAGTCTTCTCATTCGTGGTGTCAATGGCGATAATGTTTCGTCGCGGGTTTAATCAAATTTCTTGAATAAAGCCGGGAGCCACATTAAATAAAAAGTTCAATTTCATTATAGGCATTGTATCCAATTCGTCTTTGACCAAAAGTGCTATAGGGGAGGTTTAAATCGCGAGTATATGATAGTCGCCTCACTTGCTACTGAAGACACCCGGTCCCTTTAAATGTTGTCGAGTCACAGCAGAGTCACCTCACATCGCGTCCAAAAAGTCAGAGTCGACTCCATCCGAAGCTTTCGCTGTCGTGAAGGGATGCTTCCCAATTGTGGAGGAACGACGACGTGTCGCAGATCCGCCCGTTACAGCCGGGTTTATGTCTTCCATGCCACGCACGGGGAGCCAACGCGGCCCCTTGGACCAAGCAGGCTCACGGAAAAAGTCGGTGTATCCAGACGATTCCACCAGAACGTTTAGATATGCTAACAAGCTTCAGAGAAAAAAAGAACACCACAACAAGAGACCTACAACTAGATCTCCTACATTACTTGAAAATGGCCGATTTTAAGCATGACTGCCCATTTCTGTTTATAAGTTTTTACACTGAACAGCTAGAAATAAATGTTTATGAAATAATCCAACTTATAGACAAAAGTGTTTGTAAATAATAAGCTAGCAATTAATATGAGTAAAACTAATTACATGTTCTTAACAACTGCTAGAAAACAGAAAAGCAGACCAGTAGGTATAGGAATATAATGCGATACAGTAACAAGTGGGGACTCCTATAAGTATCTGGGGTTTACTCTATGGACATGATGACATTTTAGAGAGCATGTAAGAAACATACGCGCTAAATTAATTGGAGTTTGTTTGACGTTGTATGATGCATGCAGTCATGTTCATCTAGCAAAACCTACAATTATATATGTACGTATATTTCATATTTCTCCGAGTCATGCTGCTACATATATCCATGTTATCTCTACCCCTGCTTACACTAAAAAAAAGGGCGATTCGCCTCGTTTTCAACAGCTATAGCGCCTAATGATCAATTCAGCTAATGTCATTTCAGATTGCACGAGATTATAAGATGGTTGTCTACTGCAAAATATGATCTCTAATATTAACCCCTATCCTTCTAGCATATCCCTTGGGCCTTACAGAAACACTCGTAGCCAAACCCAAAATAGCTTCAATACACAAATTACGGGAAACGCGCACTAGAGTATATATCGAAACTAGTATGTGGAACCTGCTTGTGGTCAAGGAAAGTAAGAAATATTTGGACACCTGAAAGAATTATATAACATGTAATTTTTTGTCAATGAAATTATGCATACATCGCTCTTACATTTTCTAGCACAGAAACTTCATTTCTACACAATTATTTCTACTTCACTAACGTTTCACTGTTATAGTGTATATATGTACGTTATGGCTACTCTGCGCGTTTTAACATTTAGTGCATTATGTGCACGTGAAAATCATCGCTTTCATTTCTTAATGACATCAAAATGTTTACCACAAAACATGAGCTCGAGCTAGTACTTGTGTCCAACTGCATGAACCCATCACTTGTGGGGTTCAGAACATGGTGCCACGAAAATCGCAAAACTACATATTTTTCTGGGCGCGAAATAATTCTCGGTATTAACTCATGCTCCTTGAGCAACCGCGCGAACGCGCTCGCGCCATTGCTCTCGCGTTTGTCGTCGTCGTCTTCGTCCCCAGCTGGCTCCGTTGCCGCTCATCATTCCAGCGTAGATTTTCACTTCTGTCGTAGTAATGGGAAAGCCACGTTTACAGGGGTATGAGCCATTGCTTCAGGGGGTATGAGCCTTTCATTGTGAACGCAACCACTATAAGACGTACGTGTGTAGATTTGACATTTGCAAACTACGTGTATGATATCGAGATGACCGAACCCCATACCGCAGTGATCACAAAGCTACTCTGCTCACTTTCACAAAATTGACCGGTTAAGTTTCTGATGTTCAATAAACACGTGTTTCACTGCCAACGTGTCTCATTTATGTCACCAGTATCCATACTGGTGACATCAATGAAGACAGGTTGACAGTGAACACGTGTTTTTCGAACATCTAACAACTTAAACGCACAATGCACATCTCGTTAATAACAAGGGCACACTCTAGTAAACATATTGTTGATGGCAAAGGGGATGGTTAGGTGTACAAAGGCACAAGCTTCGCTTATCCTCCATCTTCACGTAGTGGATGGGCCAACGACTTTTTCAGTAAGAATGCAACGCTTAGTTCAGATATTTAGAACTTTACACTAATTTTGTCTTTCACGAAAAGCGTACCAAATTGTTGCACTGAAATATACGAGTACAGCAAAGATTTCTCAATCAGTACGGAAGTTACATTGGACGTTATAGTTAATAAGTCGATGCGTCATTGTTGTCAATGACCTGCGCTCTTTAACTTGCCGCTTATATTATAACAACGAAGTCAGCGTAATGTATTTTTCCATAGTTTACTTTAGCTGTGGGTAAGGAAAGCGGTCATTCGGCTAAACTTAATGAGCGAAGTTTAATTGTAAGTTAGGTAACCTTTTGAATATCGCCGAACAATCTTAGAGCCTTCATTTGATCATGTTATCCTTATCTAAGTTAGCAGATTTGTGTGCCAAGTGTAGTCATTTTCCGTCGCGGTGTGCGTCATATGTTTGCAACCTCAGCGTCGGTATAGGGTTGCATGACAAAGTGTCACTGCAGAATTCAGCAGTCCCTCACATTCTATCACTTGCCCGGCACTGTCGAACCTCGCATTGCCCGCTGGGCATCTCTTCAATGCATTCTTCATTGCTGGCGCTGGTCGATGCGTTGTCCATCTATTATTCAAGCTCGCGTCGATGCTTCCCTCGTATACCCTGCTGGCTAGGTGACGTTGCAAAATGAGCATTCGAGCATTCAGCAAAGGTCATTGCTCTCTTTTCCTCTTTCCAATACGACCTGTTAGTGTTGCACAGATGCTCTTGTATGATTTAGTTTCTCACTTCATGTGTTTGATCAAGGCTGAGGTGTACAGCGGCGCCGTTTGATCAAGGTTAACGAGCATACAGGAAAGCGTGGCTCCACGTAGTATCAGCCCATTCTAATGATCAGGCCCCGAAAATAGTTCACAGGCACAGTTGTCATGAAGAGCGGAAATGTAACAATCGCACGCATTGCGCCATGAGTGCTCCCGTGCGTCGTCTGCTTTTATACATGTTGTCTGTTGCCACACAGAACCACACAGAGGCAAAAAAAAAATGCGTTCGATATTTATACATTCACACCTTCGAGCACATGCGAGGTTATAATTGAATGCTGCTTCTGCAATTTATTTCGCAATATAAAATAATAAGGGCTCAAAACTGGACATAATTTACATATTGCGAGCCGATAGATGTGTTCAAGCAGCTATCGTATGATTTTGGTGACACAATAAGGGGGGCATATACTGCCTTTTCATGATAGCTGCGCACAGTAACCAACAAGCACAGGAAGAAGGGACATGCACAGTACTCATTGAGGAGAAGTCGTTGCTTTAAGTGTGTTTACCCCTCGTACAAATTAAACATACATCCGTGCGTTAGAAGACTATTTAGACTATTTATTGTAGTACGCTGATAAGTTGACAGGCAATTCGGATAAAATTTTCTGGTAGGCAAATGTTATGATACTACTTGAGTGATGCCAATTGAGCTAGGCGTCGTACTCTGCACTGTGTTTGCAAAAAACTGTGTTTGCATGTTGTCACCAAACGTCCCTTCGATGCTGCTTATGGGCTTTTATACTTCGGTATGTTCAGATTGCCTGAGCCCCAATTTTTACGGCTAGTTGCTTTTTTTTTGTTTAAAATGGCGATCGAATAACTTTTAAACGAAAACACTAAAAATTCACAAAATTGATAATGAACTTACGTAATAGCTTCCTCAGGTGGAGCGATAGGAACGGTGGGCGTTTGGTCACTACGACGGTTTGGGGGGGAAAAAAGGTCACCTGCACTAAAACAAAGCATGCATATATTCTGGAGGCAATCAAGGAAAGCTGGCTGGCTAACATCTTCCAATATTTGCGTGCGTCACGCCTTGAACTTACCCGAAAAGGAGAGAAATGGTAAGAAAATTCAGGGACGTCAACCAGATGGTTTGCTACCAGGGAGAAGAAATGATGAGCGAAATAGAGAGAAGACAAAAAAAATTAGCGTCGAAGAACGCAAAGCATGTACTGCAACACAGAAAACGTGAATTGAACAATGTAGCGAAATATTTAGCGCTTTATAGTAAAGGAAAAAAAAAAAAAAACGTCGGCACTGTAGTTTCCAGCCCTCGAGGTGCAATTGGCAAGGAGGATTACAAAAGTTTGAGCAACAATGCTTTTTCTGCAAAACTATCCGTGTACACACTATCACAATAGAGTGGAAGCCAGACAACTGCTGCAAGCACCGGCCATCTGGTGTTTACGCATTTCAGTCTATACTTTCTGCCAATTGATCAGAAGCAGAAACTGGACGAGCTGTTGTGGAAGCATGGCCAAATCTGAGCGCGAACTACTAGGAGACAGGCTAAAGCACGAGAAGAGACAAGACACAGCGCTGACACAACCATATTTCTACCAATGTGAAATTAAGGCTTAACGAGCAATATATACAGAAATATAACGAGTAATAAGTACAGCGATGTATGCGTCGCGACATTGCTGTCTTAATCCTATTACAGAAATATCTCCACAATAAGATGCCTTCAATTTCGCGTCTTGCCCCTTTCTACGCCTAGAAAACTATATACAACTGTCTCACTTTCACCCATATCTATATATGGCGGGGCCACTTTCATTTAACTCCTCGGCTCTTCCACGAGCCATACGGATATGGAATGACTTTCCTGGCATGACTGTTTCGGTGAACGACTAGGATACTTGTCGGCATCTTCTGGACACGCATTTCTTCCTTGATAACATCACGTCATGTCTCGTAATGATGTCGCGTAGTGATGTGGCGCAACAGTCGAGTACCAACATCTAATGCAGCTCTTTATCGACTTTTCCTACTTACTGCTTACAATTTCGTTTACTGACACTGGTTTCCGGACTTACATTAATTGCTCTTTGTAGCTTATTTATGTTTGTGGTATAACATGTGGCACTAGATTTCTTTTTCTCTCACAAAAAATGTTACACTTGTTCAGCTGTAACACCTCAGTGTAATGGTTGTGTATTTGTTAATTAATTGACACTAGTTTACTGTGCTCTTTACAACGACACTAGTTTATTCCCCTTCTCATCCTTTCTGTAGTTTTTGTATAGTTGTAAAACTTGTTACATAATTCGTGAGTTCTAACGATCACAATTTCAATGTTTCTCCCTCACGTAATGTCCTTCTGGGCCTGTAAGGTATATTGAAAAAAAATTTGCCACAGGTAAAGATAAACGAGCGCTGAGTTGGGCTTGTTGGTGCACACTTGCTCAAAGGTACACGCATGAGAGATTCTACGATAAAGCGATTTTCTCCTCTGAATGTGACTTGAAATTGAGGACGGTAGCTTTCTTTTATTTGAAAGTTTGCCCTGCGGCATAAAATGTTTAGTGTGTGCAAGTTACATGCACATTTATAGTCGGTTACGTGCGATGAAATCTAGCAAGGATCTATTATGCGGACCACAAATCCACAGATGGTAGTCAGGTGGTCGGCTTGGGTGTAGCCACACTTTTGACAGGTAGTGAGTGTAGTCCGTGATAATTCCGCAACAGGTGCGGTAGATATGCGAGCACAGCTGGGCGAGAGCAAAAGGCAGGCCTACTGTCCGGAGCCCACAGACAGTTTGCAGCTGGTGTCAATGCAGCTCCCAAATGTACCTTTCTTAAGGCAACTTCCTTGCGGCGGGAGAGGCCGGGTGGGAGGTCTGACCCACACGAAGTTATTAATGCTCGTGTGGAGCGTCGAAGTGCTTGCTTTCTGATAGCCACGCGAGCAGGGATAGTTGCGTGAAGAGTGGCAGTGGATATATCACTGGAGGTTGGCGACTGTCTGCATCTGCCTGCAGTTTAACTGCAGTTCAAACTTGGCATTGCCAACTTTCCTATGCATTCGTAAGTTGTAGTTCGTGCATGCTAATTAAGAATAAGCTGAGTTTTATTGGTGCTCCTATGGTCCGTATTCTTTTGTTCACGAGTGTATGTGTTGAAGCTTAATAGATTAACACACGAAGGACAGGAGGAGGAGACAGGACATTCGTCATCCTTCTCTGTCGCCCTGTCCCGTGCGCGGTTGCTCTACTTACCTTCACTGCATCAACATGGGTTTCTTGGTTCTTAAAAGTCATCTTACGATGTTTATGCCTTTCGCTGTTATCATTATGCTTGCCACTTCGGCCTGTTCACTCTGAAAAAAAAAAGAACAGCTTGAGCCTTTATTGTGCTTGCAGAAACTCTGGCAGATCTCCTTAACTCTCTGATCTTTTTCCCGGCAGATCTTTCAGAAAAGGGCAACACGGAAATAGATCGACGAAAAAGAATGGTGCGAGTGGCGCACGCAAGCTGCTCACGATCTGCCGACAATCGCGATTTTCAATGTGACCGCCAGGAAGGGGTGGTTAAGCAGGCGTGCTGGCGGCGGAACTTTTTGAAACGCAGACGCCAGTGAAAGGAAGCAGCACAGATTTTGTTTTCTCTTCGTCGTGCTTCCGCAGTTCATGTTTATTTATTTATACTTTTTTTTGGTTCACCCTTTCTATAGCACATCAACTGCTGATTTCTGTTTTTCGTGCGATCCAAGTATCAAAGTGCATGCGTAGCATTTCCGCTGCCTCTGCTTCGCGTAGAGTCGTGAAACTCTGCACCGAGCTAAAAATAGTGACGTGATATGTCTCGGATGCTGTGCCGTCCATCATAATGCCTAAACGCGTTCTGGCTCTTCAATCTGCTACACTGACGCGCTCTTCCTACCAAATAATCCTAGGCCGATTCCCTGTCGAAGGGCATTCCAACGGTGACAGCCCGTAGTTTTTATTGTACTTGCATTGGTCGTGCTTAGTGAAAGGTGTAATTTGGGGACTACCCTAGTATTTTATCACCGGTACCTTTCTTCCTGGTAATATTAGGGTCCTTAGCAGCATTGCGATTCTTTCTTACATCACTCCTATTTGAAACATTGCGCTCCAAGCTTCGGAAACGAAAATAATAAAAAAAAGTACCGAAGGTTACATGAGGTTGAACCAAGGAAACCCATTACTCAGAAGCGGGTACAACACCACTACTCCAGAATTGCTTGCTTTTCTTCATTGTTTCATGCAATTAGAAAAAGCGTACCCGCATGAAATATATACAAAGATACTAAAACAGCAACAACCACTTTTACAAGCACCAAACTAAACTTTAGGGTACAATTCTTTAAAATAGTTCTTTAAAAGGCAGGCAAACAAATGCACTTCATCAACATTTCTTTCAAATAATTTTAGGCTTGAAAGACTTAGAATGAGGGTGACTACCCTCCGGATTGCTATCCACTCTTGACTAAATACTCCGCAACCATTCATGTGCGGTGAAATAAATGTTACGTTATGGATTTAATACCCAAGTTGATGAAGTGATTTTTGAACGTTTTTCATCTCAGTTAAAGATACCATCTGAAAATATAAAATTATTTCTTTCATGGTTGAAATTAAGCCTTATATATACGCAAGGACGAACCGAGCAAGCAGCACTCCAGCTCGTTCTCTTTTCCCATTCCACTAACGGCGAAACATGCTGTATAATCTGACTGCGCTCTACAAAATGCTTATAACTCCTGGTCACACGAGAGGTAGAGCAAGTATCATATACCTTCGTTATGATTGTTCCTATACATTAAAGTACAAATTTGCATATAAAACAAAGAACTTCGTTTCAAATCAAGCCATCACTGGCTCAAGATCGTGTAACTGTCGGGTAAGTGCAGATAATTTTATACCTTCAAATTTACCCATGCGATGCTCAATATTGTTTTCGGCTTCTCATGCAGTCAGGCGCATAGACATGAAAACGGACAATGTCTCGTTCGTGGACGCCGATGCCTATTGCAACAACCGAGCCTTCGCCGCGGTCGCGGTCTCATTCTAGCAGCGGATCCTCAACTCCACCACGATCCTCACTCGAGAGCCCGAAGTAGCGGAGCAAGTAGCCATAGCCCTAGCTGCGCTCGACAGCAAACGGCCAGTCACCTACAGCGACCCCAGACCGGCCATCAAAGCCTTCGAACGCTGCGTCGTCTCGGACGAGGCGTTACGCATCCTCCGCAGCGCGGATCAGAGTACCCTCAAGCACCACACCGTCATCTGGTTCCCTGCCCATCTTGGCCGGGTGCCGGGCGCCCCGCCAAACCTCAACGAGATCGCCCACGACGCAGCGCGTGCGCTTACTGATCGCGCCGTCCCAGGGCAACCCCACTTCGCCAAGATAGAGACCAACAGGGATGCGCCCATTACGTACAATGAAATCACAAAACACTTCTACCCTGGACGCCGCATCTTTCCGCCCCAACACCCCAAACTTAACAGACCGCAGGCGCTAACCCTACGCTTATTACAAACAGACACGTACCCAAACCCCGCCAAACTCCACGTTCTCTATCCTGACGCGTACCCCTACGACATGTGCCCCTCGTGCGGATACACGGCGCCACTCGCACACATGCTCTGGGAGTGTAGAAACGCTCATCACGACTCTACCTCGGACAAGTGGGACAAGTCCCTCAGAAGCTCGCTTCTCGCCGACAAGCAATGGGCCATCCAGCAGGCCCACGAAGCGGCCGCCAGGTATTCCTAGTCGGTCCCTACGTGGGAGACGCCCGCTACGCCCTAAGCGCGTCCTGTAGGACCTAAATAAAGTTTTTCCAGTCCAGTCTCACTTCACATTTGTCCAGTTCCAACGCATGAATGCATTCCTACAATGACCCACAAAGTATAAAATCCCTTGCAGCAGCGGCAACACCTTAAGATCACGCCCATACCTCGCAACATGATGCACTCTATCCACCACAGAGACAGAAAAGCAGGTAGTGCTCAAACACTCCACACGAAGTTTCAAGCAAATAAGGCCGTAACGTACGTGGACGCGGCGGAAATACCAAACCGACCGGCCTTCTCAATGGCAGTAGTGAATCACGAAGGACGACTCATGTCGGGAGGATCAATAAAAACGGCTAATTCAGAGGTGGCGCAAGAAGCGGCCATAGCATTGGCTATCGCTACCACCACCAGTACCATAATAATAAACGACTCCAAATCTGCAGCCCGAAATTTCGCACGGGGTCGAATATCTTATACCGCCAAATCCATCCTCAATCGGAATCGTAACCAGCGCACCATACGAACCATCTGGGCCCCGGCATACGA
Source organism: Dermacentor silvarum (assembly GCF_013339745.2). Taxonomy (NCBI): domain Eukaryota; kingdom Metazoa; phylum Arthropoda; class Arachnida; order Ixodida; family Ixodidae; genus Dermacentor; species Dermacentor silvarum. The sequence goes on from NC_051158.1 coordinate 10,037,194, forward strand.
GTCGCTTCCCGGTAACGAGGCCGCCCACAACGAGGCTCGAGCATTCATCCTCCGTGCCGAAGGCAATCCACCAACCGGGAACAAGGTTACCGAAGCCGATAGCCCGGAAATGTCGGCGCGCGACCGCATGGTAACCTATAAAGAGATAACGCAACATTAACGTTTAGCCAGATTAGTCGGTTCCGCCGAAGAAAACTGCGTTTGAAATTATTATTCCAAATGTATAATAACAAGACCTGAATTAACAGAAACATTTATCTTAAAGCACCGCATTATATAACTAAAATAACCGATCATGACCTTAAAATTGGAGAATACCGGACTAGAACGAACCTCTATGCCAACAGAGTGGAATCAATTGTCTTGTGACCAAGTGTGCTGTGTTAATGAAGATTTGTTTTTTTCCGAGTTGTAACCCCCCTGCTTACACGCCTTTGTGCAAAGCGGGGTATCTCTGAATAAAGAATAAAGAATAAAGATCCCCCAGCGCACAAAACGCTTACGAAGAGACAAGAAATCGTTTGTAGTTGCCTTGCCAACCCTTTTTATTCTATCGCGCATTAATCCCTCAGTATACTTCAGTTGTTGTAAACTCTGCCAAAGTGAGAACGCAAATCTCTACCACATCCTCTGGGGCTGCCCTCAAACGCAGCAACCTAATAATACCCAAGGTTCGCATATCGCTACCCCTCAGCAGTGGGAGGCCACGCTGCTCAGCTCCGACCCCAAAATGCAAGTCTGGGTCACGGAGTGTGCAGAGGCAGCCGCCAGGGCCCAAGGTCTGACCAACAGTGGACTCTTGCACGCTGAACTTAAGCTCCGTGTATATGGTGCTAAATAATGTTTTTCCTCCTCCTCCAACTCAACTTTCCCTAATTTTTTTATCAATCGAGCCCAGCTGTTACAGTCACATCACCGGTTCGAACCGGCTCTCTGACAGTGTCTGTGATAACAAGTACAAGCTGCTATGTTTGCTTACTGATTATAGTATACTTTACAGGGTGCGTCGTAAAGCAGCCCTCGCCACCTTAGCGATCAATACTACACCCTTTTGAACATACGACTGTTGGAAGGAAGTTTTCCAGGTAGTCAATCCTCTCCTGCCGGACCTTGTATTATATTTTTTTTTTGGAGGGGGGGGGGGGGTTGGATAGCGTAATTGATCGCTTCAGCTTGCTTTCATAGCCAGTGGCTGAGTTTTTTATAGAAAGAAGCAACCAGCATACAGTAGCAAAAGATAGCTGTAAAAATTCGCGGGTTTTGGAAAGCAGGAAAGGTTGCCTGTGATTCCGATTGTTTTAGACGACTGCTTAATTAATGATTTACTCACCCTGTCTTACTAATTCTGTTGCCGGCAGACAAGCTAAGCTCAATATCCAGTTCATGGTGAAATCATCCTCAGCTGAAGAGCAAGAGGCTGTTCGGTTGCAAGCGGATCTAGACAGACGAGAACTGCCAGCAAGCTAGAATGGCTCTAACAAAGCGTTGTCGCGCTAAGCGCTGCCTTATTTGTAGCACATGTTCTTTGTCACGTTGTTCCCCTCTGATTAGGTCAAGCTTGTTTCCCACAATGTACTTCCAGTATGAAACCTCTGATAGTTCATTCAGAACGTTTGCTGCTGCTCGCTTCTCCATGGTAGACAGACGTGTTCCTAACGCCTCATAGTCTTGCCCGTCCTTCTGTTGTCTACAAAGCACACATTTTGTGCGAATAAAAATGCTTAAGACGATAACTCGACATATACCAGAAAAGGAACCGTTAGAACTTATCAAGGAAACCGGAATCCGAAAGTGTTTCGTCATTCCAAATGTTGGAGGTCATTTGTAGGGAGCTATTAAGTCTTCAGGTCAACGGCCTGTGTGTTTCGGTGACTTTCTCAAAAACAAACTCACATATGCGGTGCCACTCTAAGCTAAAACAAACTGATTGTACCCATTGCGAAGCTGAACAGGCGCTTGTTGAAAATACAATAAAAATAAATTCAGTCTTCCCTTTCCTCGCATTGAGGAACGGTTCCGCTTGAAGTTTACAAGCGAAAATACCAGCAAAGTAAAATAAAGTGGAATTGGACAGAAGGACAGCGGGAACCATGCAAGCAAGGTCTTATATATAAAGAAAATAGCTATGGTACAAAACAATGCGGCAAGAGGCCAGTATTATTGCATCTGTCGCACCAGGAGAGAATGGGAAACCTGTGAAGGACGCATAAATTGTCAAAGGCGCTGCCGCTTTTACGAGCAGCGGTAACGGCATCCGTTTACGAAACGTGCGTGACGGCCGGGTGGGGAGTGCCCGCGATGTTAGAAACGATATCGGACGTCTAACTCCGCACTAGGCGCACATGAAATTGCCCGTTCTCTCGCATTATTTCATTTGCTTCTGGCGTCATTCTGTTCCGCAGTCAGGGATACTGATAACATGGGATCGCTATGTAAGGGCTCTTGAGGTTGAATGGATAGAAGCACTAACAGCGCTTAGGGACTCCAAACTGGTCGGGGGAAAAGTCGGAAGTTCACCATTTAGTGAAGGGGGAGGTGAAGATAACCGTGTAGCTCGTGGTAACTTGCACACTGAATAGAGCACTGTCCCGCTGTTGCTGTTCAAGTCAGAACCAACGTAGACGTGCCCCATTAAATGCTATCCCGGTTTCAACGACACGCGAAAAAATAGGAAAGGGCTCACTTTTGATCGCATAACTGTACCGTTTAAGACCGAGACCGACCGAGCTGCCAAGAGCTCCTTGTTCCAAAAAGGAAACACGCGAGCTCATGCGCGATGAAGCAGATAAGGGACGATGATGGCTATGTACAGCTTCCCGCATTTTTAGATATAAAGCGCGAGCGTCCATCACGCGTCATTTTAGCGCCTTTAAGCGGTGATAATCAGCGAGACCGGCAGAAGTACTCTCAACTGCACTAAGTACTCTCCTGTGTAAGAGCCGTCTAATGCAATGTTCCCTTCAGGATGACGTACGACCATATTATAGTGTTCTCGCGCGATATAGCTAAACATGCGGGAGGCTGTACATATGAAAATGATGACCAGAGTGGCAGGGAAAATGATGAAGTACTTTAATAGTGCTTGCACTACCTTCTTCGGTCGTAGATGCGACCAACCTGGTCGTAACTTAGAGAACATCTGTACGGCCACTGAAGGGCTTCATCCGTGAGACGTTGTGGGAATCCTCGGGTCCCATAACAGCCGCACGGGCAGCGAACGTCGCGTGAAGCGCATGCGTGCCAGGGAGAGTTGGGAGAGGGGAAACTTTCCTTCCGCGGGCGACGCGGGGGAATCGCAAGCGCTATCAGCGCCACCGGGTGGGTCACGTGAGATCCCGCTGATATCGCCCGGCTCTCTTTGGTCTCCAGCGAGCGGCGACGGCGGAAGTTTCCGCCGTCGCTCCCGTATTCCCGCACGTGGTTAGTCAACCGCGTTCTTGCCGCGGGAAACGCCGCCCCCCCCCCCCCCCCCCCCTTGCAGGGGCGTAGCCAGAAATTTTTTTCGGGGGGGGGGGGGGGGGTCGTCGGCCCGACCGGGGGGGGGGGGGGGGGGGCAAGCGTCTGCTTTCCTCTACGTGACGTGATCGATAATAAATATCGGTAGTTTAAGCACCCTCTATGTATGTATATCAAAGACATGGGACCCCCCCTCCCCCCTCGCGTGTGCGTGTGCTAGAGCACTGCACGGACTCGTGCTTACCCGAAAGCCCGGGCCCGTGGGCCGGGCCGGGCCGGGTAGAACTGTTTTTTCCCGGGCTCGGGCTGGGCTCGGGCACGGCGTGTGCTTTTTGACCCGGGCCCGGGCCGGGCTCGGGCTTTCTGGTGGTGTGCATGTAACGTGCAGTGAGTTATTCTCGGGCGACTCAACTCTGAAAAACATTATTTTTCGGTCTCGGGCCGGGTTCGGGCCGGTTTAGAGTCGGGCTCGGGCCGGGCTCGGGCCTAAGGTAAAGGGGTGGTGGGCCGGGCCGGCCGGGTAATGTAGATTATTTCCGGGCCCGGGCCGGGCCCGGGTCTCGCCATAAAAGTTTTGATCGGGCTCGGGCGGGCCACCCAACGTAATAACGGGCCCGGGCCGGGCCCGGGCTGAAAAAATCGGCCCGTGCAGTGCTCTAGTGTGTGCTTGTGAAGAAATTAAGTAAAAAGTAATGTAAGCTCAGTAAAATACAGTAAGTACGACAGGTACAGTGGGCGTTTGGAGCAACCGTCTCTCATCGCGCCTCTGAATGGACCAGTCTTCGAAAACGCATCATTGAGACGACCCGCCCGATCGGAGAAGACATCATTAATTGTTAATCTCCGTTAAGCGTAGATGGCGTCGTCCTCGTCGGGGCGCGTTGCGCTGCTGAGCACGAGATCGCGGGATCGAATCCCGGCCGCGGCGGCCGCATTTCGATGGAGGAGAAATGCAAAAACGCCCGTGTACTTGCGTTGTAGTGCACGTTAAAGAACCCCAGGTGGTCAAAATTAATCCGGAGCCCTCCACTACGGCGTGCCTCATAATCAGAACTGGTTTTGGCACGTTAAACCCCAGAATCAATCTCGTCGGGGCGACGTGCGTTTCACAAGTCAACTGAGGACGGCTATACACGTGTAAATGCACGTGTGACCATGCAGGCTATATACCTACTCCCATAGCAATAGCTTGTTCGCTGCGTCTTTGCTAGAAAACTGAAATACGCGCAAAAACCAGTAATGCTTTTTTTTACGAAGCTTTCGTCGCCTTGCATTTCCTGCGGCAAGTGCATGGGCCGCTGTGTCTTCCGCTGTGTGCGAGCGTGCAGCCGTCATTTGCCTTTACGTCAACAGATTCAGAATTGTACAGAATATTTCACCGCACTGCATAGTTATGGCATGTGTACGCATTTTAAGTAGTGCGTGCGAGTCATTTCTGCTTCACTTAGGCCGGTGCAAACAGGAAGCGGCCTTGTACCTCACAGAATCTCGACTGATTGGTGTACTAGTGATGCAGGAATGAACTCCGGTCTTGTTCAGTGCATAGTGCACATAATCAATTTCTCAGGACGCGTGAACTCCGACGAGAACTGTCAGCGCCTGCAACAAGAGTTTACTTACGCTGTACTGCGCACATGTAATCCATGCTTGTCGGCTGTCTGTTTCGTGCATTCTGTTGCGAGTCGGTGGAATTTCACTGCTGGCATCAACCCTTTGGTGTGTACATTGCTGGTTTGGGATTCCACAACACAACAGCAACTATCAGCCTTTCGTAATTGCTGGTTTGGGATTCAGCAACACAACAGTAACTACCAGCCTTGCGTAGGGGCGCAATCGCAAACGAGAGACGTTTTGCGCTGCAGACTATGGCTACGTTCACACTTGGGAAGCGGCAAGCGGGTGGAGAGGTCAAAGCGGCCGGAAAGGCCAAAGCGGCCGGAAAATCTTTTCCGCGCATGTCCAAGTTCACATTTGTTTTGCTACCACCGCGGCCGCCGCTGCCGCTTTCGTCCACATCCATCTAGTCTGCGTACGTTTGTCGGCGTGGTGGCGCTCATTATCGCATTATTTCGAGCGGTATGTTCATTCACTGACCCACCCGTCATCAAAAGTGATCATCTTGCGCAATTTCGCGTGTCATCTGCGACCTTCGGTAAATTCCTCGTTGGCGTTCTGTAATTCTCCTCACACGGGCGCGGTAGCGCTGTGTCACAGGTTGCTGCCTAGGCGTGATTATATTTCTTTAATAGCTTTTATTTACAAGTTGTAATAACATTTCATCATTTCGTATTATTTTCGGCGCCTCCAGGACACGAAAGTGGCAACGGGAACACCAAAGCTAAAACCCGGGCTGGCCCTTTGTGTTGAGGCTCGCCGAAGCCTGCGCGTCCTACGTGAGACCTACGCTCCCAATCTATCGTCGCAACGAGAAAAGCACCCCGCGACTTCTGCAACATACCGTGCACGTGCGAGGAGAATTATGGAGCGCAAACGAGGAATCTGCCTAACTATTGTCTGTCATGGAAGTGGAAGAAGAAATGGCTTTTATACTTCTACCTACTTGTTTTCTAGAAATGGACAATGAATAAACGGAAGACAAGAAAACCTCGGAAACGGCGGTGGTGGGTTCGCCTGGCTTTGCAAAAGCGCGAGAAGTTGGGTCACGCGACTCCGTTGGCTTCGTTGCCGCGCCTCCGGTCGCGCGACGTTGAATACTATCGCGAGTATTGCTGACAGTACGTTTTAGTACTTCTCTTGTCGTAGAGCAAGGGGTGGTTCTTGATCGCGTCGATCAGCATTGCAGCCTACACTTTTGGTGCCATGTTCAATGTTACGACCGGAAGTTTACATGCTAGTGTAGCTTCCGGTCGAGCAGAACGACTTTCCGCCACGTTTCCGCTTCGCCATGGCGAAAAAATCGGTCCGAGACCAATTTGGTTCGCCGCCTGTTTTTCTGCCTGTTTTGCCGCCTAGGCGGGCGGATTTTTGCAAGATTTTGCCGCTTCCGCCAGCTTCGAGACCAAGTTCCTACGCGAACGCGGCCTAACCGGCACCTGAAGGGAAGCGGCGGAAATGTATACCGGAAATTTCGACCACCTGGGGACTTTAACGTGCACCTAAATCTAAGCAAACGGGCCTCGAGCATTTTCGCCTTCATCTAAAATGCGGCTGCCGCATTTGTTGCTTCATTTGTTGCGCATTTGTTGTTTCAGAATGCGGCCGCCATATTCGCGCCCAAAACCTCACAGAGTGTCAAGGCCTTGACAAACACCGTGACAGTTTTTTTTCCATATGCAGACATGATTCGCTGTAAATTACCAACCCAAACCGAAGCGCCCAGGAATGAAAGTGTGAAAGTAGCACCGGTTTCTTGAAATATGTCAGCGCGAAGCGACGAGAGCAAAGGGTGGGTTAGTGGGGGGGGGGGGGGGGTGCAAAAAATTTCGGGGGGGGGGGGTTGAACCCCCCCCCCCCCCCCTTGGCTACGCCACTGCCCCCTTGTATTCCCCAGTTGGTAAGTCGGAAGCCCTTCTTTACCTAGTGTATTTTCTCTTCGAGGGAACCCTCAGCGATGTCAACTATAGCTAGCTGGCCTGCTCGAAGTGTTAGTTGCAGTCGTAATAAATGCTTTCCGAGTGTACACGTGGTTGTCGTCTTTTGTTTCCTCGAGCTTGTACCGGACCGCGGTTGATGCGCAGGCATGCGCCAACCGCGGGACTCGGTGTGTCGAGGCAGAGGGCCGTTGGCATCCCCCCATATCCCGACATTTTGGCGTTCCCAACGTGGGGTAAGCTCTTGGAAAACGGGACGACGATCGGTTTGGATGCGAGGAAGCCTGAAGGCTTTGTCCGGACCAGCGTTAGGCCTCAGCCGAAGGCGTGATTGCTAGCTAGATCTGTGTGTGCTTTCTTGAGGGCGAGTTAACGCTGCGCCAGTGTCGCCTAACTCGTGTAGACGCTGAGATTTGCAGCAAGTTTTCTTTTAAGAGTACGCCCGAAGCGAGTGAGTGCAGCAGCCGACGCGGTGGTCGATTTTCCCTGTACATATGTAAATAGCCTCCTTTCTGTATCTTTGGCTCTGGGAGCTGGGCACCGGAAACGCTGGCTAGGACGTCAGCGGGGCGCAGTCCCAGGAGTCTGCTCGGAAGCTGCGTGTTGAGCAGCGAGCGGGGACCACTTAGCTAGGCCTGCATCTCCTCGCAGCGGCTCATTGGAACCCTTTATGGGTCTTTTGTGGCATTGGTATCCGTCATGGACGCGATTAAGCCTAAGGCTCTGCGGAGCTGCCGGTCGCAAGTTCGAAGACGACCATGCCGTGACATTTAGCGGGTGCAACCGGATTCGCTAGGCCTACTATACTCGCCCGAGCGGAGAAACCTCGTTCGAAATAGAAAGCTTATTTTGTGCAGATGAACTCAATATTTTGCGGGCGGAGTAACCGAAATCTCGGGGGACCAGAGAGCGTTTTGTTCATACGAGCATCGCCCACTTCCGCGCTGTATCGGACCGGAAAAATTCCGTCGAAGCGAATAACTTCATTCAAACGAACTGGATTGTTTTTTTTTTTTCTCGTTGCCGCATAAAGCTATGCGGTAGACGGGTGGTTCAGCATCGTGTCAGACGGCCGACGCTGCGGCGGCCTCTACTGCCTTAATTCTAAGTGTTTGTGGAGTGCATTTGAGCGACTTTGCAGAACGAGTGAAGCAGCCTCGACTTGCTATTGCTGCCATGGTCCACGTCCCTGCCTGCTGTCTCGGCCCCTCCCTGTTCGCGGCCTGATGCAGCAGCATATGGCAGATACAATGAGGGAGGCCCACCATCATACACTACCACGAGGATGCGTCGGTGCGAGGTTCATCAAGCCGGCGCGCGCGCCGCTTCGAGAAAGTCCTGACCCGCTGTTCCCGGGTAGACATTGCGGCGCGCATCTTGAGGGCAAGCCATCTTCAGCCCCCGTCATCGTCAGCCACTGTGACGGCTGCCACATGTGGGCGGCCGCCACACAGGACTGTGCTGTCTATCAACATGGATTCGGACATTTCCTGCCGGAGTTTACCATCGCATCTGCTCGGATACTTTGTCAATGCCGTCGTTCCAGCGATTTCTCCGCCGTAGGGCAATATTTAAGGGTGGAGGGATGTGGGAATCCTCGGGTCCCATAACAGCCGCACGGGCAGCGAACGTCGCGTGAAGCGCATGCGTGCCAGGGAAGTTGGGAGAGGGGAAAGTTTCCTTCCGCGGGCGGCGTGGGGGAATCGCAAGCGCTATCAGCGCCACCGGGTGGGCCACGTGAGATCCCGCTGATATCGCCCGGCTCTCTTTGGTCTCCAGCGAGCGGCGGCGGAAACTTCCGCCGTCGCTCCCGTGTTCCCGCACGTGTATAGTCAACCGCGTTCTTGCCGCGGCAAACGCCCCCCCCCCCCCCCTTGTATTCCCCAGTTGGTAAGTCGGAAGCCCTTCTTTACCTAGTGTATTTTCTCTTCGAGGGAACCCTCAGCGATGTCAGCTATAGCTAGCTGGCCTGCTCGAAGTGTTAGTTGCAGTCGTAATAAATGCTTTCCGAGTGTACACGTGGTTGTCGTCTATTGTTTCCTCGAGCTTGTACCGGACCGCGGTTGATGCGCAGGCATGCGCCAACCGCGGGGCTCGGTGTGTCGAGGCAGAGGGCCGTTGGCATCCCCCCATATCCCGACAACGTAAAGAATTTCTGTGCTCCTACAGTGCCTAGAATATACTTAATTCTAGGCACTATAGTGCTTTGGCGATGGTGGCCAGTGACAATGTATACGGAGACGACAAGATTGTTCGCTGCAGAAGTTTGCTGCACAATGGTGTACGGGCCAACGTAGCGCTGAATAAACTTCTCACAGAGGCCACGAGTTCGCACTTCAGTCCAAAGCGTGACTTTGTCTCCAGGGTGGAAACTGATGTCGCGGCGTTTGCTGTCGCAGCGGCGTTTCCTCTCAGCTTGGGTAGCTTCGGTGCTTCGCCGGGATATTTCACGGCAGTGTGAAACTCGGGCAGCAAATTCTTCAGTAAGGAACGTGGTAGGCGAAGAAGGTGCTAAAAAGAATGCTCTGTCAAATACGGAAGAAGAAAATCGTCCATACAGAAGTAAGAAAGGGTTGTAGCCGGTAGACCATTGAATAGCAGCATCATAGCGAATGTCGAAAAAGGAACATTTTTAACAGCGGAGCTGTTTAAGCTTTTCGTTTCCCCGCGTAGTGCTCGCAAAAACTCGCATAGCGAAGACGTCACAGCGCGTTGCCTAGCAACCACCTTCCAAAGCTGCGCCTCGCTTCTACTAGCTCCGGCAAAGCTCCTCCACCGCCGCGCCAGCGATGAGGTCACTGCCTGTGGCATTGGGCAGCTTACAACACCGACACCGCGTTGCAATGTGGACACCGCGTTCGAGCAGACCCACTCGGTCAATGCGGTCGCCTAGCAATCACTTACCCAGCCTCGCCCAGCAATGTCATTGCTTCGCGCCGCAATTCTTGCTTTGCTTAGTCACGACAACAATTTGGGAAGCTTGGCCATGACGTCACACTGATTATTAAGATCATGTCGCCGCGACAGTGACACACACAACTCTCGTAGACTTCGCACTGAGTAAATGTAACATGGGATGGCCGAAGAAGTACAAGACTCCCGAAGAAGAAGCCGCTCAGCTCGAAGCTCGTCGTGCCGCCCGCCGAGAACGAATGCGGCGATTGCGTGCTAATCCGGAGTACCGCAGCCGAAGCCGTTGCTGCTAAACAGCGACGAAGGGCTGAAGATCCCGAGTTCCGAGCCCGGGAAAGCGAGCGTCGGCGACTGAGCGAGTAGCCGAGCCTACTAAAACTTAACCAAGCCCAGCGAAACTTAGCCTAACCCAGCAAAACTTGGCCGAGTCTAGCAAAGCTTAGCCAAGCCTAGCAAAACTTATCCGAACCTAGCAGAACTTATCCGAGCCTAGCGAAACTGGAAGCAGCTAGGTGATCACTAGCTCCGCTGTTTCTCCAGCCTTGCACAACTTAGTGCAAGCTGCGCTCATTTTTTTTATCTCCGTCAATGTGGTCATGACGGATGTACATGGAAATCATGCGCTTCGGTGGAGGCACCCAATAATGCCGTTGGTTTGCGGATGATACGTTGAAGTAGATTTGTGCACGGTATCAGTAGTCCGAGGAACTTCCTGAAGAATTTGGCAGATAAGCACTATGCCACGGTCACTCAAAATAACGTAAGGCGGAAGACGATGCACCGCAAGAAAAAATCAGCTACCTCAGAAGCTGTACCGGATCAAAGAGCGCAGTCTCAGCATATCTTGTTAAAGGTCGACCTAGTGTGACAATCCAACGGTGAGCAGAGGGTGTCAAAGGCAAGGAGTGCCACACAAACCAACGCTAACAAACTGAAAGGTGCAGCAGGGCAAGAGAGAGGTAGTAAACCGGCAGGAGGGGGATTTCGAGCATTTGCAGTGCTGACATGATGCACAAGAGGCAACATATAGGCAGGGCCAGAAGGAGCGGGTATTCATGCTTTCGTAGGTATTGTGGAAGCTCAAGCCGCCAGCCGAGACATCGTCGTGGATTGCCTCTAATATTGGAAGGTGAATGCAGCGAGGTAGGGCTGGGACCCACCGATACGTGGAGGTGGTAAACGCAGCGGTGTAGCACACCATATAAAAAACTGAATTCTGAAAGCTGACGAAGCAAGCGGTTGTTCGGTCTTTCTGTGAAAACACTAAGGTGATCCATGAGAGTTGACGCGCCGCCTGGACTGGTTGCTGATGAACATGAACATCTACCCTCCGCAAATGTCAGGGTTAAGAAAGGGCCGCAGCAGCATAGACAACGTGATTAGCCTTGCTAATTCCATCAAACTAAACAAAGCTGCACGCAACGTCACTATCGGCGCATTCCTCGACATAAAGGGAGCGTTCGATAACGTGACTGACGAGTCTATGTTATACGCTCTGAAGTCCGTTGCAGTTGGTAGTCGTATGTACCGCTGGATCTCAGACTACCTCACTGATCGGTCAGTCTACATGTCCATAAAGGAAGGTGAGACAGCTCTGCGCATAGTACATCGAGGAGTTCCCCAGGGCGGTGTTTCAAGTCCGACCTTATGTAACATCACTCTTATTGGACTGGAAAACTGCATTCCCACATCTGTGGAAATCTATATGCAGATGACATTTGTATATGGAGCTGTGGTCGCAACAGACGTGTCCTACGGGCAAGATTGCAGAAAGTTATGAATTCCATTGAAAAATTTCTATTCGCACGAGGTATAACGATGTCACCAGAAAAGTGTGCTGCCATTGCCTTCACTAGGCGTGATGTCCCGCGCTACACGCTAAAGGTTGCGCACTCCCCCATTCGGTATGTGTGATCAAGTCACAAGTTTCTTGGCGTGACAGTCGACAGACTAATGACGGGGCAACCAATGTTTGACGAATAAAGGAAGCAATTTTGTCATACACGAGCATCTTCCGTATGCTACCAAGCAACATTGGGCGCTGCTCCGTAAATGCTCTACTACGCATGTATACAGTTCTCTGAAGTTCTCCTACCATACAACATTCCTGCGCTGCAAGGCATTTCCCAAACCAACACAAGAGCACTCACTGATGCGCAAGCAAAAGCCGTGAGGGTGTGCCATGTCCTACAGAAAAACACATCAAGTGTAGGAACCCTTGGAGAAAGCACCAAAAGGCGCAAGCCTCTTATATAAAATCATGCGATAAAAAACACTGTCCGTGTAAAAACTCTTCGGTTCAATGTTAACACTGACTTGAAAGGTACTAACACTGCGTGCATTAGTAACATTTTTTGAAACATCGAGAACATCATAAAATTATTTGCCACTTTTAAATAATTCGAATGATAGTGGCCTTTCTCTTTATTTGAAACTTATCTGGACATGCTCATCATTTATTTTTCTTCACTTGTTGCCACGCAGATCCTATAATTATTTCCTAAGATAAGTTCTTGTATGTGCATTGTATGTTCTTATACTGAGGTCTGTGCATGATGTACTGTTGTGGTAGCTGTGTTTTCTTTCTTCTTTTTCTGCTTTTTTTTTTAACAGAGACTGCATTGGGCTTGTGTTCCAGCTTGTGAACCTGCGGCTTGTGTGTCACAACTTGTGAAAATACGCGGGACCTTACCCTTGGGTGATTTTTGCATCGGTTATGGCTTTGTTCTTTTTAAAGTGTTTCTCTTTTGGTCCTACGCTGTAGCCGGCGCCTCTACGATGCGCCAACATATCCTTACGTACATTTATTAAAATACTAAATAGTTTTGAGAAGAACAGTCAGGTTCAAGCAGGAATGTCAGTAACTAAAAAGACAGAAGGCAGTTCTTTCATATTATTTCCGTACAATATTTTTCTTTAACAGTGCTAATATTCACCCACCGCGGTAGCGCAGGGATCGTTGCGCTGCTGAACTCGAGGTCGTGCGTTTGATCACGGCTGCGGTAGCCTCACTTCTATGGGGGCGGAATGCAAAAAAAAAACTCTAGTGAAACTCCATTGTTGGGTGCACTAGGTCCATTAGTGAACTGCATGCACGTTAAAAAACCTAGGTGGTCAAAAGTATTTCTGAGTCCCCCACTACGGCGTGCCCCATAATTAGATTGTGGTTTTGGATCGTAACACCCCAGAATATATTTCATCTATTTTAACAGCAGCGCTGTTTAAGCCGGCTGTAATGTGTGTCGCCTGCCACTGCGTTGCCTAGAAACCACCTCGCTGAGCTTCGCGCGCTATGCTCCGGACAGAGAAAGAGAAAATGAGAGCGAGAGAGAGTGCGCGCGTCGCGCGCTGTGCTCGGGAGAGAGAAAGAGAAAATAAGAGCGAGAGAGAGAGAGAAACAAATTGTAGCAGCACCAACGAGGCAACGCTCACAGGTGCTGCCGACGCCACCCGCGCTTCTCCGTTTCCCCGAATTAGAGCCGAACGCTCGCGGGGAGCGCTCGCGGGGAAACATGACTTTAAACATGACTGCAGCAGGCGCCTCTGGCGGCGGCTCGGCCGAGCTCCTACCAGCTGCGCGCTACTGCGCATGCGCCGTGACGTCATCCCGGCGTGCGGTATGCCACGCGCCGCCCTTACACTGGGCATAGCTTTCGCCCCACTTCCCTTACGTGTGGTAGGACTGCAAGTGATTCGCGAGGCGTTCCCCGATGCCACGGACCACGAGGAAATGCTTATACACTTCGTATGACTTAGCACCACTTCGTATAGCTAGAACCCGCTAGGAACCGATCAGCTCCGCTGTGTAACCTTGCGCCACTAATGCAAGCTACCCAAATATTTTAGTTCTGTCTTTAACTATGCCTGAAAGCATTACGTGCCCATATGAATTTCTCGGAGTGCCTGCATGGAATTCGGGTTGGGAAATTGGCAAAAAAGGAAAAAAAGTACCGAATGGCTTGGAAACACACCATACAGTCGACAAATGCCGCACGGCTTTCCGATAGGTTACTCGTCTTGAGAAGACTGGATATGGAAATTCGATGTTGCCGACACCCCGTATGCAAATTTAGGCAGAGAAGAATGTGAGGCGGCGCTCAGAGAAATTGAAGCTAGTACGAGGAATACAGCGGGCGTTTGTGTTAAGGTGGCTGCCTAAATACAAATGTTCCAGTTTCTAAAAAAAAAAAGAAGATTTAAACAAAAGCAACTTAGTCAATGAATGCGAATGGCGATAACGAAAGTGCGTTGGGATCCGTCTCTAAAGACCTGTCATAGCACCGTTGCTTGAGCGCGCTTGGCGTAAAAAGCACTATCTAGAATTTCATGAGAATACTCACGTGCGCATTTGTTCGAGCTGCCTTTACTTGCGGCAGCAGTATGTCAATATTGCTTTCTATTTGTTGCTATTAAGAATGCGGTAGGTGTACGCGCGCAGCCACAAAGTGGCAATGTTCTCTCAAAATGCAAATGTACGCACTGTGACTCTGGAAAATGCAACGTGATGTCTTAAGATGCAAGGAAGACTGCATCCGTTTTCTTTGTAAACGTTATTATGGCGAAAGCCTAATATGTCTCATGGTGAAGTCTCCGTTTCAAGGCCGTTTCAAAACCGCGAGGTGAACACGAACTGGTCCTCTTAGGATAAGAGGCGATAATGCGCAGAAAACTGCAATTAAGGGTGGAATAATGAATAAGCAAGTGAACTGAAGTGATAATGGTTATACAGAGAGGTTAATGAGCTGAATTAAAAGTTAATTTATGGTGAATTAACAGTGAATCCATGGTGAATGAAAGGCGTTTAGTTGTGTAATAGGAGTCAAACGAAAGGTAATGATGAGATAGACCGAGCTAAGATAATGAAGAGCAAACGAGAGTGAATTAAGGGTTCATGAAGGTGAATCAAGTGGTGATAGCGTGAATCAAGAATGATGAAAATCGGAAATTTGGAGTAATAGAGAAAACCAAGTGTGATGGAAGTAAAACGGAGATAGATTGAATGAAGGTAAACCAAGCAGTGATAGGGTGAATCAAGAGGGAATAAATTGTGAAATAAGAGTGAATCAATTGGTTATGGAGTGGAGGAGTGAGTTGCAAAAAATACATCTGAGATATGAGTGTCCAATGAAGAGTGACTCAGTGAAAAAAAATTTGCTGAGTCACGGTTCGAGTTTGGTGAATCATAGGTAGGGTGACTTGCAAAAAACATGATGACTTGCAAAAATGACTGCAAATTGTGGTTTCAGAGTCATGATGACTGAGCAAAAAAAAAAAAAAAAAGTGGTCGTCGTGTCATTGAGTTAGCGGCGCTCGGGCTTTCGCCTTCAAGTCGTCTTAGTTGTAGCATAAGCGACCCCTAGTAATTTTTTTATCTGTTCCTATGCTCATAAGAGGTTTGTTTTCCATGAAATCGTTTTCTAGCCTCACTGTTCCATAATAAACGCTAGTGCATGGTCACGAATGCTCTTTATCAAAGACGTTTTTTTATTTTTTTTTTAAATTTCAGATACCTCAAAGGCCCCCGAAGGAGTTTTAGATAAGCGCCGACTGATTCATGCACAAGGCCTTGGGTAAGGTCTTTCGTATAATCGTTTGCCTATGCGGTGTGAGCATTATAATGTGCAAGATTTTGCGCCGGTTATGGGCCTATATTCGTACCGCTTTACAATTCACTTTGACTGCGTGCTTCACGTGAAAAATTTCCACGCTAAATTTCTTAATAATAAATTAGTTTAAAAGGTTAGCGTAGGGTTTAAGAAGGATACTCCTGTTTTCATACCCTATTGGTGAAGCAGCACACTGACAAGTACAAAGTGGAGAGACACAAGAATACACGACAGGCAGCGAGTGTCGTGTATTCTTGTGTCTCTCCACTTTGTCCTTGTCAGTGCGCTGCTTCACCAATAGGGTATGATGATTAATCACCAACTAGCCCAACTTTCCACAATGCTCCTGTTTATATGTCCTCCATTCTGGCGAAGAATGACTCTGTTATATGTTGTGTACTTTTATTGAACGCACCGATGCGCTCATGAAGCTGTCGAATAAAAATTATGCCTAGGCTCTCCGCAAGCGAGAGTGTAAAATAAATTCAAGTTATTTTAAAGTACCTGACAAAATTTCACGTGTCTACATGCTAAGTTAAAGTCATCACCTCGATCTTTTTCTCGAAGTCAAGAAGCAGGTTAATTAACACAAAACATACTCTTAAAATGTGTTAGATCTTTCTAATTTCAAGGCGTTTCGGCCTTATCCACGCCGAAAATACACCAGTCGAGAACTTTCACAGTGAATCCTTCGATATTGTGACACTGGTAGGGCGTTGCACCGTTGATTCACCGTTACTTAGGCTTCGCGCGCCTTTACTAAGGGAATAAGCATGATTCCTTTGCTCTCGTACAGCAGACCAGGAATAATATTTAGGCAACTGCGGAAAGGCCCTTTGTGACAACAAATACTTTTGCTGACAAGAAATAGTTTGACTAGGATTGAGTTGGCTACAGTAAACTTGCGTAAGAGGTGAGAGTGACGAAGTTTTATTTCTTAAGTAGCAAGAACAAGTACGCTCAACGAAGGTTTCCTGAAAACGCCACATGTTCTCCCATATTTAGGCGTGAAATACTCGAGGAAAGAATAGACGAGTGACGCCATATTGAAAGTAGGTGGAAAGTGGAGGGGCGTCCAAGGACACACACAACTCCCCGCTAGCTTCAGTAAAATGACTATGTATGCTAATGAAGTCCGCTGTCTTGACAACAGTAAAAATTTTGCACACGCAGTTCTCCTTGAAAGAACGCCTCTCCGGCACAGCGACAGCTACACCGGGTAATGATCTCCTCAAAAGGCCGCTGATCACTGCGCTAATGCCACCGACGGGGAGTTTATGTGAACATAGGTTCTGAAACGGGAAAATGTTGTTGGCGGGCTCATCTGTGTGCTAGACTTCAGAGGGATTAAAAGCTAGAGACAATTTTATAAGAAACTCTCCGAACGTTTTGCACGCCTAGCAAGCAAGTATAAGCGATCAACTTGTGCTAGCAGGTCGCTCACTTTCGTTAAAATTCGGCCTAGACGTGCCGCATAGTGAAGAATCGAGCTATAAGCAAGAATCGAGCATTGGTGCTTGCGTGGAATTCCTCAGGTATATCTACGCCTCTTTGCTTTTTTAAACGTGTCTTAAATCTTCTGGTTGCGCGTCACTGTCCTCCTGCGTTTTCTTTAATCATTCTAAAGTGTTAAACAAACTAAAATAGGAACTCAGATTGTAGAGCTTAAGCTATTAAACCTCTGAAACTACTGGCCTGTCGAAACCAACAGTCCTACTCAGTCACACGGGGAGACTTCCTGCAATGACGATCTCTTGATGTTTCAATGTTGTAGCTATTTTGTGATCGAAACCCCAGAGTAACTGTATACGTTGTCAGCAGTATTACATTGCTGTTGAATCAGCACTCAGCCACATTCATAATATAAAAAAAAAAAACGTTACTTCACCAGACTGCAAGGCACGTCCAGAAACCGTTTGCGCACGATGAAGTTCATTCATGCGAAATGTAAACACATGGGTTTGTATAGGCGCGGAACATTTGCCTCTATTCATTCATTTCAATCAATACGCCTAGTTAGTTCAAGCGCCATTCGAGGAAATGGAACCTCGACGTATGCATTAATTCAATATCACTTGACATTTATTAACGTCGCCTCTTTTTCCCTGTCTTGTGCAGGCCACAGTGGCTCATGGTGGCGTATGCTACGCTGCGCATCCATCCAAAGATATAAAATGACTTATTTTCCGAGAAGATTGTTGGGGTTCCGCCGGGCGAGTATGCCTGGAGGCCCAAATATGAGAGCAGTACATGTATTATCAGGATACGACAGAAAGCGCACGCTCAGTAGGTCCGCTATCGCCATGCAAGTTAAAAAACACATCCGATTACACAAAATTACAATGATGTATACAGAAGGTACATTATACCATCATAAGGTGCTATTATTGCGCAATAGAAGTCTCTACATAACCGGAAAATTTCAAAGTGCCAATAGTTCGGACACACAGTGAACAATCTGGTCGAGGGTGAAGTCTGAGGTCTACTTAAACCTATTTACGAAATACTCTCCCATTTGTTTCACGGTGAAGGTGCTTGTAATATTATTATTATTGCTATTAGCATTGTTAGGCTACTTGACGAACTTCTCTTGTCTGACTGTCTGTCTGTGTCTATCTGTGTGTCTAACCGTTTTCCCGCCAACTTGGGTCGTCATGTGTGTGGCATTGAGTTTGTGCCGATACATCTATTTGATGGCTACATGACACACCGGGTATGTGCAGCTCGGTCTGTGCCGCCCCTCAGTGAACCTTTGACACAGCTTGGGTCATTTGTTATGCGCCACTGCATGTGTGCCGCTCTTCAATGACAAAAAAAAATCCTTCAAAATTTATCCGGCGCTCAGTGGGATTTAACACGCGCCACGAGCGAATTTCACGGCGGCGGTGCTAGAGGGCGCAGCATATGCAGTGAAAACGAAGCATGTGAAAACGGAAAGCTCAGAATGTGCGTGATAACGGAGCCCAGCGGCACACAGGCTTCTGCTTTGGCAATACGGTGTGTCGCTGGGTTGCTTCAATTCAATCGCATTAACGTCGACATTCATCGCGAGGTGTCTGCTGTGCCCCATATGAATATGCTGATGAATACTCTATTTTATTGTAGCAACCCTTCTCTCTAACAGGTTTCTCTTTCGGAAGGAAAAATTGGTATCAATCTTACATTCTCCAACTTTGCATACTTTGATAAAACTCATTTCGTAATTGAAAGTACTGCCTTAGTTCGCGATACCACGTTCGACTTTGAATTACCAAATTGGTTTTATACAAATGCACAGCATCAAAGAAACTTCAGATATATCCCTGCCATCGCTTTTCTTCTGTACTTTGCCAAATCCACTAAGCTTTCAACATGCTCAGCTGCGCTCTGTGCTATAGTTAATTATTAGATTAGACATTCTAGTCACTATTTGTGTCACGATTAGCCCGGTGACGACAAAGGTAACAAAAGTAATAAAATAGATAACCATTCATTTTAAACACACATATTCCAACTACACGAATGAACCTATGTAGTGGCCTTAACGTATAAAAAGATCTGAATTTTCTATGAGCTATGCAACCTCATTCAGACTTACTACAGGGTGATAATATTACATTGTTCCTTTTTATAAAGGTACAGAATGCGTATTTTTTAATTATTTTTACTAAGAGGAAAAGAATGCTCGCATTGAGGCCTAAAGCTTAGTACTATAATAAACGAAAACAAGCATTCACATAACCACTTCATGGAGCTTCTAGTTATTTTTTTCAGCCATTCAGTCAAATAATTTTACTGAAAGGCCCTGTGAGCTTGTGGGACGGGCAAAAGGTCCCACCTAGGTTACGGTCAGGAGTTCTTGAGTCCTGGCGGCTTCCTCGGCCCGCTGGACAGCCCAATCAGTGTTCAAAAACTTAAACTGAACAAGCCCCTCTGTCATCATTATTTTTTGCCGACTTCCTTATTGATGACTCGTGCAGTTTTTGGGGCGCCTATAGTGTACTTTCAAATATAATGAGTAGTGGTAGTTTTTCGAACGCTGAACAAGTAATGAGATACGTACTAAATTGCGAAAGAATGAAATATAAATTCAAGAACAAGAGACGCAGTGCCAAAGCACTCAAAGTCCTCTCCGCAGGCAAAGAAACCAGGGCATCGCCGATAATCAAAGAAGCCGGCGCTGCATTTAATTGGGCGTGACTCGGCGTTTGCTTGCAGCACTCTTTTATCCAAAGGCAGTTCTCATTATCGGCGCACCCGCAGAGTTACGCTCACTTAATGGCGAGGGTATGCCTCGTTTGAGGGTGAGCTTCCCCTTTTTTCTAAGTGTTGATTTCTTTTTTTTTTTTTTTTTTCGTGCAGTGTCTCAATAGCCAGGTCATTTCGGGTTTCCTCGTGACAGAGAAGGACAGCACAATTCTTGTCACTGAAGGCTGCCGTTATCAAACCGGCTGCATAATTTAATCGCGCATTTTGTACACTACTCCGAGAATTTTTCCAGCTTCGTAATGACAGCGCCGTCGTCTCGGGAGAACTTGAGACTACGAGCGAACTTCTCGAAGTCCTTCTGACTCCCTTACCACAGGCGACTTCAGGAAATTGCTGTGGTTTCGTGAAATCGTCCATGTGCAAGGACTCGGCAGGATCTATAAATGCCGGGTTACATTGATTAAACCAGGGTAATCGGTGCGCGCACAACTGAACAACAATAAATACGCACAACAATAAATACTTCTACTCGGCCAGACCAACTTTAATCAAACGTGAACCTTTAATTTTTTCAGACTGATCGCCTGATTTATTCGATGATATTGAAAACTTTGTCACCCGCTTTTCAACAACGCTTGATTTTCAAGTGTATAGAAAGGAATGCCGCGAGGAAATGAGCAAAGGAATGCACACATGCACGTACGCAAAGTGACAAGCTTTTTTGTTTACGCATGAATTGATGAGCAATTTAGTAGCACGGCAAGGCACATGGTACAAAGTGCAGTTTAGTATTCAGCCAAAGAAAACAAGCAATTGAAGAATACGGTGGAATACACAAAATAAGTACCGATCACAAATGTATGAAAGCACGTCGAGATACTTGCAGAATAAAGGCGAAATATCTGACCAAGGACAAGAAGCAAATGAACAAGTCCGATAGTAACTTTGCTTTCTCGTTCACGAAAGATAACAACGTCTTCAGAACGAAATTTATTGTTGTTGATATTCTCACATCATACTCAATTCGCCAAGTGACAATTCACCGCTGCGTTTTATCCTTGCCGCTCAAAAAGGCAAGAAGCATTGTCCTTAACGACGGCAGCAAACCAGGGGAATAGCGACTGAATAGATCACACCGGATCACATTATGCGCACTGCGTATAGTGACGCTCTCGTACGCACAACGAATGGAGTATACATTTTCCATTTCACGAGATACCACGCGGTTAATAAAGGGGCCCTGAACCACTCTTTATCGAAGTCGATAAATGCACTTGAAGTTGAAATAGGCTATTTCAGAAATGCTTTGCCACGAACAGTACTGCAGTGCGTTCAGCAGAAGCGGAGTTATTGGCAATCAAAGGTCTCCTAATACCCTTTCGCAGTGCTTCTTCTTCAATGCCTTGCGCTGCGAAGGCCACGGCGGAGCGGTACGTGCCCACAAAGCTCCGCCTACGGTACGTCACCGTGGGTTGAAATATTATTTTGGATGCTCATGGAAATGTAACTATACTTCCGATTTTGGTGCCCGCGACACGCCAAACTCGGAGTCTTCAACTAGCATTGCAGTTCACGGTGGCTCATCCCTTTGCTGTGCTACAGTGTACACAATCGCTGCGGCCGGCTTTCTCGCACAGAGTGGCAAGTAGCACATTTCCTCTCTACGGCAATCACACAATTTCGGAGGACTAATCGAAGCGTTGTCCTCGTGTTCGCTTGTAATGAGCTTCGACCATGATGGCGACACTCCCTGAAGGTGTGCAACCCTGGAAGCTGACGACATGTTCCAGTTGGGTGTTGGCAATTGGGTCCTGGAGCCGCGTCGCCCACAGGGACAAAAGGACGCAATTTTCCTCAGCGAGCCGCAGTGAGCTCAGTGAGCGGGCTCTTGGCGGCCGCGGTATCTATAGTACATGTTACGCAGCAAACGCACCAACATGCAACTGTAGTGCATTTGCTATGGGCATGTATTTTGGAATGCCAACTATCTTGACTCGCAATCTGTGACGTTGCATCAAACGAAACCAGCGCTCAAAGTACTCCGGCGTTCCTCCGAGCGACGCCCGCGTTACAAGACAACTGCGGCGTCCGACTTCACAGGTGGCGTCACCGCCCACCTGGATATATAAAGGGCTCGCTGACAATAAACGGGCTTCTTGGTTTGGGGCTTGGACGGTTGTCTTCTGTGTTTTTCCTTTAGTGCGTCTGCCCCGACACGGTGGCAGCAACGCTACATGGTGTCAGAAGTTTTCGACTAATGTCAGCCTCACGCTGTGCTGCTTCTTCGCCGTGGATCTCTCTACAAAGAGGCACGACAACGCCTGGTGACGAGTGAAGACCGGCTCTCTCTGTAATGTTCGCCATCCAGACGCCATCAAATTTCAACTTCGCAAGAACGTCCCAATGGCCAGCATGGTCGCAAGAGTTCGACGACTACCGGTTTGCGTCGGGATTGAACGAGCGCAGGGAGGCAGCCCAAGTCCGGACTCTGCTGTACACAATGGGAAGATAAGCAAAGACGATATTGCAAACCTTCGGCTTGCCGAAAGACGACGCCAAGAAATACGAGGTGGTTAAAGTCAAGTTGTACAAGCACTTCATGGCTGCTCGCAACGTCGTTTCCGAAAGCGCTTGCTTTCACTACAGAAGCCAGAGTCCATCGACAACTTCGTCACAGCTCTGCACACGCTTGTAGACAGGTGCGACTTTGGCACTTTCAAAGAGAGAATGATTCGCGACCGCTTTGTCGTTGGCCTCAGGGACGTGGAGCTCTCCGAAACACTGCAAATGGACGCCGACCTCACGCTGGCAAGCGCCATCGCCTGGGCCCGTCTCAAAGAAACAGTCCATGAGGAACAGCAACAGTTGCGGAACAACGACGGTTCGTCCGTTACGACAATGGACACAGACGTGGACGCTATCGAAAATAAGGGCGCCTCTACACAACCTCTTCGAAAGGAACATCTCACGCATCGCGTAGAGGGCACGGCACCTCAAGGCAAAGCTCAGTGGTGTCCGTTCTGCAGGCACGCGTCGCATCCAAAGCCGGCGGGCCCGGCGAAGGCACCAAAGTGTTACCGCTGCATCGTGAAGGGACACTTCAGCGCAGTCCGTCGCAAGAAGGGCTTCATATAGAGCAAGGTAGGACTATCTTCCCTTGCGAAAGACAATGAATTGTGCTTTCTCGATAGTGTTGACAATTACTCCGCGACTGCCACGTTCATTGAAGTGTCTATTAATGGAGTGCCAGTTGCCGCGAAGGTAGAGACGGGCGCCCAGATGTATCTGTGGTTCCTATAACATTCCCTGGAATCGTATCAAAGTTACATAGAACGTCCGTAGTTCTAATGGGACCAAGCGGGAATCGACTGAGGGTTTTAGGAAAGCCTGCTGCAGTTATTAGTTGAAAGAAGGCAACTATCAAACAGACAGTATATGTCGTTGCTTCGTTGCCGTCCGTTCTTCTTGGTATAGAAGCCTCAGAACGGCTCGGGCTGGTTAAATTTGTAGACGGCGTAGCGTCTTCAGGATTTTGGGAGCATCGGTACCCTCAGCTGTTTCAGGGATTAGGTACACTATCGGGAGAGTTTACCATCCACTTGAAGCCAAACTCTGTGCCCTATGGGGTTCATGTGGCACGTCGCGTTCCTCTTCCCAAGAGAGATGCTGTGAAGCATGAGTTGGATGAGATGGAAAGACAGGGTGTAATAAGAAAAGTAGAGGAACCTTCACAATGGTGCGCTGGAATAGTTCCTGTGTGGAAACCGTCATGTGTTGATCTGACGCACCTAAACCGAAATGTACTTAGGGTAGGTTATGTTCTGCCCACTGTGGATGAGACGCTAGGGTTGTTAAGTGGTGCAACATTATTTTCTAAGCTAGGCTCGAACTCTGGCTTTTACCAGATTAAGTTGTCCAGCGAGAGTCAGCTGCTCACCACTTTCATAACGCCGTACGGAAGGTACTGCTTTCAAAGGCTGCCTTTTTGTGTCACATCAGCGTCTGAGTACTTTCAGAAACGAATGTCCGAAATCTTCACTGGCATGCCAGGAGTTGTCAATTTGATCGATGATGTTTTAATTTTTGCGTGCACGAAACCAGAACATCACCAGCTTCTTGAGAAAGCATTAAAAAGCTGAAAAAAGGTGTAACACTAAACAAAGCGATGTGTTGCTTCGTGGTCGCAGAAGTAGTGTTTCTTGACACATTAGATGCCTGACACCTGAGATGCCTAACCCTGGGCAAAAACAGCGTTGCACTATAGACTAGATGCTTTCCACGCAGAATCACACTTTTGCCCGTGTTCACTCTGCAACACCACAAATGCATGCTGGAGCGTAGCGGAGATTTGGTACAGATTCCGCGCCCACGTTCATTCTCGGTTGATAGGCTAACACCATGGAACTCTCACTACGTAAAAGCTAAGGGACTCCAGCCACCCAAGATTTTTTTATTCGGAGGCCAGGAGTCTTCACTTCGAGCCTAACGGGCCGGCTAGTTTTCAACCCCGTCCTTCAAAGATACCATCCGCGAGCATTTTCTGTGCTTTCATAGTTGTGTCCGCGAGTCCCCCGCAGTACGAGAAAGAGGCTGCAGATGAAGAAAGGTCTCTGGAAACCATTGACCTCTATAAAAAAGATGAAAAAAAATATATCTGACAGCTGTTGCGACTAGAAATTTCAGGAGCTACTATATATCTGTCCCTGAAAGACGATGTCTGAAGCGACGAAAGTGAAAAAGACTGCTCTCACTGTACACATCTCTTAGAAGTACGGAGAATAACATCCGCGGTAAATGTGAGGTGGAGGAGCACGCGGTGCCACCATTCTGGAGCTGACAGCGGTTTGATCCGAAAGGAAAGGGTAAGTGAAAACGGTGCGCCCTTAAATCTGTGTTACGTTTGTACGGAAGCCGCCGAAAGCGCCCTCTTCAAGCGGAGATGACACTGGAGCTCTTCTTTTCTGTGTGTATGTGAGAGAGAGAAGCGTCTGAACCTTTTGTGGTCATAGAGGAGTGCTCGCCAGTGCAGGCTTGACAGAACTCAGTCACTGCCTCTTTCGTAACACGTCTGGAAAGCTCGGCTACTAAAGCGTGCACTGTATCAAAATTGTAACTACAGACACGCATGAAGAACAGAAAAATATTAATATAAAAGGGCATAAAGGCTTTCACAAGTGCTTAGTAGAAAGACATTTCTCTCTCTCTCTCTCTCTCTCTATATATATATATATATATATATATATATATATATATATTGTAAGTACATTTAACGAACTTCATCGTTCTCATTTGTATATAGCCGTCAACATCACTGTTTCTCTTTTTCTTCGTGTCTGAGCCTCGGCTGTGCCGGTGGAATAAACGGGTCTGCCAGTGCTGCCTGTCCTGGTCGTCTTCCGTCTTTCAAAGTGGTGGAGGCGCGTCAAGATCCCGACGTCCTCCTGCGTTCCTGCCCTACCTGGAGCTACGTTCCGGTCGCCGCCTGCGCCCGGCCACCCCCACAGCTATGACCACCCCTGCGTCGGCCGCCGGCACTATCGCTACCCCTAACGCTCCTGCTCCTACGACCTCGGCTGCACTGACATCGTGCACCATTACCACCCCTCATCCTGATCCACCAGTCTTTGCGGGTCTCCGCGGGGATGACGTCGACGACTGGCTCGACAATTACAACCGCGTGAGTTCGGCCAATGGGTGGACCGACAGACAGAAGTTGACTAACGTCGCGTTCTATCTGACCCACGTTGCGAAGACGTGGTATTTTAACCACGAAACTGACTTCGCCCACTGGTCAGCGTTTACTACCAGCTTGCGCAAATTTTCGCGTCTTCATCTGGCCGTTAAGAAGTCACCAAACAGAAGCTCGCTGCGCGTGTTCAACTTCCACAAGAGTCATATACATCGTACATCGAAGATGTCCTGGCTCTATGCCGCCGCGCCAACGTTGGAATGACGGAAGCCGAACGCATTCGCAATATTCTTAAAGGCATTGGTTCCATCGCATTCAACGCCTTAGCTGTTCAAAATCCTACTTCGGTTCAAGATATTACATCGACGTGCCAGAGCTTGGACGAGCTTCAGGCCCTCCGTCTTCACCGTGACAGCGACCTTCCAATGCCACCTCATTCTGATTTACGTGCTCTTATCCGCTCTATTATTCGCGAAGAACTTCAGGAGCAGCAACAGCGGCGATCCACTGTTGTTTCCGCCCCATCGCCAACGTTCGAATTGCGAAACCTTGTGAAGGAGGAGTTGGCAGCCATGACGACACCGACGACGTCTGTTGCCCCAGCAGCGTTCCCGATGCCCACATACGCGGAAGTCGCTCCAATGCCACCTGCCACTGTCCCTTCTGGGCCTCCTGACCTCGCCTGCGGCCATTTGGCCTCTATGGGCGCCCGAGCACCTGCTGCACCTTCGTATCCTCAGTGGCGTCCACCTCGTCCGGTCTGCTTTTACTGCGGTATACGGGGCCACATATCGCGTTACTGCCGTCGCCGCCAGCTGGATGTGCGCCGAGGCTATGCCGATTTCGAGCGAGACGAGATCCGATGACACGACGCTGACTACCCAGGCCCGTTCGCTTTCACGCAGCGTCGTTCTCCATCTCCTCCAGCGTCTGCACGTCTGCCTCAGGGCTCCCGTTCGGCTAGACGACGTTCTCCCTCTCCCTACCGCCGCTCTGCATCACCGCTTCGCCCCATCTCCCGCCTTGCTGACCAACACTCGGAAAACTAAGGATTGCAGTTTTTGGAGGGAAAACTGCGTCCTGTCGAACTTCGGAGATACCTCCTTGTCGCCCGGCCAATATGCTATCTGTAACTCTCGAAGGTGTTCCTGTGCAAGCTCTCATCGATACTGGTGCCGCTGTTTCCGTTCTGCGTAGTGATTTGTCCTCACGGCTCCGTAAAGTCAGAACGCCTTATCTTGGACCCGTTTTACGCGGCGCTAATAACGTACCCATTCACCCCGACGGACAATGTACGGCTCGTGTTTTGATCGACGGCATTCGTCACCACATTGAGATGATTGTGCTACCCGCGTGCATCCATGAACTTATTCTCGGTTGGGACTTCCTGCATTCTGCCTCCGCTGTTATATCATGTAGGGAGAAAGTTACTCGCCCTTTTGGCTAAGCAAAAATCCTGCTTTGATAGCTGTGCCACCGCACTGGGCCAGATTTCCGTAGCTGCACACCGCATCGAAACCGACGGTTCTGCAATTATACGCCGTCGCCCATATCGTGTTTCGCAGTCGGAACGGAAGGTCATTGAAGAACAAGTTGATGACATGCTAGCACGAAATATTATACGACCTTCATCCAGTTCCTGGGCGTCTCCTGTCGTTCTGGTGAAGAAAAAAGATGGTTCCGTTCGCTTTTGCGTTGATTATCGAGCGCTCAATAAGATTACACGCAAGAATGTGTATCCCATGCCTCGAATTGACGACGCCTTAGATACACTACAATTAAGGAGCGGAATATTTTTCCAGCCTTGATCTGCGATCGGGATATTGGCAAATTCCCATGAACGAGGCTGACAAAGAGAAAACCGCTTTCGCCACGCCGGACGGACTTTATGAATTTAATGTAATGCCATTTGGCCTGTGCAACGCTCCAGCCACGTTTGAGCGTATGATCGACACTGTTCTTCGTGGCCTTAAGTGGAAGACCTGCCTCTGTTGTCTGGATGACATCGTTGTTTTTTCTTCCAGCTTCAGCCAACACCTGCAGAGATTAGACGAAGTCCTCCAATGCCTTTCAGATGCTGGCCTTCAGATTAATACTAAAAAGTGTACATTCGCCAGCAGAAGCATCAAAGTGCTGGGTCACGTCGTTTCAAAAGACGGCGTCCAACCTGACCCTGAGAAGATGGCTGCTTTGCTTCAATTCCCTTGCCCATCAAATCAAAAAACATTGCGCAGCTTTCTCGGCCTGGCGTCTTACTTTCGCCGTTTTATACGCAATTTTGCTACAATAGCAGCTCCTCTACATAAGCTCCTGGTCACCGGCGCCTCTTTCACATGGTCCGAAGACTGTGAGTCGGCATTTCAAGCCCTTAAGAAACATCTCACTTCCGGACCGGTGCTTCGCCATTTTGATGAGAGGGCACCCACTATACTCCACACTGACGCAAGTGGGCAAGGCATCGGAGCAGTGCTCCTGCAACGGGGTCCCGCGTCTAAAGAGCAGGTTGTGGCGTATGCTAGCCGGA
This sequence comes from Dermacentor silvarum, assembly GCF_013339745.2. Lineage (NCBI taxonomy): Eukaryota > Metazoa > Arthropoda > Arachnida > Ixodida > Ixodidae > Dermacentor > Dermacentor silvarum. The sequence continues at coordinate 10,065,121 of NC_051158.1, forward strand.
CTCTCTTGCCATCTGAACGGAACTACACGACCACAGAGCAGGAATGCCTGGCTATTGTTTGGTTCATTCAGAAGTTTCGCCCGTATCTCTATGATCGCCACTTCACCATCGTCACCGACCATCATGCTCTGTGTTGGCAGTCATCTATGAAGAACATGTCAGGACGCCTGGGACGCTGGATACTGCGCTTACAAGAATATGATTTCACGATAACGTACCGGTCTGGCAAATGTCATAATGATGCAGACGCACTGTCTCGATGCCCGCTTTCGCCTTCTATCGATCGTGCGCACTCCCCGTCTCTACGACGTCGCTCTGACGCTACGCCTGCCGCCTACCAGCTCACGCTAATGTCACTGGATCAAGCTCAGCTTTCTTCACGCTCCGATTTAGCTTCCCTTCAGCACGCAGACTCCTACTGTCGAACTCTCATTGATCGCCTTCGAGGCCTAACTAAACCACCCAACAGCCGCTTGCGACGCCAGCTTCAACAATTTCGCCTTCAAGATTGGGTGCTTCATCGTTATATTTATCATCCTACGGGTACCAAGTGGGTCCCAGTCATACCTCGCTGCCTTCGTCTTCGAGTTTTAGAAGCATTTCATGATGACGTTGCCACCGGCCACTTAGGCTTCCACAAGACCTACGACCGCATCAAGACCCGCTGCTTCTGGCCTGGATTGTCCACAACGGTAGCCAAATACGTTGTTGTGTCAGCACCGCAAACGCTCCACATCCCCGCCTGCCGATTTTCTTCAGCCTCTGCCATGTCCGACCGAACCTTTCGAGTGCGTTGGAATTGACTTATACGGTCCCTTGCCGTTGACGCCCTCCGGTCACCGCTGGATCGTCACAGCGGTAGACCACTTAACAAGATACGCCGAGACTGCGCCTCTTCGATCTGGTGCTGCTTCTGAGGTTGCTGACTTTTTCCTGCAATCCATAGTCTTGTGCCATGGTGCTCCTCGCGTTCTTTTGTCCGATCGTGGCAAAGCCTTCATGTCCCACGTCCTCGAGGAAGTCTTGCGGCAGACTAATACGAAGCACAAAACCACTTCTACATATCACCCTCAAACCAACGGCCTTACTGAACGCTTCCACCGAACGCTCTCTGACATGATTTCTATGTACTTACGTCCTGACCACACAAACTGGAACAACATCCTTCCCTGTGTTACATTCGCGTATAATACTGCGACACAACGAACTACCGGTTACAGCCCTTTCTTCCTGGTGTATGGACGATCTGCCTCCTCCGTCTTCGACACCGAATTCTTTTTCTCTCCTGCTTTGCCTAACACCTCCCTCCCAGAAGAGTCTGCAGCTCGACTCGCGCATTGCCGTGAAATTGCTCATCGCAACACCGCCGCTACCCAAGAAGAAAGAAAACGTCGCTGCGACAGTAAACGCCGCGACATCGCCTTCCATCCTGGAGACCAAGTCCTCCTATGGACGCCGGTTCGAACCCCTGGACTTTGCGAGAAATTCCTTCACCGGTACATTGGGCCCTACACAGTCCTACAACAAACTTCCGCAGTGAACTATCTAGTCACTCCGCTTCACTCCGTCGAGGACCGCCGTCGTCGTAGTGCAGAAATTGTTCACGTCTCCCGCATGAAGCACTTTATTCCACGTTCAGCCGATCTTTAGATTGCGGCCAGGTTGGCCGCTTCCACGAGGGGGAGGGGGGGGGGAAATTAGTGTAAGTACATTTAACGTACTTCATCGTTCTCATTTGTATATAGCCATCATCATCCCTGTTTCTCTTTTTCTTCGTGTTTGAGCCTCGGCCGTGCCGGTGGAATAAACGGGTCTGCCAGGGCTGCCTGTCCTGGTCGTCTTCCGTCTTTCAATATATATATATATATATATATATATTGTCGCAACGTCAAAAATAGAGGTCGCACAGCCCTGATCAAGAGGAATAGCAGCAGGTCGCCTTTTTAATACAGCGCGCTACTGCACAGCGACTTCCTCTTCTTCAGGCGCAGCATTTGCGTCCCTCCGAAGGAAGCATCGTCCCGATGCGCAACTTAAAACATATGAGGGCGGTGTACAAATGGCACAGAGTAACACCGTGCAAAACAAAACCACTAAAAAAACAGCAGAAAAGAAGAAGCGAAACTTAGTTCGACAGATACGGCTTCATCCGCACCACATGCACCAATTCGGGTAAGTGTTTGCGGCGACTGGAGCTACTGTCACTGTCAGGAACGACCTTGTAGGTCACGTCGCTCAGGCGTCGAATCACTCTGTACGGCCCAAAGTACCGTCTTAGCAGTTCTTCCGAAAGTCCACGACGGCGTATGGGTATCCAAACCCATACTTTATCGCCGGGAGTGTAGAAAACGGACCTGTGTCGAAGATCGTACCGTTTTGCATCTTGGTTTTGCTGATAGCAGATACGTACGCGGGCAAGCTGTCTGGCTTCTTCGGCGCGCTGAGTAAATTCGACAACGTCGGTAGGTATGTCGTCACACTGGTGAGGCAGCATGGCATCCAACGTCGTCGTGGCTTCGCGACCGTGGACCAAGCTGAAGGGTGTCATTCGAGTAGTTTCTTGTCGAGCGGTATTGTATGCGAAAGTTACATACGGCAAAATCTGATCCCAGTTCTTGTGTTCCACGTCGACGTACATGCATAGCATGTCTGCGAGGGTCTTATTAAGCCGCTCGGTTAGTCCGTTGGTCTGGGGATGATAGGCGGTTGTTTTCCGGTGGCTTGTACCACTTAGTGTGAGAACCGAGTCAAGAAGTTCTGCAGTGAAGGCAGTTCCCCTGTCTGTGATGACTACTTTTGGGGCACCGTGCCGAAGGACGACGTTTTCGATAAAAAAATGAGCCGCTTCGGCTGCTGTGCCCCGCTGTGTAGCTTTAGTCTCCGCGTAGCGCGTCAGGTAATCGGTTGCGACAATGATCCATTTGTTGCCGGCTGTAGACGTTGCAAATGGGCCCAGGAAATCCATTCCAACTTGGGTGAAAGGCTGTCCTGGTACCTCGACTGGATGTAAGAGACCTGCAGGCTTGCCGGGAGGTGCTTTGCGTCTTTGGCAGTCGGCACATGTTTGTACATGATGTTTCACAGCAGCGGGTAGCTTTGGCCAATAGTACTTGCGTCGAAGTCGGGACAGTGTTCTCGTGTAGCCTAGATGACCTGAGGTGGCTTCATTGTGGCATGCTGTTAGTATTTCTTTGCAAAGTGATGTCGGTACGACAACCAGGTACGTGCTTCCGCTGGCTGAAAAGTTCTTCTTATAGAGAACATCATTCCGCAGACAAAACGACGGCAGTCCCCTGGCATAAAGTCGCGGGACGTCTTTACTTCGGCCTTCCAAGAAATTGATGATTGGGAGTAGCTCTGGGTCGTGGCGCTGCTCCTGTGAAATGGTGACGGCGTCGACGACGCCCAAGAATGCAGCGTCCGCGTCCACGTCATCGGTACCTGCGGGCTCGACGGGTGACCGCGAAAGGCAGTCGGCGTCGGTGTGCCTTTTCCCTGATTTGTAAATAATGGTCATGTCGAACTCCTGGAGTCTGAGACTCCAGCGCGCCAGACGGCCAGATGGATCTTTCAAGTTAGTCAGCCAACAAAGAGAATGATGATCGCTGACAACCTTGAAGGAACGGCCGTATAAATATGGGCGAAATTTGGTAAACGCCCACACCACGGCGAGGCATTCCTTCTCGGTAGTCGAGTAGTTTTCCTCCGTACGAGAGAGAGTTCGGCTGGCGTAAGCGATGACTTTTTCGAAGCCGTCTTGCCACTGCACCAGTACGGACCCCAGACCAACATCGCTGGCATCGGTGTGAAGTTCTGTAGGGGCTTCCAGGTCAAAGTGCGCAAGAACTGGGGGCGTTTGCAGGCGCTGGCGTAGTTCGTCAAATGCTACTTGCTCATGTTCACCCCACAGAAATGGAACATCGTCTCGTGTAAGGCGTGTTAACGGGGCAGCAATACGTGAGAAGTTCGCAATGAACCGCCAGTAATAGACGCAGAGCCCCAAAAAGCGCCTCACTGCCTTCTTATCGGGCGGTGTGGGGAACTTTGCCACAGCGTCTATTTTATCTGGGTCAGGTCGTACACCCTCGTAACTGACGACGTGGCCGAGGAAGCACAGTTCACTAAAACCAAAATGGCATTTCTCGGGCTTTAACGTCAGGCCAGCTGAGCGTATGGCTTGAAGAACAGTGAGTAACCGGCTTAGGTGCTCCTCGAATGTAGCTGAGAACACTATGACGTCGTCTAAATAGACCAAGCAAGTTTGCCACTTCAGGCCTGATAGTACGGTGTCCATTAAACGCTGAGAAGTGGCTGGCGCTGAGCACAGACCGAAAGGCAGTACCTTAAATTCGTAAACACCGTCGGGGGTCACGAAGGCCGTTTTCTCACGATCTCTCTCATCGACCTCTATCTGCCAATACCCGCTTCGTAGGTCCATTGATGAAAAATAACGTACATGCCGCAGCCTGTCCAGCGAATCGTCTATGCGTGGCAGCGGCTAGACGTCTTTCTTCGTGACTTGGTTTAATTTGCGGTAATCATTGCAGAAGCGCAAGCTGCCATCTTTCTTTTTGACCAAGACCACGGGTGACGCCCAGGGACTGTTCGAAGGCTGTATCACGTCATCCTCGAGCATCTTGGTCACTGGCTTTTGAATCTCTTCACGTTCTTTTGGAGCTACACGGTAGGGATTTTGTCGAATCGGCCTCGTGGTATCATCCGTGATTATACGGTGCTTGGTCAGTGGTGTTTGTTTCACTTTTGACGTAGTCGAAAAGCAATCTTCGAACTGGTGTATCAGCTCCAAGAGGCACTGTCTCTCAGAAGGCGACAGGGTGGAGCTGACGTCGAAAGACAAATGTGTCGAGGCCGGAACCATCGTTTCTTGACGTTGTACAGCCAAACAATCGTTTACTTGGGTGACTTCGTCGCAGTAGGCAATTGCGGTGCCCTTCTGAATGTGACAGCGTTCGTCGCTGAAGTTCGTGAGAAGGACTTCCGCATGCCCATGAGACATGTCGAGTAGGCCTCTAGCAATCGAAATGCCTTGGGTTAGCAATAGTGCAACGATTTGCTCCGCGATCACATCCCCATGGTAGGCCTTCTGGCACGAGACAGATACAAGGCGGCAGGAGCGCGGTTGAATGGTCACATCGTCGGTTATTCGCAGACGCTCATGTTGCCCATCATGGATGGTGTCGGCATAGGGGCTTGCAGAGAACGTCACCATACGGCCCGGAATGTTTATGACGGCGCCATGATCTCGCAGAAAATCCATCCCTAAGATGAGGTCTCTGCAGCAGTCGGGGAGAATGACGAAAATGGCAACGAAGCTGGAATCACCGATGTGGATTCGAGCGGTGCATGTTCCCGTTGGTGTCATTAACTGGCCACCGGCGCTTCTTATGTGTGGCCCGGTCCACGGCGTCTTCACTTTCCGAATGCGGTCGGCCAGCTCCTGCCGCATGATTGAGAAGTCTGCGCCAGTATCAACAAGTGCTCTGACGTGATGTCCATCTATCACAACGCTAAGATCGCCACGGGCAACGTCGTCGGCGTTAAGGCTCATTCACACCGGCGACTGACAGTGGTCGCGCGACCAAGTTGGTCGCAAAGCGACCAGTCGCAAATGGTCGCAAATGGTAGCTTTTCTCGAAAAGGGACCATTTTGGGCCAGTCGCTCACTGCGCGATTTTTCAGTCGCGCGACCGTGGTCGCAAAGCTGCTCAGCCAATCAGCGCCGCGCCGAAAGTGATGTGTGTTAATATTATGCACCGAATAACACGCAACGCGAACTAGAAATTACAACTTGCTCTCGATAATACCCGTTGTCATGCGCACAAAGTTTGGGCAGGAGGCGGCTTGCGTGGCCGGTCACTTCACGCGAGCGGAGGCACGGGCGCACCCACGAGCGTCGCGTTTTCTTCGGAGGCTTCCGCGCTGCCACAGCTGACACCCCGGCCGGCGGAGCACATCAGCACAGGGATGACGTCTTCCTGTTCGCCCGAATCAAAATCCATGGCTGTTGCCGGAACGCGAAACCAATTTACACAGTGCCAGCGAAGTGCGCGCTAACTGCGTAGATCCCTAGAATTCTCGCTGAAGAACGACAATGTCTGGGATTGCGACTTGCAGGTCGCGCTCAGCCGGGCTTGCCGGTGTGAACATCAGTGGCCTTCGGTCGCTTTTTGTTCGCGAGTCGCAAATGGTCGCGCGACCTCCTGAAGTCGCCGGTGTGAATGAGCCTTTAGTATTCGTCGTCGTCGTATCGTCTTCTTGGGTAGTGTGGGGGGTATTTTTGGCGTCGCGACACTGGACAACCTTCCCCCCGGAGGTCGCTGCCGTTAGTTTCCCCGGCGCGGACTAGGGGAACGACCACCCCTGACGACGTCAGCGAAACTCTGGCGGTTTGGGGAAGAATAACGTGCAGGTGACGGGGACTGCAAGCGACGACGTGGTGAAGCTGCTTGGCTGGTCGACAGGTGATCACGATTCGGGGCACAACGGTCGTCAAAGCGCAGAGAAGCGGCGGGCGAAAAACTTGCCACCCCAGCCTCTCGATGGGGACAGTAACGGGCAATGTGACCAGGTTCCCCACAGTGGAAACAGACTGGTCGACGGTCAGCCGTGCGCCACAAGTCAGTGTGGCGAACAGGAGGTCATCTCACAGACTCTCGTTGCCACCACGGCACGGGAACGGTCCGAGGCTGAAATAGCGGTACCTCCGGTGAAGGGGGAGGACGTCGCACCACGTCGGCATAGCTCAATGGACGTGCCTCAGGGCATGGAGCTGGTGAGGAGAAGGCTTGCCGCAACTCTTGGCGCACGACTTCGGCAACAGAAAGGACTAGAGATTCCGTAGGAGGAATGCCGAGGGCTCGCAGCTCTTCACGCAGAATGACTCGAATCATTTCCCGTAAAGAAGGCTGGTCAACACCCTGAGCTGCGTAGCTTATTGGTGTGTTGTTGGGTAGGCGATCAAAGTGGCGGCAACGTTGCTGAAGTGCCCGCTCAATGATAGTCGCTTCTTTGATGAAGTCGTCGACCGTTGTGGGCGGGTTTCGTACAAGGCCTGCAAACAGCGGTTCCTTAATTCCCCGCACAAGATGACGCACCTTCTTCGCCTCGGTCATATCGGGGTCCGCGCGGTGAAACAGACGGACCATATCCTCCGCATACATGACGACCGATTCGTTCGGCTGCTGTACGCGAGCCTCAATAAGTTGTTGTGCGTAATCGCGCCGGTCCGAGCTTGCGAATGTATCGAGGAGCTGACGCCGAAAATTGCCCCACGTGTGGAAGCTCGCTTCCCTGTTCTCGTACCATGTGCGAGCACTCTTTTCGAGCGCGAAATAAGCATGGGTCAGTTTCTGTCGCTCGGTCCAGTGGTTGACATCAGCGACGCGCTCGTACTGATCGAGCCAGTCCTCGACATCTTCAAAAGCATCTCCATGGAAGGTTGCGGGCACGCGAGGCTGTTCAAGAGTCACCTGGGAAAGGCTCGGCGCCGTCTGAGAAGAAGGTAGAGTGGCCGATGGTGTTGGAACTGCCATGCTGGTGGAAGGCGCAACGGGAGGAAATTCCGGGCTCAGGCCGAGCAGGCGCCGACTGAATCGATGTACTGGAGTCGTGACGAGAGGTGGAGTTTGCGGACTGGGTGTACGGGACCTGATAGGGGTTGAACGCATGAGGTTCAAGGTTCCAGCACCTCCACCAGTGTCGCAACGTCAAAAATAGAGGTCGCACAGCCCTGATCAAGAGGAATAGCAGCAGGTCGCCTTTTTAATACAGCGCGCTACTGCACAGCGACTTCTTCTTCTTCACCGCGCCTGGATAGAAACGCGCATGCCATCTGGCATAGTCGTCCTCTGCATCGGAGTACAGGCGCGGCAATATATATATATATATATATATATATATATATACATGTGTGTGTGTGTGTGTGTGTGTGTGTGTGTGTGTGTGTGTGTGTGTGTGTGCGTGCGTGCGTGCGTGTGTGTGTGTGTGTGTGTGTGTGTGTGTGTGTGCGTGTGTGTGTGGTGTGTGTGTGTGTGTGTGTGTGTGTGTGTGTGTGTGTGTGTGTGTGTTTGTGTGTTTGTGTGTGTGTGTAACTGGATTTTTCATGGGCCAAGCGTATTTAGAAAAATCAGACACACAACTTCGCGGTTATCTTAGGTTTATTTACCCAACAGTTTCGGACGGTGGACCGACCTTTTTCAAGGGATACAGGAAGTTCTCGCGACAGTCTTTTTATATCTTCAGGTAGAGAAAGAAGACGCAAAAAAAAGTGAGAAAGGAGAGATAGAGAGAGCAATATATATATATATATATATATATATATATATATATATCCGTGAACCGTGAACCACGAAAATTTGGCGAACATGTGCCCACCAAAGCAAGTGACGCTCAATCTACCACGATAGCGGCGAACACAGTCGGCGGTCGTCGAAATCTGATCTGCCGGTGAGGGGCGTCGGCTACTTAGTATACATGCCTCCTCGACGGTGCCAGCCTCGTGCTCGCGTATACCTTCCAGAGGGTGCAACACAATTTGTGTCATGCATGCAGTCTGATTACACGAGGTCTCGCGGCAACATAGACAACAGATAGAATCGGCCGCAACAATCGAGAATGTTCCGATGCACGCAGGCGCATCTTGCGCCGGGCGAGAACTTTTAACGTTTGTTAGCCGGTGACAGGAACACGATAAACAAGGACGCGTGTCAATATTGTGGGCAATGTATAATCAGATAATAGCCTATGATAAGGATGAGTAGCCTCTAATCCTGCTGCAATATTTGAATTCGTTGAAAAATGCACAAAACGTCACTCAACTGAAAGAGGCATTAGAGGGTAAAATTATGAACTAAAAAGAAACAGAAAACATGACATTAAAACAAAAGTTGACCCAGTACAAATAGTGCCATTTGTGTATTTATTTATTTATTTATTTATTTATTTATTATTTATTTATTTATTTATTTACAAATACGTCACAGGCTCCATGCAGGAGTATTATGTGAGGGGGACAATACAATAAATTTTAGCAAGAACACAAAAACAAAGGGAATTCAAAAACCAAGTGGTATACAATGGAAAAATGTGAGAGATAACATAGGTGTAACACTATAATAATAAGACACTTAGTATATGTATTATACATATTTGAACGGGCCAACATGCTGTCATTATATAATGTATAAACATGATTTCAAGAGATCATATGGTTAATAAATACAGTCATGCATGGTTAGTATTTTATTTCTAAACGCCGCGTGATCATGAATGCACACTGCATCATCAGGGAGGTCATTCCATTGAATAATGACACGTGCTAGCGCAGATGCGTTAAAGGCTTGGGTGCGGCCAAAAAGACGAACAAAACTATGCTGATTATCAAGCCTGCGAGATATGCGACGAGGCTTTGATAGTGGCAAGGTATTTACATGCGCGCTGTAGATTACTTTATGGAACAAACATAGAATGGCTATCTACCTGCGTAATTTCAGGGATGGTAATGATAATGAAGCCTTCATGTTAGTCACACTGGAGTAGCGGTTATAGTCACGGGTGATGAAACGTGCTGTACATGAAGTATTTCTGTGAGGACAACGTACCGTTGTGATATACTACTTTCTCGTGTCACCCTTCCGTTCCCACAAAGGCCGCAGTGCTGCAGTTTTAAGCGAAAGAAACCAGCGAAAGCCAACACGCAGCAGCAGAAGGAGGCACACACATTCGCCGGCGTGTGCCGCCTTCTGCGTCTTGGATTTCGCTGGTTTCTTTCGCTTAAAACATCAACCGACTAGCCCAGCTTTCATGCTTCTAATGCTACCGTCTTCATCATATAGGCTACTGCAGCACAAACAATTCTGCCATAGCGACTGACAGTTAGGTATTCCCACTGCTTTTCATGAGGCGTATATACGCGACCTTAATGTAGCGAGCCCGCTGTCTCTAACCACTAAACAATATTGGACCCTTGCACCTTGGAAAAGTGCAGTTTGTACTAGCGTGCGCCGGCGATGTAACGCTAAAGAACCAGCTGATCTCATAGCTGCACAGGTGGCTCGTGCTCGGCACGCACTCTTTCCAATGCTCCCGCATTCGTCGTCGTCGTCTGCTTCCACAGCTGGCTGCGTTGCCGCTCATCATTCCAGCGGAGAATTTCACTTCTCTTCTGTCGTCGTAATGGGGAGGCCGCGTTTACGGGGGTATGAGAAATCGCTTAACAGTGTATGAGCCATTCATTGTCTTACGTAACGGACAGATTTGATATTGAAGAAATATATGAAAATCCATCCAGAATGAACGCGCTCGGGAAAGGGCTTGTCGTCGACGTGCCGGTTCTAGCGTGAGGGCTTCCGAAGCCCAGGCGAAACGTCAGCAAAGAGCCGCGGCAGGGGAGTAGCGAGGGGGGGGGGGGGGGGTTCAACCCCCCCCCCCTGAAATTTTTTGCGCACCCCCCCCCCTCCCCCAGTTACCCACCCTTTGTTCTCGTCGCTTCGCGCTGACATAATTCATAAAACCGGTGCTATCACAATTTAATTCCTGGGCGCTTCCGCTTGGGTTGATAATTTACAGGGAATCATGTCTGCATATGGAAAAAACTGTCACGGTGTTTGTCAAGGCTTTGACACTATGTGAAGTTTAGGGCGAGAATGTGGCGGCGGCATTCTGAAGCAGCAAATGCGCAACAAATGAAGCAACAAATGCGGCAGCCGCATTTTAGATGATGGCAAAAACGCTCGAGGCCCGTTTACTTAGATTTAGGTGCCCGTTAAAAACCCCAGGTGGTCGAAATCTCCGGTATACATTTCCGCCGCTTCCCTTCAGGTGCCGGTTAGGCCGCGCTCGCGCAGGATCTTAGGCTACGTTCACACTTGGTCTCGAAGCTGTTGGAAGCGGCAAAATCTTGCAAAAATCCGCCCGCCTAGGCGGCAAAACAGGCAGAAAAACAGGCTGCGAGCGAAATCGGTCTCGGGCCGATTTTTTCGCCATGACAAAGCGGAAACGTGGCGCAAAGTCGTTCTGCTTCACTGGAAGCTACACTAGCATGTAAACAACCGGTCTTAAAATTGAACATGGCACCAAAAGTGTAGGCTGTAATGCTGATCGACGCGATCGAGAACCAGCCATTGCTCTACGACAAGAGTGGCACTAAAACGTACTGTCAGCAATACTCGCGATAGTATTCAACGTCGCGCGACCGGAGGTGCGGCAACGAAGCCTTGGCGTGACCCAACTTCTCGCGCTTTTGCAAAGCCAGGCGAACCCACCACCGCCGTTTCCGAGGTGTCCGCGTCTTCCGTTTATTCATTGTCCATTTCCAGAAAACAAGTAGGTAGAAGTATAAAAGCCATTTCTTCTTCCACTTCCACGGCAGACAATAGTTAAGCAGATTCCTCGTTGGCGCTCCATAATTCTCCTCGCACGTGTACGGCATGTTGCAGAAGTCGCGGGGTGCTTTTCTCGTCGCGACGATAGATTGGGAGAGTAGGTCTCACGTAGGACGCGCAGGCTTTGGCGAGCCCCAACACAAGGGCCAGCCGGGTTTTAGCTGTGGTGTTCCCGTTGCCCCTTTGGTGTCCTGGAGGCGCCGACAATACAAAATGATGAAATGTTATTACAACTTGTAAATAAAAGCTATTAAAGAAATATTATCACGCCTAGGCACCAACCTGTGACTCAGCCCTACCGCGCCCGTGCGAGGAGAATTACAGAACGCCAACGAGGAATTTACCGAAGGTCGCAGATGACACGCGAAGTTGCGTAAAATGATCACTTTTGATGATGGTACGTGGGTCAAAGAATGAACATACAGTTCGAAATAATGCGATAATGAGCGCCACCACGCCGACCAACGTACGCAGACGAGATGGATCTGGACGAAAATAGCAGCGGCGGCTGCGGCGGTAGCAAAACGAATGTGAACAACTTGGACAGGCGCGGAAAAAATTTTCCGGCCGCTTTGGCCTTTCCGCCCGCTTGCCGCTTCCCAAGTGTGAACGTAGGCTTACTCTGCTCGAGAAACGTCTCTTGTTTGCGATTGCGCCCCCACGGAAGGCTGGTAATTACTGTTGTGTTGTGAATCTCAAACCAGCAATTACGGAAGGCTGCTAGTTGCTGTTTTGTTGTGGAATCCCAAACCAGCAATGTACACACGAAGGGGTTGATGACAGCAGTGAAATTCCACCGACTCGCAACAGAATGCACGAAACAGACAGCCGACAAGCATGAATTACTGCTGTGCGCAGTACAGCGTAAGTAAACTCTTGTTGCAGGCGCTGACAGTTCTCGTCGGAGTTCACGCGTCCTGAGAAATTTATTATGCGCAGTTTGTGCACTATGCACTGAACAAGACCGGAGTTCATTCCTGCATCACTAGTACACCAAACAGTCGAGATTCTGTGAGGTACAAGGCCGCTTCCTCTTTGCACCGGCGTAAGTGAAGCAGAAATGAGTTGCACGCACTACTTAAAATGCGTACACATGCCATATCTATGCTGTGCGGTGAAATATTCTGTACACATTCTGAATCTGTTGACGTAAAGGCAAATGACGGCTGCACGCTCGCACACAGCGGAAGACACAGCGGCCCATGCACTTGCCGCAGGAAATGCAACCCTCTCGTATGAGGGAGCAGGGCGACGAAAGCTTCGAAAAAAAAAAAAACCTTACGCGTTTTTGAGCGTATTTAAGTTTTCTAGCGCAAAGACGCAGCGAACAAGCTATTGCTATGGGAGTAGGTATAGCCTGGTCACACGTGCATTTTCACGCGTATAGCCGTCCTTGACTTGTGAAACGCACTTCGCCCCGACGAGGACGACGCCATCTACGCTTAACGGAAATTAACAATTAATGATGTCTTCTCCGATCGCATGGGTCGTCTCAATGATGCGTTTTCGAAGACTGGTCCATTCAGTGGCGCGATGAGAGACCGTTGCTCCAAGCGCCCACTGTACCTGTCGTACTTACTGTATTTACGGCGCTTACTTTACTTTTTACTTAATTTCTTCACAAGCACACGCACACGCGAGGGGGGGGGGGGGGGGGGGGGGTCCCATGTCTTTGATATACATGTATAGAGTCTGCTTAAACTACCGATATTTATTATCGATCACGTGACGTAGAGGGAAGCAGAAGCTTGCCCCCCCCCCCCCCCCCAGTCGGGCCGGTGAACCCCCCCCCCGAAAAAAATTCCTGGCTACGCCCCTGAGCCGCGGACCATCAGTTGCGGGAGCGCGATGTTGAGGCCAAACGTCAGCGTCGTCTATAGCCCTCCAAGAAACCGACAACGGTGGTGCACGCCTCGGCAACGCTAGTGCCAACTTCCCCGGTGCGACGGCCAGGTTTCAACGCGAGTTTCTCAACTGGAACTTGAGAGCCAGCTGCAGTGCGTGTGACCGGTTGTGGTTCGAGCACAATGTGGTACTCGTCAGTGCAATTCGTTCCGAGGAACACCGAAGAAACACACGACAAGCTTCGCTTACCCCCATCTCCTCGACAGGGGAGGGGCTAGTCATTCTTTCTCTAGACTTTTTATGTATATCTCCTTAATCTTTTTTTTTCTTCATAATCTACCTTGTTCCACTACCTATGACTGTAAGACACCCGGTGGTATCAATCTCGTCTCTTATATTTTTCCAGAAATACTCTAAAACGTATCTTGCTCGTCTCAACTGGGTTGACGCTTCCGTCCCTCTTTAAACAGAAGCCCTTCTGAAAGGTGTACGTTGCCTACGGTTCTTCCACTGCCAGATACAAGAATACACAAACATCAATCACACAAAACCCTAAGTATAAGAGAATAGTCGAGGAAAACAAAGCACTTCGTAACAGTTTAGCCGAGCTACGAGCCGAGTTTGAAGCGTTTAAGAGCATGGTAAATAACGGCAAATCACAGCAACCAATACAAATTGCGGAGCACACTTCCCAAGCACCGCAGACACCACTGCAACATAGTGCCACCTCCAGTGCTCCATCGGTAACGCTGGAACAGTTAGCACAAAACATACAGCTAATGTTCGCAGAGATACACAAACTCAAGCGAACGGTGGAGGATGCACAAACAAAAACAGCAGCCGCACCCCGAAAAAGGGTCAGCCAGAGCCCGGGAGCTCCTACCCGGACCCCGAAAGCCGCAGATCACACCGATAGTGATATTACTATCCATGGCTAACACTACAAACAACAGAAAGACCGGACACATTGAAATTTGGCAATGGAATTGCGGCACGCTACGCAAGAAATTGGCTAACTTCACGCACTATGTAGAATCGGCGCCAATCCCTCCAGACGTTATCTGTATTCAGGAGGTAGGAAAACACAAGTAAAAACTCAAAGGATACGAGCTTTATACTCACTTGGATCACCCTCAAGTGGCCACCTTTGCCAAGAAGGATGTCGCGATTAGCGTACAATATTTGGGGGGGGGGGGGGGGGGGGAAGCTATCCAGCATCAGATAATCAAGGTTTGGCAGCAGAAAAGAGGCAAACCGAAAACAATTATTGTTAACATTTATAGCCCTCCCAGAGAGAAACAGGCGGATTTCGAAAACGTGGTGGCCACCGCGATGCGACTCGTTCAAGGTAGGGACAAAGTCATATTGTTAGGAGACTTTAACGCCCATCACTCAAACTGGGGCTACAGTAGAGACAATCCCAAGGGCATCTTGTTAGCGGACCTCGTAGAGCGCTACGGACTTGTCCAACTAACCCAACCGGATCTCCCCACGCGAATCGGAAACAGCGTGTTCAAGGACACCTCCCCGGACCTCACGTTCACCAACAACGAAAGTGAGACACGATGGACGAACCTAGGTGAGAACCTAGGAAGCGACCACTATATTTTAAGCATATCCGTTAATGCAGCCAAGATTCGAAGAGGTATTGGCAAGGCAAGGCTATCCTACTGGACCAAATTCCGCGAAAAACAAAAAACGATCGGAAGCATAACAGACATGGGAGACTGGGCTGAGCGGATCAGAGTTATCCACGCTGGGGTCACGAAAACAATTGAGATGACAACGGAGACTCCAGCCGTAGACGGTCACCTCTTGCATCTCTGGGAAGCCAGGAGAGGTCTCACAAAGAGATGGAAAAGGTAGAAGCTTAATCGCAAACTGGGCTCTGCTAGCACAGGAAGCTAACGAATACGCACGAAAGTTAAGCGACAGCAATTGGCGTCAGTTTAGCGACTCACTTCGGGGCACGTTGACTACAAAGAAAACATGGCATATTCTTCGGAGTATGATTGACCCGGAAGGAACAAAAACAGCCACGAACCGCACACTCAAGCTTCTGGAAAACGAGTTTGAAGGCAGGGAAGCCGACATGATAGAAAAAAATAAACAGATATATGTAGGAACAGTCCCGACCGGGCAATCCACCAAGCCCGTTTACGAAGGACAGGACCAACCAGAACTGGACGCCCCCATAACCTTTGAGGAGGTTTACGCGGCGGCACATTCCTTCAGGAAAAACACCGCCCCAGGGATCGATTAGGTCACGAATGCAATGATTCGCAATCTAAGTGACGAGACGCTAAGGAGCTTGACCGAATTCTTTAACAACACGGTCTGGACAGAGGACAGCGTACTTCCGAAAGAATGGAAGGAAGCCAAAATAATCCTGATTCCTAAACCGGGCAAGCCCCGTAACATCAACAACCTTCGACCCATATCATTAACGTCATGTGCAGGGAAACTTTTTGAAAAGGTTGTGCAGGTCCGGCTCTCGAATCACCTAGAACTAATCAACTTGTTCCCCTCCAACATGTTTGGTTTCCGACCCAACGTGTCGGCGCAGGACGTTTTTCTGCTACTAAAGCACGAGGTCCTGCACCCCAACAGAGGTTCGGCCGATAAATTTGTATTGGCATTGGACATCAAAAAGGCCTTCGACACCATCTCCCACCACACTATTTTGCAAGGACTGCAAGCGGTAAACTGCGGAGCACGAATTTATACCTACGTGCGCTCGTTCCTCAGTGACCGCACGGCTACAATCGGACTAGGCTCCACGAGGTTCGACACCTTCAGCTGTCCCGACAGAGGCGCCCCTCAGGGAGCTATACTCTCTCCACTGCTATTTATTGTGGGGATGAGAAAGCTAGCCCTGGAGCTAGATAAACACCCGAATCTCGGCTGTGCGATATATACCGATGACATTACACTTTGGGCTCACCAGTGGTCCTACGGGGACAAGCAAGACACTCTCTAAAAGGCTATAGATGCAGTCGTGGAATACATGAGGGCGGCGGACATGGCGTGCGCACCCGAGAAATCAGAACTGATTCGGGTGCGTGCGAAATACGCAAGAAAGTCTGGGTGCCAATCAATCTGACTCTCGATGGGGCGCCGATTCGAGAAGTGGAGACACTCAGAATATTGGGGATGTGGATACAGCAGAACGCTGGAACAACACACACCCTTCAAAAACTAAAGGCGGTCACAGGAAAGGTTGCCAGGATGATACGGAGAGTGGCAAGAAGCAGAGATAGCCTAACTGAAGGAGAGACCATCAGCCTGGTCCACGCATTTGTAATCAGCTGGATCACACACGCCCTTCTGTATCAGGCCTTAACGAACCAAGAGACAATACAGGCAAACACGATAATCAGAAAAGCCTTCAAAGCCGCCCTTGGTCTTCCCGAATGCGCTAGCACAGAGAGATTCGAGGGTCTAGGCCTGCACAATACTTTTGACGAGTACGCAGTCGCTACGTTGTATGCTCAGAAAGAACGACTTTGTTCTTCAACTCAGGGCAGGGAAGTATTGGGGAGGTTAGGCTTTACACTGAGGCCCAGTATTGCGGAGAGGAGACGGCACAGATAGACCGCAATGTTCGATCTCACATCGCGGTGGCCCCAATTCCCAAGAACATGCACCCCAAGTACCATCCCGGACGACGCAGAGCAAGGGCAAAGACTCTTCACAAATGTTTCGGCATGGGACCGGGAGTGTATTACACGGATGCTAGTCGAACCAGCTCCGACACGTTCACCGTAGTGTCTCCGTGTCAGAACAACGTTACAATGGCATCCTTCAAAACCACCTCGGCATGCGTGGCAGAGGCTGCAGCCATCGCCTTGGCCATTCAGGACGCCGAGCGCCAAACCAATTCGGCTGTCATATTATCCGACTCACAAGCAGCTTGCCGCCTGTTTCTAAATGGGACGGCACCCCAGTCAATAATCAAAATTTTGGGCAATCGACTAGAAGGGCACCACACTATCATATGGTGCCCAGCACACGAGGGACTGGCAGGGAACGCGAGAGCAGACCATATTGCTCGAGGATTAAACGTCCGAGCAACGGCAGGGCCCAGCGACGACCTTCCACCGAATCCTCGTGACATCCTTTTACAGCAAAGGCAGCAGCGGAGACGTTTTGGACATCCTCACTCGAATTTGAATAGCCAACAGGAGAGGGACTGGCGTCGTATTCAGACGAATACATACCCCAAACTGCACCACCTACACAGAATACACCCCACGAGGTTCATTGACAAGTGCCCGTGGTGCACAGAAGTACCCACATTAAAACAAAACACATCACATGGGAGTGTCCCAAGAGCCCTCCGCACATAGACAGCCCAATAATACTGAAACATTGTGATGAGCAGGTTCTTTTGTGTTAATGTTTCTGGCGGTTCTCTGAGGCGAAGCCTCCCAGAACCCAAACGAGGACAAAGCCGTTTGTTGAAAAACACACAAACTTTTAATAAAACTAGAACGAAAAGAAAACTATAAATCAAACACACAAAGATAATATGAAAACATGTAGCTAGAACGCTAATGATATGAGGCAAGTTCGGGCAGGCTGCGGGTGTGAGTATGCACTACAGTCTCGACGCGGCGAAGCGGAGATGAGACGACGAGAGAAGCGGTGTTGGTCTCACCAAAAGGTCGCTGTATCGGACCGGCTACCAGAGCGTGGCAGCTCTGGCTCGGTGGAAGAAGACAGGCGGCTCGGTAGCACGGGAAGACGGCGGTGGCGTTCTGGCCGGGCAGCTGGTCGTGGCACTCGGGCTCGTAGCCCGACAGCTCACGTTCTGCCCACGGGCGCAGACGCTCACCGGCCTCGGGCAGCAGCAGTTGATTATAGGGCAGAGTGACGATGCCCAGGAAGGTAGGCGGCTTGGCAGCAGTGGTTGAACGCGGCGCCGTTCTGGCCGGGCAGCTGGCCGTGGAGCTCGGGCCCGTAGCCCGACAGCTCTCGTTCTGCCCACGGTCGCAGACGCTTGCCGGCCTCGGGCAGCAGTTCTCGAACGGATATAGTAGCGGCGCTCAGGAATGGGTTGGCAGGAGGCCCCGGCCGGGTGAAGTCCTGGTGGCTCGGGTCCGGAACCCGACGGCCGTCTTCAACTCCCGATCCGGTGGCCGACCTTCTCCTGGTGCCGCTTCTGGAACTCCTCCCCCTACTGCCAGCGCGGCTCCTTTATCTGCTGCTCTGGTCGATTCGTCGATTTCTCATTGGCTGCTCGAGGCTCCGTGTTCCTTTGCGATTGGATTGGCTTTCTTTTGTTGTTTTCCTTGTGCCGCGTGTTCACGTGCTGGCCGCTCTTCGGCGTCGTCGTTTTCCGCGCGGCGCGGTAGAGCGGCGCGCGCTCTCCTTGTCGTCTGCTTCTTGTTTTAATGCACCGCACCTTGTCGCACACCACAAATATCACCGTCGCGCACCACACATCACAAACATCCATTCATGAGGAATAGGCAGTGGGAGGTATGGTTTGCGGACGAGGGCCGGGAGAGCCAATTGGCTCTTCTGGACCAAGCCCAGCGAGCCGTTCGTGCCAGTGGAGCCCTGGAATAGGGGCCCCAACCAGTGTGCCTTCTTTTATTTATTTTTTACTGTGAGTTTTTACTCACTCACTCACTCACTCACTCACTCACTCACTCACTCACTCACTCACTCACTCACTCACTCACTCACTCACTCACTCACTCACTCTCACTAAGTGAATCCCTTCACATTCCATTAGGATGTGCTCAGTGGTCTCCGGATTTTTGCTGCAGCATACACATGCCTCATCTAGTTCCGAATATTGCCTTCGGCGTGTTTTTGTCCTTAGGCGACCGGCTCGAGCCTCAAATAGCAAGGCACTGCCGTTTGTGTTGTCGAACAGATTTTCCCTTCTAGTTACGTTCTTCTCATTCTTGTAAAGCTCCACTTTCCTTTTGTTTCCATTCTTTGCATCCAGTTCACTGTCCCTGTTTCTCTCACTTTCTTTCTGATGACTCCTGGTTGTCTATTTACACTTTCAATTACCCTGTACTTGGTTGGCAACTTTCTTGACCTCAACATAAAACAACAAGCATAAGGTAGACCGGGGCCTCAATGCCCTCTGGAGGCCATAATTAGTCCTGACCCCACGCAAAAGCATTGACGAAGCTGCACCACTTGCACCCGTGCTCACGCGCAACAGCAACAACAGTCCAGGGAGGAGGTAGGGAGAATGTTAGAGAGGGAGCAGAGAAATAGGAGGCAGGGAATGGGTACAACCGGACCCCGTACCTACGCAGTCAGGAAACGGGTGATTAACCTTACCCTCTGCAGTCATGGCAGTTCACCTAACATGACACGGGAGAAAGAAAAAAAGTTGTCGCAGTTTCACCTGAAAGGTGAAGCATCAATTGCGATAGCAAACTTGTAGAGAGCTATACGGAGTAATGATATTAGCTTTATCAGCTGTATAAACTTGGACATGCAGCAGCATCGGCAACACGCAGAACTGTTGTCGACGCCATCGGCGTTTTGCCCGCGTTCGCTCAAAATGCGTGCGGCGTTGGTGACTGTTGCCGGAGCCTCTGATATAAATAGGCACTGCGTGCCGCAGCTAAACGTCGCCTCCCTTCCCTCCCCCTCCCCCACGGCCTCTCGCTCGTCGGAAGAAGGCGCGTTTGCTCTACATACATGGTGATTGTGAAGGAGAACAGAGACGCCTACTTCTGCAGCCCTTAAGCGAGCACGGCGCAGAACGCGCGTTTGTTCTCCGCCGTGCGTTCACTCCCCGTGAAAGACGCGCCCCTCGCGCCCTTTCACTCGCACATACAGCGTTCAGCGCGCGGCGACGATTTCAAGGGCTGCAGAAGATAGCGCCAACCTTTCCCTTTCCCTCAAGAACCACTTATCTATCGACGATTTCTTCTCCAAATGACGTCATACGGAACCTCACGGCGACGGCGACGCCGACGGCAGAAATCTGCTTTTGAGTGTCCATATAATTGCTATCGCAATAAAATGCGTCGCCAAAAAGCATTGCTCATTTGGGCGCTCATCAGTCAAAGAAGGAGTGAATGAATGACACGTATCTTGGTCCAGTGTACAACATGGACAAACCCAAATGGTGCAGGCAAGGTAACATTTAACACCACATCACGACGGTCGTATGCCGTCAGCATCACCTTCAAATGCCGTCAATGAGCGCAAACAGCAAAGAAAGCTTCGCTTACATCGATTCCCACAGTCCGTTGGATCTGAATATTTTTCTGCATAATTTATGAATATTAGAGGTACTACATTGTTTTCGAATAGAGAAACACGCCGTTTGTATGTACACATCATTAACCCGTGCCGCAAGTTCACATGATGTCCACGTCATGTCGGCGCACAGGCTGCCACTTCCGTCGCCTACCCTCGAAATTGCCTGACGACTTGCGCGCCTCCCCTCGCTAGACGCGTTGGAGAAGCGGACACGGCGTCGCAGACGCGTGACGCGTAGGCAGGCGCGTACGGTTAGCCCCGTGTGGTTGGGCCTTTATTGCGTTGCAGTGCGCACACATCCTTGTCCGGTTGCTGGTACTTAGTAGCGCGGCTGACGAATAAATTCTATTGTGGTGCGCTGTCATGCGGGCCATTTCAACTTTTCAGTGCTGTTCCGGTTTAGGCCTCATTACACATATCATTGAACAAAATGCTTAGATGACGTCCTAGTTAACGCGCCCAAGACCAAATCGTCCAAGTTGACATTCATGCGCTCAAAACCTCTCAGAACGTTCACTTTGCATCACGTTTCGCCACGTGTATCTCCCCGTTATCCTTGCCACTGTGACATACACTGATCGCAGTCATAAAGGATGGCTAGACATAATCTAGTAAAACACATTATAGACGTCACGCTGTTTGATTTTCCCGGTCTAGTTATTTCTGAGCACACGGGCTAACTAAATACCTTTCCCATTCACTGCTAACATTACCACAAATGTTTTGCCATCAAGATTATCGATTATTTTGGCATACATTCATAGATATAGTGCACCCCGAACTACTAACCCAGAAGCACTTCAGCAGTGATTGATGCTGGTGCAAGTTTGACAGGCTCCGTACTTCGCACAACTTATCATTCGGGAGCCACATACACAAAACAAAGTTCGATCTTATGCGCAGCCTGCGAGTGGCCGAAGCTAGAGAAAAGTAATCAAATGTAAAAGCGCAGACCCACCCGCCAGAAGCATCTAAACCATCTAAGGATGAAAGATAGGCTGTTTCAAAGCTTTCCGGTGCAGCATTACGCAGCAGACAGATTCTGTAGCTGGAATCTTGGATGCATGAGGCGCCTTCTGATTTAGAATGCACAGTGGTGTGAGCTGTGGCGCCTAGGAAAGGCATTTGCCTCACGCAAAGCCTGCTTGCTGCGTCGAAGCTTTGGAGTATCGGCGTGGTAAACCTTGCTTCTCTCTGCACCGTGCACATTAGAATGCTATTCTCCATGTTTCGAACTTTACCGCTGTAACTCGTACTTTTGACGTGAAAAGCTCGCCTTCCTCAAATTTGATCAACGTTGCGGTGAATTAACCGTGCAATACGTTGTTGCGTTTGGGATGATTGCTCTCAAGAAGCATTACGTCATGTCATGATGTCAGTGGACGAGAACTTCTGACCGGTACGCATCGCAAAGGAGGTTGCGAAATAAACGTACAGCCATGCAACAAGACGGCGCCTTACTCTACAGGACGACGCTGCTCCATTGAGTTCCCTGCCGCACCTTGTCTTTGGAGTAGGTCATATGTGGGGCACACTAGACTAATTGACCTAATGATGATATAGGAAATAGTGGCAAATTTTGACAGCGGCTTTTCCGCAACAATTAACCCGCCGTGGTTGCTCAGTGGCTATGGTGTTGGGCTGCTGAGCATGAGGTCGCGGGATCGAATCCCGGCCACGGCGGCCGCATTTCGATGGGAGCGAAATGCGAAAACACCCGTGTACTTAGATTTAGGTGCACGTTAAAGAACCCCAGGTGGTCCAAATTTCCGGAGTCCCCCACTACGGCGTGGCTCATAATCAAATCGTGGTTTTGGCACGTAAAACCCCATAAGTTTTTTCCCGCAACAATTGACTGTCAAACGTATCGACAGAAACGATACACGTTTTTTGCAATCTGGCTGACTGTGGGACAAGCGGACGTAGTGTATACAGTTTATTTTGATGCTTGGCATTTTGGCCATATTTTACTTGGTGCACACAAACTCATGCCCTGTAACAATAAAACACATTTAGTATAGCCGGGTTTAACTCAGGTGTGTAAATTGTTCCAGTGCAGAGTGCATTGATAAGTACGGGCCAGCAATAGCTTCTCAGAGACAGCAATCCACTGATTCGAGTGAATTGCCTAAACAAGAACTACAATATATCTGATCGTATTACGACCACGTCCGAGTGGAAAATGGAGTTAGCACTCAGTTTGTTGTGTACCTGATAAAACGGCACTGTTTCCGTATAGGTGAAAACGAGTATTTGTCTTCGCTTTGCTTTAAGATGTTGCTGCTGCCATTTTGCTGCCACGGAACCCGGTGTATCGTCCGAGCACAGTCAGTAAAGGCTCGCTCAATCTGCCCGTCCACTCCGCACATGTCCGCCCGCGTACGGACCGAGGCAGACGCCCGATAGACGGATTGTGTCGCTAAATTCGGTGTACGCTGAATCCGAACGAGCGGATTGCACGCGCACTCCTATAGAACGAAGCGGCTTGTTGACAGCTGGCAACCACTCTGTGGAGCAAAGGTTGGCAACTATCGTTAACAGCAAGCGGCACTGGCATATTTTTGTAGGAGCGAGTTCCGACCGCGTCACTGTGAAAACCCGACTCTAGGCTGTCACGTTCTGTTCTACAGCGGCATATGTTGTATTGGCGCGGTTATCCTTGTTCGAAACACTGCACAGTCATCTTAATTATCTGCGCCACCTTTTAAAAATGTATTGCAATCGCATCATATTGCAACATGGGACGTATTCTCTGGCGATAACTTTCAGGGCGCGCTGCATTGGCTGGTTAAACAAAACCTCTCGAATCATCCAACGTGCCGCGTCCTACGTCACACGAAAGTGATAGTATCGTCGAAAGTGATTCGTCCAAGAATCCCCATATATCGCTGCCTAAACTCGGTTGTGTTCGGCACGATGGCACAGTTTCTGTAGTTGTGCTAGTGACACATTGCAAAACCACGCAACACACGCACAACTGTTGCGGAATACAGCTGCGTAGGTCGACAAGTCACCCCTCTTTACCACTGAGCACGCGTGTGCGGCTTGGAGTACAGTTAGCTGATTTGCTTGCAGTTGCTTGTTAAGGTTTCTTTTTTTTTCTTTTTTTTACTCGGCCAATTTTAAGAGTTTGCTTGAAGCACTTCGATGCATGAAATGCCCGTTCCATTTTTTACATATAAAACAATCAAAGATGAAGCGCGGCATAAAATGTGCCTTTTAGAAATGCTTACTGCTTGTAAACTTTACAAACACAATAGGGCCTTAACTGAAACAGAAAAATAAAAGATGTGCTCAGCCATGGATAAAGTTCTTACCGTGTGTAAAAATGTCGCGTATAAGCGGTTAACTTGATGCAACAAGGAACTGAAGATTAAGCAGTGAGCTAGTGTAAAATTCATTACGATGGGCATAAAAACAATATGTATATATAATGGTCACCTTATGCAGATATATACTCATCAGAGGTTTTCAATGAGAATATTTATATGAAAGCAAATAATAATCTATATTGCTGATCGGACAATTTACTTCGAGTGATATCAATTAACTACATTCTTTCTTGCCTGTCTTGGATGGCCAGTCTGTTGCTCCTTTACTACTTAGACATACCTAATTCCGCATTTATACAATGTAGAACACATTACCAAAGTGCACAAAAATTAGTCAGCACCATGACAGGCATGCTCTCTCTCTCAGTCATGGCAACAAACAAGATTGATCGACTTGAGACCGTTTGATACTGTCAGCACCATACATACGTGTTCTATTTTGACAACTCTATATATTAAAAATAGGCTCACAGAGGATGCTGATGATAAGTGAACTATTGTAAGCTCTACTCAAGTTATTTGAGCGAGTTGCGTATCGGCTGCGTGTTATGTAGTAACAACCTAGCTAGCTAATGCCAGTCATATTTTAAGAGAATTAATAAATGCATTGCATAACATAAACACCTGGTCAGTACCTGTATTTTATCCGAATGAAAACCAAGATTATCAAAAGACAAACCTTCGCAGTGAGTTAAGCGATCTCACGTTGTGTGAAAATGTTGATGTAGTAAGTGGTTTTGTGTTTGTTTTTCTTAATTAGTACCCATGGGTTAGCATGCACATGACAATGAAACGAAGTGAAAGCTCATATGGCGGAAGACAGGGCAGAACAAAAAATTTAGGAAACATTTGTTGCTATTTTTTATTTTCATAACCAACCACGGATAGTTGGAAACTTGGTGGATAGTTCCTTGGGTTCACCTTTGTGACAATTGCGCAATGTGTTGCATAAAACCGCAAGATTGGTGCATTCTATTATCCAGTCTCTACTCTAGTAACCAAATAAGTGGTACCGACATGAGCACTATGAAAGAGAGCACAGACATTTTCAGTGAAGAGGCCACAGTTTCTCAGCCTCTGTTGCAAAGGTAAATTGTTCCACAAGAAACATGCATACAGGCAAATTGGGTGTGCATTCACATGTACAATTCAAATCCGCTTATCCCAAAAAATCTTTCATTCCTTCCAGCATTGCCAAATATTGTACAGACTTTATTGCAGCGCTGTGTGTGTGAAGTAAAATAACCTGAAAAAGCAAAGCTGTGGTAATTCAGTACATTGAAGGCAACTTTGGATGTCGCTAAGATAATATAATCCCCCTACGTATGTGTCACCTTAGTATCAGCCGCTTTCTTCGCTACTTGTTCTCTGTTACGCCTGAACTATACGTCGCCATCAGGCACTGCTGTATTCCTGCATGCACGCTAGAATAGCTTGGCTATGCACAAGCATCCCTTTCGATCACTTTGAAGTAAATGGGATGCACAATTGCTGTCAGAATATACAAAGCGTTTGAAATATAAGGGATAATACTCAGCTTTGCTGGTGCGACATTTTAACGCGACTGCGTTAAGGGCCCCATGTCGCAGAAAATCCGGAAATCGGCGTCGGCATGCGATATCAGCCGGTGGCGGAGCAAATTATCCCCAATCTCTCCAACCGCGCAGGCTCTCCACGTGGTGCAAGGTTTTGGCGAACAAAAATTGAATTTCTCACAGTGAAATCCGTCAGAAAAATGGTAAAGTACGACTTTACCATTCGGCGTCGGATTCGCCGTCGAATTGTTTACCAATCGGCGTCGGATTGTAATTTGAATGTACGAGAAAACATAATTCTGCTACGAGGAAACTAAAAAACAAACACCTTTTCCATCATTTCTACCATCCCAACCCGGTGCGCTCTGGTAATTTACTTGCGCAAATGCTATCCAGGTGGTGCTCACCTCCTCGGCAGCGCCACGCGGAGGCCACGGTGTTTTGTTTAAACCTCCTTGGCCCCAACTCGGGCTCCCTGCGCTCATAGAGTACCTCTACGCAGCGTAAAACGACAGCAGCACGCAGAGGCGAAGGTGGAGAAAAAAGAAAACTGCAGTTGCCGGGAAGCCTCACAAGGATTCAGGGACCTTTGAATGCTATCGCGTTCCACTCTTAAAGGCGAAGCTTAAGCGTCCTCCAAATTTTTACATTTATAGTGAAAGATCCCATCGATGGACAGGAAGGACACACAGAAATGTTTGACTTGTGACCTCCTAGTCACAGAATATGATAAGATAAAGTCTTAAAGAAGTGTCCGTGTGTGTGGTTCTAAAAATCGAGGGTTTGACAATATCTTGTCACATAACAAATTAATTCATAAATTAGGGTAATATATAAGTAATGACCAGATACTTACTTGGATCAGAGCCTACCTTACTAACAGACACCAATTCGCCACCTTAAACAATACTTCTAACAATGCGGAGGTTGCATCTAGCGTCCCCCAGGGATTCATTTTGGAGCCACTCTTATTTCTATTATTTATTAATGACATTGCCGCAGAACTTTCAGTTTCCGTGAAACTTCATGCAGTTGACTGTATTTTGTATGAAAAGATATCTTCTGTTGATGATCAGGTGCGTGTATATAGTGACCTGGCAAAGGTCATTGCTTGGTGCGAACAATGGCAAATGTCTATCTACTTTGAAAAAGTTGTATTTATGAGAATCACACATAAGAAAAAAACCTCTTCAATTTGCATATAGTGTTGACAACATATCTCTATTCGAGGTAGCAGAGTGCAAATATTTGGACCTATCGATAACCAAGGACCTTTCCTGGACGAAGCACATTGATACTGTTATTGCAAATTTTTTGCGTAAGCTGTTTTTCTTGAGGCGCTCACTTCGTTTATTGGCGTACAATTCCTTCATTCATCCGTTGTTGGAATAGGCCGTAATTATTTGGGACCCACTCACTTTACCAACATTAACAACTGGAACATATACGTCATAAGGTAGTTAGGCTTGTTTTCAATTCATACGGCCGCGCGTCTGTTGGTGAGCTCATAAGACGCAGTGGATTACCCCCGGTGACTGTGCGCAACCGTATCTGCCGATTAAAGTTCCTCGTTCAACTTGTAAACGGTCATTATAACGTTAAGACTTCCAAGTTCTTTACTTACTCATCAGGTTCTAAGACGAGATGAAGACATGATTTATCAATAACCCCTTGAACGCTCGGAATAACTGTTTCAAATATTTTTTTTCCTAGGACAATAACAGGCTGCAATAATCTTAATACTGAGATTGTTACCCAGACTTCCTTAACAATGTTTGAATATTTTTTGTAGATGTTATGAATTTGTGTGCAATATTTGCTTATATGTTTTTACGTATTCTTCATCAATGTTTGAAAAATGCCTGCATATCTGATGGATTTTGCATTTGCTTATATGCATGCATATTTCTATGTAACCTCCCTGCTATGATCTCATTTCAGATCGCAGTATCTATAAATAAAAAAATGTTATCTGGTTTGGTAGTAAACTTACATCAAAAGAAAATATAGCACACTGACTAAAACAGTGTGGCTAATATAATATAGGAAGCAGATATTCTGCCAGCAGAGTCACTTGAAACTTTTGCCATTAGTTCGTCCTTATTGGCTGGCTTCGATCAAATAAGTAATGCTAACATATTTGTGAGAACTTTTATTCAGAATGTTCTCATGACAGCCAATAGGCACCCTTCATATTGTGATAGCAGCTGAATTCTCAAGCGCAATGCACCGTGGTCATGAACATGCTAAAGAATACCAAAAGGCGAGGCGCCTCTTTCCATAATCTGGCAGCGCAACTGAAAATGGTTTGGTTAATGGGTGGAGCCGTGGACTGTGCAAAATAAAGATAAACGAGATGGTCACTTAAAGCGTCCAATATCCTACACCCACGAATGGTTGGTAGCAGTACGCTTACAGCTAGACGAAAACACTTAATGGGCATACTTTTCAGGCACGACTCAGTTTAAGGCACATTATTCGGCACTTACTTTCGGCTAGATCAGCAGGAGGATAGAACCTGGAGCACTTCCCAGGCAGATTGAGCTGGTACTAGTAATAAATTTTGTTCGCATTACACTGAAGGCTCGTGCCAAAACCGGTGACACGGACCATAGAAAGAACTGGGGTGGATCTACAAAGTAACGGCAAACTTTCCTTTTGCTTACTCTGCCTGCATTAGTAACGTGACTGCCTAGTAAGGTGACCATAGATGGCTAGCCAGTGAGGAAGAACTGTCGGCAAGACATCTTTCATGTGATTCTGCTGTCTGTTAGCAGATTATCATATATCACTACTATACCTTTGTTCACTCTTGTTTATTTTTACATATGTAACTTTTTGTCAGAAAACGTAAACTTGTACAGAATCAGAAGGCAGCATCCACTTTTTACCTATTTTATATATTCATCTACCATGCCACTGCATGGTGTCTTCACAAACAGACTGTGTTTGGTAACCAGCAAAAACCAAGCAGTTTGGATTCTAGGGTATGCAAGCTGCTTGTATCACAAAATATAAAGTTATTTACTTCGTGCAATCTAGAAATTCCTGCTATTCGCATATATGTACAAATGATAAAAATTAAGGCTGTTCGAAATTTGCATTGATGACACTAGTGCTCTCAGGCGTGTCCACACTTCACGACAGCGCTGTATGTAAGATGTAACTTTTAAGATGTTCTCTAAATTTCCCTCACCGATAGAATCATCTTCAAAAGTGCAGTAACAACTAAAAAAAAAAAAAAAAACGAAACATGTACGAAGCAGGAAAGGCCGGCGTGATAGGGCTTCTCTATCAGGGTAATACATAAGAAAACGTGATCGGCAACACGTATGCACAGTTCACTTCTGGGCACACGGACATCGCGTAAAACGAGCACTTTTACGCCCAGTACAGCTGCGACAGATCGCACATATACATCACGATTTGTATCTTGCGAACACACTTCGTAACAGCAAGAACATAGCACGAACGTCGCGGTCACCACGGCGCAGTCGGAAAACGGCTCACACGCAGTAGGCACACGAGGAATGACAGCGATAACGAGGCAATAAAACTTATCGCTACTGATCATTTCATCAATTCTGAAAGTTCCAAATGACTGGCGTACGTTGGATGTGCGCCGATCGGAGCGTTTTCATTTCGCCACGCCTTGAACATCTGTCGTGCTCAGAGTGCGCCTGTTTGTGATGGGCTTCTCGTTTGCAATGCACACGCAAAGCACGGCACAAAAATCACGAAGTCGATGGCTTCAAATATTCCGACTCTCGCGTAAACACAAAACACTTCCATACAGTCTGTCTGTTTCTGTCAGCAATTGCTGATGAGGTCTATAGATGAGGTCTGGAAGGGTACACCGGCTTGCTGCCTTCGATGAATATATCTCCGTGGGTGCTGGATAACTTTAGTAAAGATGAAAATAACGAGAAAAATGAGCTGTTTCTGACGCAGCTGCAGCTTAGGCCTCGCATCCCCACTTCGCCTCGCTTCTAGCAAGCGCCATGTCTGCCGTGAAGACGTCACACTATTCCCCCTCGGAACAACGAGTGAGAGACGAGCGGGCATGCGGATGGAAAGTCGCCAATGCTTTTTCAAGACCACCGTCTAGCCATTCGCGAGGCGCAGCGGAGCACCAAGATGGAGTGCGGAACGGAGGCCGGATTGAGCGAGCATGGGTCATTAGGGCTGCTCAACGCTGGTACTGCCTTTTTCCTTAACGCTTCATATGTTTATAAAACCGAAATTCATATAAAGACGTCATTAACCTGGTAATTATTTAGCCCATGCAGAAAGAAGATGCTGAATTATGTTTAGCTTCTGCTTCTAAGTTTCGTACTATATCGGGATATTCGGCTATGTGCTTCTATTTGATTATTCTATAATTTGCCCCGACTTTCTATTGTTTGGTCGACACAAACCTTGTTCTTCCTTACGCTTACTTCCTGTCTTCTTTTCCCTTAAATTTCTATGAACATTTCAAGTATGAAACATCCAGATAAACATTTCGTCAGCTTAAAAAGTAAAGCTTTTTCAATGTAACATCAGTGCGAGAGCAACTTGCGGGTACCGTAGAAGACCGCTTCCCTCTCACCACCACCCAGCCCCCCCCCCCCCCCCCAAAAAAAAAAAAAAAAAAGACTTCTGTAGCCTGCGACCTCGACCACAACAGACGTGAAATCAGCAGAGCAAATTGGATTCACTGTATTTATATTGCCAACCGCCGAGACAGACAATAGGCTGAGCGATAAGGTAGCGACAAACAATCAAAAGTATGGCACAAGCTCAGAAGTGAAGTGCAGAACTGAAGTAGGAGGAGCCCCGAGGCGATATGAGTACCGCCGCGGCATTAGTGAATGATACGCTCTGCAAATACGGGGTCCAGGAAGGGAACCGTTGGAGGCTTAGCCAGAGACGGTTCTCATGCTGCGTATAATGCAATTTTTGTGTTAGCTCGTCAGTGGTAGAATATGCTATTGGGTAGAGTAGATTGTTTTCGAGAGAAACTTATCGAGCATTTTCTAGAGTGATACTTATGCGAGAGTGGCACCGCATTCACCGCCATCTTCCATTCCTCTTTTTCCCACTTCAACTCATTTCTCAATTGACCCATTCCCTTCCCACAATGTGGGGTAGTCGACCAGTTGATTTTCTCGATAGCATACAGGTCTTTTTTTAATTTCTCTCTAGCGCTTGCTATTACTTCTACTAAATTGCATCGAAATTCATGGCATGGTTGTGAACAAGAACACGAACCGAGGGGGCCCGGTTTTAGATGCGAAAGCATCTTATGCTCGGGGCAGTGTCCGTGCTGCGGCGTCCGCACCCATACTGCGCATGCGCAACTCTTCCTCATTCTCCTCTCTTACGCAGGTGTGCGCTCTCCTCCTCCCCTCTCCCCTTCTCCGCCACAGCTGCGGCGCAGCAAATCATTGCATATATAACTCTCTCTCGCTCTCTCTCTAAGGGTACGCCGGTAGGCGGCGCAAGTGGCGCGGCGCAGTATAAAGCACGCGTTCGCTGTGCTTCCTCAATACTTCTTTTTGGGCGAGTTGGTACATCTTGAATCTTTGGGCAACAGCGCAAACAGACGACCACAAGAAGGGAGACACGTACACACAAGCGCTGACTAACAACTGGTTTTATTGGCAAGGATAGCGCACCTTATATATGCCAGGTTGAAGCAAGGGAAAGGGGAAAAACATAACAAGGGTAAACTCGTGCCATCAACGCAAGCGCAAACAACCAACCAAGCGCAACGAGACGCAAACAATTATTTTTATTTCCAATCTGTTCTGTGCTTCCGTCATTCTCTCTCTGTGCAACGATGTGCGAAACGCCATGAACAACGTCAACGCCGGCGATAGTTGCAGCGGCAGCGCCACCGCCGCGGAGCAGAGGAAGGCTCGGGATGCCGAACGTAAACGTCAGCGTCGGCAAGCGGACCCCGAACTTCGGGCCAGGGAAGCCGAACGTAAACGTCAACGTCGGCAGGAAACTCCTACGGAAGCAACACAGACACGCGCCCTTCATACTCGCAGGGAACTTCAACGTAGACATACTGACAACCGATTGGCTGTTGCAGCACATGAAGGACGCGAGCGATAATTTTGCGATGCATTTCCCAAGATCACAAGCAACCCACCACCATCAGGGGAACGTGCATAGACCTCGTCTTCGCAAATTTCAAACTCGACCCTCTGCAGCAAGACCCATTGACGCTACATTTCACCGACCACAAAGCCATCGTCTTCAAGATACCGCGCGAACCGACGCTAGGAATCACGTACGTTCTCTAAATAAAGACGCAACAACCCCGTACAAACGTCTCCTCTCTTCTCATTACATTCTCTCACTCTAACTTTCATTGGGTTGTGTTGCCAAGTGAAACGAAACGGAAACTCGATGCGCAACCCCCGCGATGCTTTCGCATCCCACCATGGTTGCCCGTAGGGTGAGATGATGTGATTTTTGTTAGTCACAACCGTATGAAGCCAATGGATAATGAAGCCAAGGTAAGGATAGGAAATATTATTTGTACTTTATAATTGACGAGTAGAAATGAAACACCGGTGCTAACAGGAAAAGAAAGTGGACGAAAAACAATGTTGCGGCTTAGCTCAGCTGACCGTGAATATGCAAAGCGAAAGCTTGGTTTAGCCTGGTTAAGTCTTGGTTTCACTTGGTTAGCCTTTGATTTAGCTGCAACTATTATATTTAGGTATACACTCATCGATATAAGCCAGGTATAAATTATAAGCCGACAAGTACAAGCGTTTTGCGAGCCGAGCGGCTAGCTCTTCCTCAGTCTCCGACGCTAGCTTCGCGCACTTGGCATTCCGGACCCTCTCCAGTGAAGGAACGCAGGGCAGCCGACGCGTACGGACGCGTCTCCGCCGGCTCCGTCTTCTTCGAATGATTGCGATCGCAAGATTTGCTTCAATCCTCAAGATTTTTCACCATTCTACAGATCTCGTCGAGAGGATTTCACCGAGCCTGTTTTTAACCCGGTAGGCCCATTTTTCGCCATTTTTGGAGACCTTGAAGTTTTCTCCCACCGATTCCCCCGCTAACCCTAGATTTGGGATTAGCGGCGGCGAGGAGTACGGCCGGGCGCCCGCCCGCGCCGTCGGAACAGCATCATGCCGGAGGTGGAGATGGTCGAAGGGGAAACTCTTCCCCGCGAAGAAGCTGACGCGCCTGGGTGGCGGACCGATTTAAGCAAGAATAAGCGTTCTTCCAGGCAGCAAGAGAGCGTTTCTACTCAAAGTGACGGCACAGCTGGCCGCCGCACGGCCAACGCGCAGGGCGTCGTCCGGCGCCTTGCGACCGCATCGAGGCTCCCCCGCTTGCCGCGGAGCCATATTCGAGTCATTGTCAGACCCAAGGGAGGCCTGGATCTCAAGAAGGTTAGCCAGATTCGTCTGGCCCAAGCCCTGGCCACGGCGGCGAAACTACCCCCGGAGGAATCAAAGGAGGATATCATCTGCCCGAACATAACTCAGAATATTCTTGTGGTCTCTACCCCAGAGCCCAAGAATGCGGGCGCCTACGCGGCGCTGCGTCTCATCAGGCTCGGCTCGACTGAGTATCAAGTTTCTGCCTACACCGCGGCCTCCGACGATACCTGCAAAGGCGTCGTCCGAGGTGTCGACGTGGATATTGGCGAGCAGCAGTTGGCGGCCATGATCGTCAACCAGCGTAACCCTAAAGCCATGGAGGTGCGTCGCATCAAGGTAAGGACTACGGTCGTTGTTCTCTTCAGTGGACTAAAGGTACCTAACTATGTTATGTGCGGTACGAGCATGGTTAGGTGTACGTTGTACATGAGACAGACTGATGTTTGTTATGGGTGTGGGGCTCTCGGCCATCGGGCCGATGTTTGCCCCACCCCGACGAAGAAAGTGTGCCGCGGGTGGGGTGTGAACGACCCTGCGGAGGATCACCAATGCCAGCCGAAATGTGCCTTGTGCGGGGGGGCACATCTAACGGCAGACAAGGCCTGCAAACATCGTTACCAAGTCCCCTTCGTGGTGAGACAAAGACGACGGCGTAGGAAGCGCGCCAAGAAACGCCAGCAGGCCCAGGAGCGTCTGACATCACGGGATTCCAGCGTGGCACCACCTGCGAGAACCCACTCTCTCTCGCCAGCTCCTGGGAGACGCCGTAGCCGCTCCAGGAGGCGCTCTCGCTCCAGGGGGCGCTCCCGCTCCAGGGTGCGCATCCAAGAGGCTCCCACCACCTGGGCGGATCGAGTCAAGCCAAGGCCGGCGCAGCAGCCAGCACAGGTAACGCACGTGGCACTGCCAGAGCAAAAGGAAGACCCTAGGGTCGCTTTTCTAATTCAGGAGAACGCTACCTTGAAAGCTCAGCTTCAGCAGATGAGGGTCGAGTTCGAAGCTCTCAGGAATTCAGCACAGCCCCCGGCGCAGCCTTCGTCAGTGGAGCGGCGGCCGGCTAAGCGGAGGATAGGTCCAGAAGGAGAAGTTGCGGCGGCGTCCGAGTCGGCCGTCCTTGAAGCAATCAAGGAATTGCAGAAGTCGGTGATGCGCCAAGCGGAATGTTTTGACCTCGTAGCACGCAAAGTCGCAGTGATCGAAAGCAGGCTTGGTCTCGGCGAGAATTCGTTGGTCGTCCCGGTGACGCCCGTCTCACTGGTTCCCCAGGCGGGCCCTGGTATGCCGATGGTTCTGGCCCCCGTACATAAGGACATGCCGAGAAGTCGGCAAAACAGTGGTAGTAATCATGGCTCCCAGCGGAAATAAGTTTGCCATTTGGCAGTGGAACTGCGCGGGGTTTAGGAAGCGTAAGGCCTCCCTCCAGCAGTATATTTCCCCATTGGCGGTGAGGCCGCATGTGATTGCCTTACAGGAAACCACTGACGCGGCGGTTGCCTTGCCCGGCTATCGATCTGTATCAGTTAGGGGGGAGGGGCAACGCGGTCTGGCTATCTTGGTTGCGAGGAAATATGCGTTTGTAGAACACAAGCTTCAGCTAGGCAACTCTACTTTGGAGGCCCAGCTGGTCGAAATCATCCCGAA
The DNA here is from genome assembly GCF_013339745.2 of Dermacentor silvarum. Lineage (NCBI taxonomy): Eukaryota > Metazoa > Arthropoda > Arachnida > Ixodida > Ixodidae > Dermacentor > Dermacentor silvarum. The sequence continues at coordinate 10,099,518 of NC_051158.1, forward strand.
TAATTGGCTTAATTGTAGCATCTTCATACTGAATGTCTACAGTACCCCTCGGAATCACAAGCAGGCGTTTTCCTCGGTGATCGCAAAGGCGGCTGCCCTAGCGGGCAAGTCGCCGCTCGTAGCTGTCGGGGACTTTAATGCCCACCACCCGGCCTGGGGATATCCAAAGGCCAGAAACCTGGTTCAAGCTATGACGGATTGTTCCTTAGAGCTGGTCACGGACCCTCAGTTCCCAACTAGGCTGGGCACCTCTGTTACGAGAGACACCACTCCGGATCTAGCATTTACCAAAAACGCGGCGGGCGTACAGTGGGTTACCTGCAGGAAAGCCTGGGAAGTGATCACTTTATCCTCTCGGTTACCCAGGAAACCCGGGTTCCTCCGCCTAGGGAGTTCAGGGTGACGGACTGGGACGAGTTTAGAAAGCACCGCAAGGCTGATCAGACCGAATATGGCACGTCGGAGGACCTCTTCTCGCGATTAGCAGAGGATGCTCTCCTCGCAACCAAGACGGTCCAGACTGACTTACAGGTGGATGCAATGGACTCACGTCTTGCGCATCTGTTGGAGGCTAAAAAATCACTGGTTGAGAAATGGCGCACACAGAAGCTCAATAGGAGGCTGCGGAAGCGCATAGCGCTCCGCAATAAAGAAATCGAGGACTATTGTCAGGAACTGTCTAGGCAGCAGTGGAATGAAGTTTGCTCAAAAGTAGACGGGCAGATGCGCACCGGGGGTAAATGGAACCTCTTGAAGGTGCTTCTCGATGAGACTAATTCCAAAGGTAACCAGAGGTTGGCAATCGACCGATTGGTCCAAGCACAGAGGAGCGGTGGGGTCGATGACACGACTCTACTTACGGAATTGGCGGAGCGATACCTTCCGGTTGGCCCCGTAGGGGACTGGGATTACCCGGACTACCGGGGAGGACCGCTGGAGGCAGTCGACTCACCCTTTACGAAACTTGAGATCGAAGAGGTGCTTCATGAACTTAACAGTCGCTCAGCCCCTGGCCCCGATGGAATCACGAATAGGCTGCTGCGTAATCTTGATGATAAGTCCATTGCTAAGTTAACCGAGGAGGTCAATCTCCTATGGGCAGAAGGCCGCGTTCCGGAAGCATGGAGGACCGCCTCGGTGGTACTCATTCCCAAACCGGGCAAGGCACTCGCCAAGGAGAACCTACGTCCCATCTCCCTTACCTCTTGCGTGGGGAAGGTGATGGAGCATGCAGTATATAATAGGGTCACTAGGCATATCGAGGATAAAGAGCTCTTTCCACATAACATGGTAGGCTTCCGGCCGGGTCTCTCCACCCAGGATGTGATGCTCTTGATTAAGAGGCAAATTATCGACCGACAAACCCAAGATATTCGGGGAGTATTGGCCCTTGACCTCGCCAAGGCGTTTGATACCATTTCACATAAGTTCGTCCTGGAGGCGGTCGAGAGCATGGGGCTGGGACCAAAGTTCCATGCCTATGTTCGTGCCTTCCTCCGGGACCGCACAGCAACCATAAAGATTGGCCAATTAAAATCGAGGGCCTTTACCCTGGGTGCGAGGGGCACGCCGCAGGGAGCGGTCATTTCGCCTCTCTTGTTCAACATAGCCATGAAAGGCCTCTCAGAGCGTCTTTCCACTGTAGCGAATACCAACCACGCCCTATATGCGGACGATATTACTGTCTGGTGCATGGAAGGTTCGGATGCTGAAGTGGAGGAGGCGCTTCAGTCGGCACTGTCTATCACCGAAAGTTTTCTGGAGTGTACGGGGCTTCGGCTCTCCCCCTCCAAATCGGAGTTGCTTCTCTACAGACCGGTTCGGCCCGGGAGGAGGCCCTCCACGCCACTTGATCAGGTACAGATTACGCTAACCACAAGGTACGGGCTGTCGATTCCCAGAGTCAACTGTATTAGAGTGCTCGGCTTGCTTCTTAAGTCCAATGGCAGGAATTCACAGGTTTTGGCCCGCATCACCTCCAAAACGGAGAACATGCTCAGGCTAATTTTAAGGGTCTCAAACCGCAGGGGAGGGCTGAGGGAGAGCAATCTCCTTCGGCTCTACCACGCGTTCCTCATGAGCCATATTAATTACGTCGCATCGGAACTGAATTGGTCTAAAAGCGAAGAGGATAAACTAGACACTTTAATGCGAAAAAGTATCAAGAGGGTGCTGGGACTCCCCATGAGCACCGGCACGGACATGCTCATGAGCCTGGGCATGCACAACACCCTATCGGAGGTGACTGAGGCACAGAAACTAGCTCAGGTCGCGCGGCTCTCCTCCACCAAGGCTGGGCAGCGTCTCCTACAGTCGCTGGGCTGCCATCATACGGGCAGCACCGAACAGAAGGTGTTTTTAACACAGACAGTGAAGGGTACCTACGAGGTGGAACCCTTCCCGCGTAACGTCCATCCGCAGTACAATGTTGGCCGACGAAAGGCACGGGCCAGGTCTCTGCTTGACTTCGTAGCTAAATTTCCGGGAAAGGTGGCTTTCGTTGATGCGGCGCAGTATGGCCGCTCCGATAGCTTTGCGGCCGTGGTTGTTGATCACCGCGGTCGCGTACTCAACTCAGCTTCCGTTGGGAAGGTGTCTGCCTCCGTAGCAGAGCAGGAAGCAATAGCTCTAGCGATGAAGGATCCTTCGCGTCCTGAGATATTCACTGACTCCAGGGCTGCCGTCCGGGCGTTCGCCTCGGGGGTGGTCTCCAGGGAGGCTGCCACTATCCTCAGTTCTAGGGGTGCGGTAGGCTTTCACACAATTACGTGGTTCTCGGCCCACATGGGCTTAGGGGTTCATCCGTCAGTTTCCAACGTCCACGAACTTGCCCATAACCGTGCGCGAGAAATCACGTGCCGCGGCGGTCCGGGCGGGTCCGCAGGCGGGTTCGCGGAGAGCTTCAAGGATCCACTTGGCACCTTTCACGAAGTTACGTCTCACTATCAGCTGTCAAGGCGGAGGTACCCCGTCCCGCATTCCAAGCTCACTAGACCGCAGTCGTCCGTTCTCCGGATGCTGCAGGCAGGTTCGTTCCCGTCTCGTAGCACGTTTAGTCACTTTGCTGAAGGCATAGATCCAGGAAGCCCTAGCTGCAAGGAGAATAAGTGCACACTCGCTCATATGCTCTGGCAGTGCCCGGCGTTACGTGGCGCCAAGTTCAGCACACAGCAGGACTGGGAGAGGACCCTTAAAAGCGGCGAACTCTCAGTCCAACTCTCGGCAGTCCAGGAGGCCTGCGAACGGGCGGAGGGCCACGGTCTTCCAGTACTGGCGTGGGCGCGGCCAGCAACCGTGGCGGACCCCCTTCGGGGGGTGTCTGATCGGGGTTCTTCAGGACCAAATAAAGTTCATTTCACCTCACCAGTGAAGCAGTTCGTCGGGCGAAAGACGCGTGTCAGACGCCGCGGGGTGGTCAGACCGCGGTGTAAGCAGAACAGGTGATCCGACGACACGGCGGCCGCTGCTCCGCAACGCGTCTCACTAATGGTGGAGTTTCACGTCTGCACCGCTGCACGGCAGCACACGTTAGGAGGCTGAAAAAGCGGGAAATTCGAACGTGTAAATAATTGTAACTGTACGTAAAGCGCGTTTAAAATAATTAAAATTATTTTTTTTACTGTTTCTGTGTGCCACTATACTAATTGAAATCCCTCAGGTGCCGAAACAGACGATAATGTCTCCGGCATTGCGGTCGCGTGGCTGGATCTAGCAGACGGCGTTTGACAATGCCTGGAAGCAGTTGCAGAAAAGTGGTGCGGGCAGACGATAAGTATCTTAATATTTTGCAACGTTTGCTTTACCGTTGAGCAATCAGTCACCCTTGTTCTCGGTAAGCGCTTAATAAAGTGTTCCCGTGGTATAAATAATGGAAAAGGACGAATCTGTTTAATCGCAAGAAAGGGAACAAGAGATTTGCCGTTTGAGCCGCGACGTTGCCTGGCGGAGACGGATCTAGCCTGACTATGGGCAAGAAGTGTTTCGTTCCAAACTGCAAGAGTGGATATGACTCGTACAAAGACAAAGTATGTATGTTTAGTGTCCTTAAAGAGGCGAGTCGACTGCAAGCATGGCGGGATGCCATACAACCGAGTCCTGCGACCAGGGGACTATGTGTGCGAAAAGCACTTCGACCCAATGTACGTGTCAAAAAAAATGGACAGCAGTGCACAACAGAGTTGTTTTAGCCAGCACGACCGGAAGAGCTTCTTTAGCTAGAGATGCTGTGCCGACTCATTTTCCGGCTACTTCACAATCCACTTTCAAAGAACTGTGTTCTGTGACAACTGACGCTTGCGAAGGACTTCCGAAAGAAAGAACAATATGCAGAAAGCACAAGCGAAAAGAAAGAAACAGAAAGCAAATTTAGTGAATCACGAGTTACTGGAGCTAGCAACTGATGTGCAAATAGAAGACGGCCAGAACCAGATTAACGCAGCCAACACAGAACAGACTCCAGCTGACGGCAAGCACAAATCAAAACCTGAAGGCAGTGAACTACAAGAACCGCAAGCAAAAGTATATCTGATGCAAGAGACAAGAGCTCAAGAGACTTCTCGTATGGACAAGAAAACGTTAGCCATAGCAGTTCAGCAGTCTACAAGACCTCACAAAATTCAGGACTTCAGTGCAGCGTCACACGACGGTAACGACAGCATCAACTTCAACACGCTCTTTGAAAATCCGTCTCGCCAAGAATAATGTCACAGCTGGGTATGTATATTCTACATCGATGGACTTCCTTTCTGTTGGTTTGCAAGTTGCGTTCATTTGTTTTTCTGCTGCCTCGTAATTTTGAATAAAAAAAGCAAGAAACACGATCGGCGTCTTCTATCATGAATATTTTATTAAGGAGCACCGCGTGGAAAGAAACACGGACGCGGTGCAATCTAGGTAACGTCGTCGGCGCGAAATGCAGCATGCTGCATTTCGCGCCGGCTGCCGCCGGGCCGCGCCGACGGACGCTGGTCGCGTCGGTCGCGCCGCGCGTCAGAGTATAGAGTGCTCGCGTTTTGCTAGCGTAGCGTCGCTGTGCCCAGCGTGCGCGCGCGTCGACGTTACGTCGGAGTATAACAGAGCCCTTATACCCATCGCCTCCCTTCCTCGCGCCCAGCGTGGCCTCTCATTGGTCGCCTCCTCCCCCAGCGCGTCTCGCTTCCTCTGCTGGACACGTGACCTACCCTCCCCCCGGCGCGGCTCTGATCCTCTTCTGGTCACGTGAGCTGCGTGACACCGGCTGACGGAACGCGCAGCCGCGACCTACAACAGCTCAGCTGTTAAAAAGTATGTAGGGAACCATCCAGGCATTGTCGTCTTAAGTCATTGTGATGTAAGATACGTCCAATTGGGCCTAATGCGGGTCAGCCAGATGACACTGACAAGGCTTCTGTGGCTACGATGACATTTGATGACGACGCGAAATCGATGGTGAAGATGACAGCATGACATTGTCTCTTGAGATAGTGCTGTGGGTCGGCTTAGTTTCTCTAATTCGTCCTAGCCTCCTTTCTCATGCTACTTCAGTTTCGGTGCCGTAAATGCTCACGCCACCTGCGATCCCAGCGCTGTACTTCAAATCACCTGTCAACGAAAACTGTGGTAGGTTTTATAAGAAACCTCTTGCCTTAAAGCGCTCGTTCAACGAGATTTCAGTACAAATTAAAGACTCCCACCAAAGAATAAAAATTCAGTGCCATTCCACTCTTTGAAGGTGGATGACCAGCGAAGCTGCGTATGTGGTGATTGATCGTTGCTCCGGTGAATCGTTCGGAGTTTGAGGGATCGGGGCCACATGGATGGTTCGCATTTCCATCCGTCTCGCGGTCCTGGCGGGCAGCACGCTTACGCTTGGCGTCCTCGACAGGACGGCCCGCTCACGTTACACCGGGCTCTACAAGGTGCTGCGTCAACTCTATGACTCTGCGTCAACTCTATGCTTCTCCGGCTTCCTCACTGCCAACTGATGTTGTTCATGTTTCCCGGCATACGCCATATTGCTCTGCTTGCTCCTCGCCTTCGTAGCAAGCGCCGCCGGAGGGTCATGTTACGGAGCGATCTGTGCATGGATGAAGGGGATGTTAGGCAGGGCAATGAAGACGACGATGAAGGCGCAAGTGCGAGGGGCGGATCAGCCATCTTCTTTTGCCCTATCTTTCTTTGTAAATATTCTATAAATATAGCCTTCACATACATCTCGCCTCTGTCACGATATGTTCACGCAGTGTTCCTTATATGGGAAAGTTCTGCTTAACTGCGTTGGTCTTAGTGGGAGCCTACTGCAGTGCAAGTGGCATTGCGTGCAGCATATTCGTGCCCTCATAAGACATGTGTCACGCAAAGAGATGTTTTCTCTAAACTAGAAAATGATGATCAAATTGACCACAAAACAACACCAGGATCTCTGTTTTGCAACGATTCATTTCTATTTCCATTCTTCCTTTGTTATCATATTGCACAGAGTGGCTGACCCCGGTAACACTGGCAGCTTGGTGGCATGCAAGTCAGTGAAGGGCGAATGCAACGAGCTGTCAAACGAATAATTACAAAATACTGACCCAGAGGCAGTACTTTCTAGAAATTCAATTCAATTTTCATCGGTCCTTCTTTTATCTGCTGCGGAGAGTGGTCGATATGAACAAAATGGCAATGCGGAGCGGTTCGGACCAATGAACAAAGGAAATAATAACAAAATATGAAAAAATTACAAAATTGCGAACTGTCACAGAGACTGCATTTTCACAAATATTCATTTCATTTTTAATGTGCCTTTTTTATTATTATTGTCATCCATTCCGGGGAGTGGTCTCTGGCAGCAAGAACGGCTACCCGGTGGCACACAAGTGAACACCCAGGTACCAATAGGAAAAAAAAAAAAAACTGAAAAAAAAGAAAAGAAAAAAACGAAATGGGTTCTTAAAAATGCGGTCTCGTTCATTGTTTAGCGTTTTCCTCTAAGTTACCCGTACAAAAGAGACAAGTGACGTTAGTGAGAGGCGACAATGCTCAGGGCGATGGTTTTCCTGCAAGTGAAAGGCCTGGCATTCGCGAGATGACTATGTATGGTAATGAAGCCTCGGTGCCTCGGAGAACACATTTTGTGCCCACATACGCTCGATAGCTCTTTTCAGCAACCCTACATGACGTCGGGGTAGTGCGATAAAACATGAGTCGATACGGAGGAAGAAGGGATCCTCTTCTGGCGGACTTTGATCTAGATGCTTGAATATCTCGCCGCTCTCGTGAAAACACGCGACGTAAAGGAGAGAACAGGAGGTGCTCCTCAGACTTCTTTCGTTTTTCTTTTTTTTTGTTCTAACTGCGAAAGGAAGCCCCCATACTTGGCCAATATACCGAAGAGCCACGGTTGTTGCCGCAAGCTGCTTTTCTTTCGCACACTTTGGGCAGCGGGGGAAGCAATTTGACGTGGGCGGAACGGCAGTTTATATTTTTCTTTGGTTGCTCCTTTTGCTCTGCACAACTCCCACTACATTTTACTGATTTCTCTAATTTCCAGACCCTCTATTTCTCTTTCGATGCCACCAATTACTTTGAAAAGAACTCGACCAACTTTTAACAAGCCACATTGTAACTGGATATTTTAGTCCTGTCATCCTTATCAGAATACTGGTTCCAATTTTCTCGTCACTTTTGTCACTTTCCAATGTTTTCTCCGCCTCTGAAAAATTGATCCATCTTTCCATTGCCCTTTGCCTTAGCCCCGGTTTAGGGTAGCACACCGGTCTGGTTGCCTTTCCACTCCTTCCTTTCTCTCTTCTTCACAGAATACATCAGCAACTAGCACATTCATTGCAAAGCATCACATTGCTACAAACCACATGGTTTAACCCTCTTGACTTTGTTGCGAGTAGCACACTGGTTTAACTCTTGAAGCAAAAACACCGCATATCAATGGGGTGAATGATGATGAGTGGGCGAAGGTCCGGAGGGAATCATCGGTAAACCGTGAATCTTCCGTGTAATTCGACCAGTCTCGCCGCACTAAATTGAACGATTGACTTCCACCAATGACACGCGCCATATGTGACGTCATTCCTATTTTATAACAGCGCCCTTCATTATAATTGCACCATCTCCCGCTTAAGGGGACGCTAGCACAAACGCGTTAGAAACGTGCAGTACTCTCTAGTAAGGGGGAGAGGCCACAGCGTCTTACGCAGCGGTTTACACATGCCGGAACGTGCACCGCGTTTGCCGACGCCATCACATGACTGCTGAGAGAGTATAACCCCCGTATTCATAAACGCTCCTCGACTTGAACTTGACTTGCCACCGCCTTCAACGCGTTTCGAACGCGCTGCCCAAGGCGGTGGCAAGTCAAGTTCAAGTCGAGGAGCGTTTTCACTCGCACAAACAGCTTACGCCCAATGAGAGTTTTTTTATACATCCGGACGCGACCATCGAAGACTGAGCCGTTAACAGCTTCGCTGTAAAACGTTGAAACAGTCATGACTGAAGTAAAAACAATAACAATAACATTCAGAAGGGTAAAGAAAGTGTAATGCAATGACAGTCAAAGACACAAAGTAATAACCAATGCACTCAATAAAAAAAATAATAAACCAGCCCTTCCCCTGTCGAGAAAATGGGGGTAAGCGAAGGTTGTCGTGTGTGTATCTGACCTTACTGGTGATCTTCTTTCTTTCTCTCGTTCTTTCTCTGTCTCTCTTTCTCGCTCTCTCCTTCTCTCTCTCTCTTTCTTTCTTTCTCTCTTTCCTCTCTTTCGCTCTTTCTTGCTTTCTCTTCCTCTCGTTTTGTCCCTGGTATGTGCCATTGAGCTTGGAGTCTTTCTGTACTACCACCAGGATCGGCCCACTTTTCAGCGTGACACTTCCACCACAGCCGACACTTGTGAGCCTGTAAAGCTTCACTTAAAAAGCAAGTGCGACACAGAAACAATAAGGTAAATACGTTAAGCATCAATACTCAAAGTCTGTTAGAATGTTTTGAAACTTGGTAGGGTTACGTTCGATTACTACGGGGTCAGGTAAACTTCTTCTTCTTTCTGGGGTTTTACGTGCCAAAACCAGTTCTGATTATGAGGCACGCCGTAGTGGAGGGCTCCGGATTAACCTGGGGTTCTTTAACGTGCCCTACAACGCAAGCACACGGGCGTTTTTGCATTTCGCCTCCATCGAAATGCGGCCGCCGCGGCCGGGATCCGATCCCGCGATCTCGTGCTCAGCAGCGCCTTAGCTGACTGAGCCACCCCCGCGGGTGGTCAGGTAAACGATTTCATTCTGCAATAGCTACCTGCAAGAATGAGTTATTGAAGGATTTAGTAGAGCCGTCAAGACGGTGAAGACTGAAGTTGTTTCAGAGACGGCGTGAAGTATGGTTGAGTGGCAAAAGAAGCATGTCGCGTAAATGTGGGGAATTGTAATAGAGCTTTTGAAAGAGGCATAAGCGTGCGATTTTTCGGCGATGTGCTAATGATTGGATGTGGAGGGATGATTTGAAGTTTCTAACGCTTAGGCGATAGTCGTACTGCGATCTAATAAATCAGGCTGCGCGGTTTCGAACAGCTTCCAGTAGCTCAACAAGGTGCGCTTGATGGGTATACCATATTGCCGACGCAAATTCCAGCAGTTTAGTACAGATAAATGTCTCATATGCTAGCTGACGGATCACAGGATTGATGATGATAGTGACCGTCTTATGAATCCCAGGGATCTATTAGTGGCAGTGCCCAGATTTTGAATATGTTCTGACCATGTAAGATTTCTAGTGATGGTGATGCCAAGGTACCTGTATGATTGAACCAGCTCAATAGGAAGGAAATGCAAAGAGTAAGTGTATGACATGAGAGAATGTTTCCATGATGCGCGCATGAACTTCCTTTTTTTTTTACCTTTAGCTGCATGAGCCACTCAGTGCACCATTTTTCAATTGTATTGAGGTCACGCTGTGAAAGCAACTGATCATTGTATGAGTTTATACGACGGTACAGCGCGCAGTCATCGGCAAAGAGCCGGATGGATGACGAAATACCAGAAGGGAGGTCACTAACCTTGTGGTACTCCAAATAATACTTCGGTCACTGGAGAGTGACGGTGCCCAATCACTGTGAACTGTGATCGGCCAATTAGGATATAGAAGCACCGGATCCAGACGTGATTAATAGGTAGATAGATAGACAATAAGTAATAGATAGATTAATAGTACCTATCTATCTATCTATCTATCTATCTATCTATCTATCTATCTATCTATCTATCTATCTATCTATCTATCTATCTATCTATCTATCTATCTATCTATCACTTAGGCCAATCCAGTGGCCCAAGCTTTCTACCAGCTTGGATCACGCGGTATGCGCTCTTCATCATGATGCCGTAACAGTCATTCCATTGTCGTCATTTCATCTTTGTCATCCGTCTATCAGCATGGCGTTGTCGTCACGCCTTCTGCCCCGACGCAGTGGACTAGTCAAATAGCTTGTGCAACCAGATATGTGCTCGCGGCCATGATGTGTAGTGGTCGCTGCATTCCAGCTTTGTCATCCAATTCTCATCATGCCGTGGTCCTCATTCAGTCGTAATCCATTCTTTGTTATACCATCGAGGTGATGCCGTCGCGTGGTCGTTCCAACATCGTCAGCTTCATCATCCAACTCTCGCCATGCCATCGATGTCGCGCAATCGCAGTCTTCGTAATAAATATAGTGACCATCATCATACACGCGTCGTCCTCTCATTGTACACATAACATTGTCATGCAGTTTTTGTCATTCCGTCGTCGCGATGCCGTTCCATCGTTGTCATTCTAACTGCATCCTGCCACCATCGTCACACAGTCGTCGCCACACCATTGCAGCCATGTCATCATACCGCCTTCGTCGTTTCATTGACATCACTCCTTCTCGTAACCCCATGCTGTCATCATTCAGTCGTGATTATGCCGTCATTGTTATGCCGCCGTCGTCACATCAGTCAGTCGCCGCCATGCAACCGCTGTCATAACGTCGTGTGTCATGGCGTCGTGGTCATCGACTCGTCAACATCTCATTGTCCTCATGCCGTCGTTGTTGACGTCATATAACTTTCATTTCATTTCCTTAAAGTTCCCACTTGGGCCTATTACATAAGGGGTGAGTTACAACGAATATCAAATACAAAGAAAATCAAATCAACACTGTTATAAGGCGTAATGCGAGGCAATTACTTCCATGAAGGCAGATGAGCTGGGCATAGAAACGATGTTGTGCGCAAGGCCATTCCAGTTTTCGGCTGTTCGAGGGAAAAAAGAAGATGCAAAACTGACGGTACGCGCGTGTCGACGAGCAACGTTGAAGGAATGTCCTATGCGATGGGATATGCGTCATGGTGGCAAGATATATGGTGCACGATTGAGTACGCTGTGGTAAAAATGATGAAATAATGATAAGCTGGCAATTAAACGGCTATGGGAAAGGGTTTGTATGCCAGGTTCCGCTTTTAAGGAAGTTATGTTGATATCGTATGAAAAAGCGGACAGAATGAACCGGATGGCACGATTCTGAAAAGTCTCAAGGGCGGTGGTGAGGAAATTCTGGCGAAGGCTCCAAATGGCTGATGCGTATTTTAGTTAGTGTCTTATAAGCTGAGAAGAGGTTTATTGGCGGTGTCTTTCAAGGACGCTACTAGTTACAAGAACGGTAAGGCAGCGTGGAGCACCGTCTCCAAAGACACCAGCGACCAACAGCGCGAGCTGAGCGGGCCGAGCGGTGGCGATGCCGCTGGACGGAGGCGCGTCTTCTTCTTCACAAAGCTAATAGCTTCACACGCTGTGGAGCGTTTTTTAAGTGACGTCGTAAGTTCCCAAGTGATTTGTTAGCTGAGAAGATAACATTAGTCACATGCATACACCAGTCGAGATCATTTGAGACGGTAACACCCAGGTACTTATAATTGGTTACGTTCTCAATTCGCTGGTTAGTAATTTTGTATTGAAATACGAAAGGGTTACAACGACGAGAGAACAATATTGCTTTACATTTGGTAGGGTTTAGGACCATTAACCAACGTTGACACCTTTTCAATGTTGTTTAAGTCTTCCTGAAGGGCGATATGATCATTATTGTTAGTAACTGTGCGATAAACACTACAATCATCAGCGTACATGCAGATTTTGCACAATACGTGTCATGGTAGATCTTTAATGTATATTAAAAATAGGAGGATAGAGGCCTAATACAGAGCCCTGAGGGACGCTTGACGTTAGGGGTAGGGGCTCAGAAGTATTGTTATTGACGTACAACGACTGCATGCGATTAGTAGGGAATTGTTCGATGCATGTTAAAACTACAGGATGGAGATCGAACCGTGAAAGGTTTAGGATAAGTCGTTAATGAGATAATTTGTCAAATGCTTTCGCGAAGTCAAGCAAAATTGCGCGAGTTTGTATATTATAATATCGAGATTTGAGTGTAGATCATGAAGTAAAATAGCCAATTGTGTTTCTCAAGTTAGTCCGTAGCGGAATCCGTGCTGGGATTGGTCAAAGAGAGAGAAACGTGGGGGGAAAGGCAGGGAGGTTAACGCGAAAAGATTCTGGTTTGCTACCCTGCACTGGGGGAAGGGGAAGGGGAAATGAAAGGCGGAAAGAATAGGGAAGAGAAAAAGCAGTCACGAGAAAAAAAATCAAGAAAAAGAAAAGAGGAGGTTGGAAACGTCTCTGAGAACTATAGTCTGTCAGATAGTCCAATCGATCGCAAGAACTTCAAAAGTGCCTTGACTGACTTGTTGTGTGACGACTGTACAGGCCGGCGTTCCAGGACTGTCGGCTCCGAAAGCGGCCGGTCGTCAAGACGTGCCAGCGCGGTCGCGAGTGACTGCCTATGTGCGCTGTATTGGGGACAGTGACACAGTACGTGCTCGATTGTTTCCTCGCCGCCGCAGTGGTCACAAGCAGCACTATCCTCCCATCCGATGCGGAAAGCAAACGACTTTGTAAATGTGACACCAAGCCACAATCGGCAAAGTACCGTTGTTTCGGGTCGGGATAGTCCAGGTGGAGGTCGAAGTCGAAGACAGGGGTCCAGTCGATGCAGACGAGTGTGTTGCAAACTAGGTGTGTTCCATAGCGATTGTGTGGCATCGTTTGCAAGCACTCAAAGTTTCGCTGCTGCATCTGTTCTTGACAGCGGGAGTGGTTCCTGTGCGCCGTCTTCATGAGCAGATCGAGCAGCTTCATCGGCATATTCGTTGCCCATTACGCCACAGTGGCTAGGGAGCCACTGAAAGGTGACATCGTGTCCTTGCTCGACGAGGCGATGAAGGAACTCTCGGATTTCTAGGACTAGTTGTTCGTAGGGTCCACGGCGTAAGGCGGAAAGCAAGCAATGTAGCGCTGCCTTGGAGTCACTGAAAACACTCCATTTGTTAGGTGATCCCTCACGAATTATGCGAAGTGCGCTACGAAGAGCAACAAGCTCCGCGGCTGTCGATGTCGTCTGGTGTGATGTCTTGAACTTCAAGGTGGAGACTTTCGCAGGAAAAAAAAAAACACTGATCCTGCAGAACCGTAGATGGTGGTTGAACCATCAGTGTATAGATGGGTATGATTACTGTATGTTTCGTACAGCATGATCAGCGAAAGAGATTGGTCAAAGAAATTGTTAGTGTCAAGGAAGTTAATTATATGGGTTATATGGCATGTTCCACGATCTTGCAGGGCACCGACGTGATGGAAATTGGGCGGTAGTTCAAAGGTAAACCTTTATTGCCTGATTTGTAGACCTTACTCATGTTCCACTCTTTCGGGAGGTTTCCAGAAGACAGTGACTGTGAAAACAACAATGTTAGGCATGCCGCAGAGATGAACTTGGTGTTTTTTAAAAACTTCGATGTGATTTCGTCGAAGCGTGAAGATGACGAAAGTTTAATGTTAGGTATTATATTTGAAATTCCATGTACCGAGAAAGCGATACCAGGCATTGAAGGAATAGAAGGGGCACGAAAGGTAGGTAAGGGTGCGTCGGGTTTTTTAGTGAACACTGAAGAAAACGCGGTATTACATGCGTTAGCAGTGTCCATGTCTGATCAGATTTCACCCTGCTCATTTGGTAAGGAGATAGTGCGGGATGGCTGTGGGATAATGATATTCCAAAATTTCTTTGTATTTTCCCTTATCATGTTATGTTAGCCAGGTAGAAATGAAAGTAAGTGTACCTGCGTGCGCGGATTGCGGATAGATATATCCGTTATGCTTCGTAGTACTTGCTCCACGAGTGATCATTCGGGTTTTGCTTAGCTTGACGAAAAATGCGTTTTTTCTTAATTTCGAGCGTTTTCAGATTTTTTGCGAACCATGGTCTATGGCATTTAGCATGAATCGATAATCTTGGTAAGTATTTTTCAGTTAAGTGTGCGACTTTTTCTGAAAAAGAGACCAGTTTTCTTCAACGGATCGGTGTTGAAAGACCATTTCATATTAATCGTAAAATTCTTCTAATTCATTATTTATTCACGGGTAATTGCCTTTATCGTAAAGGCGGACTATTGTTTATGAGTATGACGTGGCGACGGGATTAGGGTGAATGTGGCATGAATTACTTTGTGGTCACTTATTTCGTTAGAGTAAGTAAAAGACGACAGTGTTTCAGGATTGGAAGACAGTACTAGGTCTAGAATGTTGGAATTATCATGTGGGACAAGCGTTGGTTCAGTTACCAATTGTGAAAGGGTATAGTTCGGACAGACATTATCGAACTCTTTGGATTCTGCGCCACCGGAAGTTATTCGAGGCTTAGACCAATCAATGTTTGGATAATTGAAATCTCCGAACAGTAGAATGTGCGCGCTAGGATACTTTTTGACTAGTTGGCTTAGGATGTTATTCAGTTTTCTGGGAAAATCGGCAGAACTGTAGGGGGGAGGGGGGGAGGGGGGGGGAGGCGGGTGGTAGCATACACTTACGAGTGGTAATTCTGGTTTGACACGACAGAGGATCCATAAAATTTCTAAATCTGAGCGTATGTCAACTGTGGAAAACGATAGTTCTTTTTAATAGCTATAAGGACGCCTCCACCTCGGTGTCCTTGACGATATTTGCGGATTAGTTCAAAGTTTGGTAGGACGGCTAATATTTCAGTATCAGGAACGTCATCTGTGAGCCATGTTTCGGTTATTATTAGCGCGTTAGTTTCGGATGATGAGACAAGATTTGATATAAACGAGAAGAAAGGGAACCGATGGGCCCGATTTTTATTAATCTTATCATAAGAAGCCAACAAACAATGACACCAAGGACAACATAGGGGAAATTACCTGTACTTACTGATTGAATTAAAGAAATTATAAATTAGTGAAAATCAAAATGGATGAAAAATTGACGCCTGCGGCATAACGGATGTTCCATATCCGCCACCTAGGTTTGTGAGTGGTGGCGCGTGCTAACACTCCTATAGGTTTAGTTCTAGTTGTAAAACATAAATATCCCCTAAATTGGATGGAAAAACGGCGCCGCGGTAGCTCAATGGTATACCATTCTTATAAGAACAACGCACGCACAATGCGAAGACGTGAGATCGTTCCCCACCTGCGGCAAGTTGTTTTTTCATCCACTTTTTTTTCCATTAATTTATCATTTCTTTAATTCAATTAGTAAGTACAAGTAATTTCTCCTATGTTGTCCTCGGTGTGATTGTTTGTTAGCTTCTTATGATAAGATTTCATATAGCATCGCGTTTTGTAAGCATGCTTCGTATGTTAGTGTAGATAACTGAAAATTACGGAACTGAACGAGCGGCAGGTGTAGCATAGTGAGGCACTTTTTGATGGCGTGATAGCTATGTTAGGTCTTGGACAATTTGGTATGACTCGTCAAAGACATATTGGTTCGACTTGATGTGGAATGTTTTGTAATGAAGGGAATAAGTCACAGTTTCTTTTTTTTTTATGCTATAAGATGCTTGCGCGCATTTTGTACCTGGCGGAAGTAGTCTTCGCTAATGGTGAAGGGAGTACCCTTTAATTTACGTTCATTAGATAAAACCGCTTCTTTAATTTTGAAGGAACTGAATTTAATGATAATTGGAAGGGTTTCGACCTTGGGTGTGTCTACCCAGTTCCTGTGCGAGTTCAATTATTTGACGGTCTAATGTGAAGGTAAGGTACTCGGAGTAATAGCGAATGACTATTTCTTCGGAAAACACAACGGATTTTTTTTTTTTTTTTTTTTGGGGGGGGGGGGGGGTTAGTATCGGGAATAGAGTAGAACAACAAGTCATTGCCTCTGGTCTGGTTCTGATGATCATCAAAACGGCTTTCCAGTTTTACCATTTGATGAGGTATTAACCGTGTCTGTAACGTTTCCAGCTGCCGTCGCATAGGCTGAATACGCCGACAGTTGGTCTCTACACTAGTCAGCCGTGTACTGAGTTCAGAGATAGCGTTGCTAGTTACGAGAAGTTGAGCTTTGAGGCCTTGTGCCTGTGTTAGTAGTTTAGACTGTCCAGCGGATAATTTCTTGAGCTCTGCAAGAATGTTTGCCATTTTGGGGCCATGGCTATAGTCTCAATATCACCCGCGAGCAACAACAGGTCACGCGCAACCGTGACACACTCTTAAGTTCCGTATAGGTGCTATTGCAATGAAGGGAAATCGCCTACGTCCCATGATCGTTATTTTCTTGTCTTGAAGTTCTGAGTGGGTCGATCGGATTGCCGTCGCTCTATGGAACCGTCGTGGTGCATCACACAAAAGCGCGAGTCTCCCTCGAGGTAATCGATCCCGAAAGCGTGCTCGGGCCCACAAAACGTGAGCCGTGTTCCCCCGTGTTCCACATAATCTTGGACCAACCACACAAGCGAAGTGTTAGAGTAGCGTTCTACGAAATTAATGACGCAGGGCCTGGGCCATTTGCATTACCGCTCATTCTTTACCCATGTTTACTAGGCCAAGCAAAAAGAGAACACAGCATAGAAGTAGAAGCGTGAAAAGCATAGCATACAGGACTGGAACTAAGTAACCGCGTACTATATCATGGACTCGTGGTTCAACGAACTCGCTCAAAAGCCAAGCAAATTAGTAAAACAACCTTTAGAAAGGAGGAAGATGAGGGGATGGTGGAGGTATAGGGAGCCGGAACATCTTGGATAGGGTGCCCGATGCGCTGCGTGTCGTGTCACCCTACCCCCCGCTTCCGCTTACTGCATCTTTGATCCGGCCATCCTTTTCACGGTCTAAGCCCCGCACTCGAGTCGCTTGTCTGAGCCTCTCCGGTTGCGTCTGCGTTCTCCTGAGCCCAGAGGACAACATGTGTCACCTCAATAGAACGTCCTCTCCATGCAGACGAGTGCACTCTTGCGGGCGACAGTGCAGGGGTGAGGGTGCGAGAACCGAAGAAGGTGTAGGAAGCAGATTACGTGAAAAGCCCCGCATCCGCGTTATATTCGTTAATGCACGGCATTCATAGCAAGCAGACGAACAACTTCAAAAAGACATTGAAGGGATACACTGGATTGGTCGGATTATTATTTTTCTTTAGCGGAGATGGGCATTATTAGCAGTAAAAATGAAGGTGCGAGCACCTCCTTTCAAATTTCGTTGCCAAATAACGAAGTTGGTGACTTGAGTGCGACGATGGCGCATGCTTTGAAGTGTTTTTTTTTTTTTTTCATTGTTAATATTTTGTACCACACCCGATTCTGAGCAGAAAAGGTTCTTAAAGTTTAGCAGAGTATTATGTTGGGCGAGTTGGTAGATGTATAGCTAATCCCATGTACTGTGGCGCAAAGAAAAAGAAATAGAGGAAGAACAAAAAAATGAGACAGACAGAGCGCCTAAAGGTAGCGTCTCAAAAGTTTTCAAGTTGCGATGTTAACTCTTCGCTCACTTTCAAAGGCAATGTAATTAGGTACCCCCGGGCTGAAGACCTTAACAAATGTGACATCACAGGGAGGTCGCGCGTTAATCTCAAGGTACTTTGCTTTCGCGTCATTTATGGCTTGCCAATCATCATTTACCGCAATATGGAGGCAGGTGGCGATGTTTAACCTCTGACGTGTTCGGTGGGCCTTTTAGAAGATACCGGCTGCACTGGAAAACTGTTGCAAAATACCGTCACTATTCTGCGCCACGTTAAAAAAAAAAAAAAAAAGAACCTTCATTCTTCTGATTGCTACTCACGTCAGGCAAGTTATAATTTTCTTCAACCTATTTTTTCTTAAAAGTGCGTACTTTGTTGAATTTATGTTAACTGATTTCATTGTGCGTGTAGGCTTATGCCTCAGGAGCGAAGGAAAGACACGGCTGACCCGAAGCGACGCCAGAACCGCGAGCCGTGGCTTCACGTGCCACGGCCAGGCGCCGTCTTTATTTTCTTTTTCATGCGGGCGCGCAATATCCGGGCTCTGCGCGCCGCCCAGAGATGGGCGCTGCATGCGTTTTACCGCGATGACTTCCTGCTCTGCCTTATTTTATATCGTACAGCGTTGGAGTGTTCCGATTCCCACTAGTTGTATCCTCATCACGATGAAGGGCAGCTCCCAGTGCAAGCGTCAATGTCGGCCATCTTGTCAAGTTATGAAAGTTAATTTAAATACTCTCAGGATCTTCCTCCGTTGCTGGGTACTGAAAGCAGGCAGAATCTATATAAACTACGTAGCTGCGGAAAAAATATGCCTAAAAATACATGTACAACATAGCCGTGTATCGGTATAGAATTCCTGGGTAATGTGATCGTAAATGGACATTGTTTCCGTTCGCCCCCTCATCGTGGTTGCCAGATTTCTGAATGCCCTTTTAAGTAAATGTGCGTGTTCATTTCATAGGCTACCTGCCACGTACGTCCCCTCAAGATTTGCTTCGTGGATATTTTCGCATGTTCAGTTGTACCCTGAAGACACGGCGATGTTAGTACGTAATTCAGGACTCCTATTCCCGGTTGAATGCGTGTAGTTTTAAACGAGTAAACGAAATTGCTCCGGCTATCGGCGATGTCACTATATCATTGTTAAAATACCGCACTTACCGTGAGCGTAAACAATGCCCTCGCCCATTCAATTCCAAGATAGCCTGAAAAATGCAGTGAAATAATATTAGCATCGGTACGATTGACGCGGGTATATCTAATGTTTGAATGACACATCGTGGCCTTCGAGACCGGATGGCGCCCGCACAATCTCGGAGGCCATGGACTGATCTTAGCGTCTCAAGGCAACACTGCAGGGGCTACGAGAAACGCTATACAATGCAAGTCTCCCTCAGGCGCATTAACGGGCACCTCAATTTTATACACGAGCGCTTTTACATTCCGCCTCCATTGGAATGCGGCCGCAGCGGCGGGAACCGAACCCGCGTTCCTTGTGCTCAGCCGCAGAAAGCCCTATAGCCACGGCAGTGGTTGCTACATGAAAAAAGAAAAAAAAAAAATACACGTGCGCAATTTAAGGAAGGCTTAAAATGGCAACGAATAGTTAAGTGAATTATTATTGCCTTTTGGGCAGAATATTTGGCGATTCTCTGTGAAAATCAATATTCACGTTTCACACGTATCGATTGCTAGGAAACCTATTGTCATCTCAACATAGAACCTTACATTAAACGTTTTATTGCACATTCAAGAAACATTGACCTGGAGAAGGCAAAAGAAAGGCGAATGCACTAACATATTTTAACACTGAGCAAAATGAGCAAGTACAATGAACTAAAGATGCCGTCAGTTCTGAGCCTACTTTTGCCGACACATGAAGCGCTTTGCTCTGGCGTGTTTTAATTAAGGCTCCCAAGCGCTTTCGCACTCAGCTGATTAAGACAAATTATGCTGATTAAAAAGCCTGCGGGCAGAACAGTATTGTTCAATGACTGACCTTCCGGCAAAGAAAGAAGAAAAAAAAACGGAGCCGTTGCCTTCTTAAGATTAATTTCAATACGTTATTATCTTTACTCCGTTCTAATTTGTGTAGGCACGTCATAAGAACAGCCTTCTAGTTTTTCAGCATGAATGATTAACGTATTCACCTCCTTCTGAAGTAAACAACTCTCACATTTCATGCACCCACTAATCCTTACCCCTGAGTCATAGTTATAAAATGATAACTGCATCAAGTTAATGAGAACAATTTTGTATGAAAAGATTGACAATTGGTTGCCAAAATTTTTGTTCGTGACTGCGGTCATTTGTTTGCGCCTCATTCCAACATATTTTATAATCTAGAATGATTATTTTGGTTCTTTTGGGTACTATTCATTTAATATGCATTCGTTTGCCATTACGCTTGCCTTCGAGGATGAGCATGATGTAACATACCTTTGACGTGACGCACCTTCGAGGTAAACATAGTGTCACTTTGTGACGTAAGCTTTTCTACAGCGTATTTTTTATCCTGAGCCCCAAATTCTGTCTAATACTGCACAATATACAAAGGCAAAAGAACAACTTTTATTCATTCGTTATTTCATAAAAAAGGAAGGAAGGAAAGGCAGGGAGGTTAACGAGTTTAGTAACCACAAAACATGCATGATCAGGTTGGGTTATAAAGGGACCTCCATCATAATCCACAATAAATTATTTCCTTCAAAACTTTTAATTACAATATTTTTACATGCTTCATGTGATATTTTCATCAAGTTATTTTAAAGAAACGTCAGGCGTATAGAAAACATGCAATCTTAATTACCGAAGAGGAGGCTGTTCAGATGAGCGTAGTCGCTACGACGCTAGGATGTGTTCGGGCGTATCCTGCTAAGGGCAACCCATTCTTTTGGAGGCAGAACAGAGCAACTGCCAAAAGTATTGAAGTGGTGTCTTACCTAAAGATATAACATGCAGAGGCATCTGAAAGCGCAAGCACGTTTTTAGCTCAGCGTGAAGTGCACCAGAGCCCCGAACAATGCCGAATTGTCGTAACAGTATGCCAAACCGTAAATCACCAGCTATACCTCTTATTATATGCGAGACTCTTAAAAATTTCTCAAGACTCTGCGAGGCTCTTGACGAAAGCATTAATCACTTTATCAGACATTTGTGTTTCTTGTTTGTCATCTTACGCACGGCTTTTCTTTTCCCCTAGCATAGAGTAGCCAATCACAAATAACCACGGGTTAACCTCGCTGTCTTTCCTTTTCTTATATTTCTCTATTTTAACGAGCCATGTCACAGTGACACCGCACAAGTAGCCCTGTGTGTTGTAATGACGAGTTACCCGTTCGAATTCATGTCTGAGGCCGCTGCATTTCGGCATAGGTGTATAATAAAAGAACACACGTCATAGGAAACCGCAGCTTCGCTTAGGGCGTACACCGCGCTTCCATGCAGTTGTTGTTTCAGGACGTAAAAGCTGATGAGTCAATTATTTCTGTGACGCCAGGAAAGCTTCTTCTGAGCGAGCAGTATGACGAGGCCGTACACTCCACGATTATCTCTAGAACATTTTCAATTGTACGAAATGTTACCAATAAATACATATTCTTTGTACTTCAGACGCATCAGCCAGATTCATGTTCAGTGACTATATAGAAAATGCTTCGATGCTTTTATTGCGATAGCAATTATATGGACACTCAAAAGCAGATTTCTGCCGTCGGCGTCGCCGTCGCCGTCGGCGTCGCCGTCGCCGTCGCCGTCGCCGTGAGGTTCCGTATGACGTCATTTGGAGATGAAATCGTCGCCGCGCGCCGAACGCTGTACGTGCGAGTGAAAGGGCGCGAGGGGCGCGTCTTTCACGGGGAGTGAACGCACGGCGGAGAACAAACGCGCGTTCTGCGCCGTGCTCGCTTAAGGGCTGCAGAAGTAGGCGTCTCTTTTATTGCGATAGCAATTATATGGACACTCAAAAGCAGATTTCTGCCGTCGGCGTCGCCGTCGCCGTCGCCGTCGCTGTCGCCGTCGCCGTCGCCGTCGCCGTGAGGTTCCGTATGACGTCATTTGGAGATGAAATCGTCGCCGCGCGCCGAACGCTGTATGTGCGAGTGAAAGGGCGCGAGGAGCGCGTCTTTCACGGGGAGTGAACGCGCGGCGGAGAACAAACGCGCGTTCTGCGCCGTGCTCGCTTAAGGGCTGCAGAAGTAGGCGTCTCTTTTCTCCTTTACAATCACCATATATGTAGAGCAAACGCGCTTTCTTCAGACGCGCGAGAGGCCGTGGGGGAGGAGGGGGGGGGAAGGGAGGCGACGTTTAGCTGCGGCACCAAGTGCCTATTTACATCAGAGGCTCCAGCAACAGTCACCAACGCCGCACGCATTTTGAGCTAACGCGGGCAAAACCCGCGCCTTCTTCGGACGCGCGAGAGGCCGTGGGGGAGGGGGAGGGAAGGGAGGCGACGTTTAGCTGCGGCACCAAGTGCCTATTTATATCAGAGGCTCCAGCAACAGTCACCAACGCCGCACGCATTTTGAGCTAACGCGGGCAAAACGCCGATGGCGTCGACAACAGTTCTGCGTGTTGTTGCTACCAAAGCCGCTCACCTTACTTCGTATGACATTGCTGTGTTGCTATCGCATTCATTGCTTCGCCCTTAGGGCGAAACTGTGACATTTTTTTATCCTTACTAAAATTGCTCTCACCGACCACTTTGCAAGAAGACGACGCATCGCTTTTATACCATGCTTTATTTTTCTTTAATACCAGTTCGTGGAATAATTATCCCTGAGCCATGCAGCATGGCAGAAAAAGTAAAGGATGGTGACTACACTGTAAAAAATTGCCCTTGTTTACGGCAAAACCTGCTCGTAATTTGTGACCAAACACTTTTCCGTAAATAAAGAACGGTCACTTCCGTAGAAGGAACAGCCGTAAAATAGAGACCGTAATAACAAATACGAGTGCTTTCGGGCTTAAAAAACCGGAAGACTCTGTATGCTGAATCTCTACTATACGGTTCAGCCCTTAAAAAAAAACAGGTGTTTCCCGTGTGCAGAAGACAGAAGAATGTATGCTGAATCTGTACTATTCGGTCCAACCATTGTAATACAGGTGTTTCCTGTATTACTTTTTTACAGGGTAGATTCAATGCATGGAAAATGTACTGTCGGGGACAAAAGTGCGTAGGACACGGGAGCGTCGAGCGAATTTTATCGCTGCGCCGTCTGTTGGGATCAGCCGCGTTCGGAAACTGCATGCGAGACCTACGGTTTCGGTGGTCTTAAACGCAGATGACAGCGCGGCTGATGGGCACTTTTGTCCCCGATAGTACATGTCCTTTATTGTAAATGTCATGAAGGCAGCTCATAGTTGCAGCAGCAGGCTGCTATTGAGAAAATTGTCTGGCCAACAGATTGACATAGCTGAAAAGATAAAACACTTTTGCACTTTGTGATATTAATGAATTGCATATCATATATACAAATGGGTGTGAAAATTCAGTCGTCAAGTTCTTTAGTACATACAAGCAATTTTATTTTCTTCTACCACTCGCCTTGCACTCTTTCCTGGTGAAAGTTGTTCTTTACCCCACATTCCTTGAAAGGATAAACTTGCTACTGTTAGGAGAAACAAATAGTACTGGCGAACTTCCATCCTAAAGAAATCGGCATAAAGGATAATCACAGAACACACCAAAACGGTATCTTATGCGTCCGAAAAACATGAACATGGATCAACACTGTTAGAACAATGGTAAATTGCTGTAGCCAACATTTCGACAAAGATACTTGTCATCAGGACAGCAACTGTTCTCCTTGGCAGCGTCTTTGTGTGTGCATGGCTCACTCGCTCCTACCATCATTGGGGGATGAGAAGCTGGTGCATATGGTAGGTCAAGGGAAACCGAACTGTTACAAGAAACGCAGGAAGGGTGCGTTTAGCACTGATTGTGATGGAGCGGGTAGGGGCACTGCTATCAGTTCTTACAAAGAGTAGGGGCGACCAAAACAGAAAAGGGACGACACATGTAAACAAGCATTAATCCAGTAGACCTAGTCTTCCCAGAAACCAAAATAGGAATTAAGGTAAACTGTTTGGACATTTGGAAAACAAGCAACGAAGAATTAGGGAAAATAAACTTTGTATAAAGAAGTTTTTGGCTAAGATCAGTGGAAATAGTAAATGAAGGCACAGATTATGGATACACATTTCATCAAAAGCCAATGAAGAAAAAAAGATATTGACCAAGTACTACATAAATAAGGACATCAAAATTAAACTGGGTCTGTTCATAAGATAGCGAAGAACAGCCTGCGATGGGATGGGCAATATGACAACAGGGTGCAATATTGCCAAAATTGTTTATATTCGTGCCACTGTTGAAGACTGTCTTCCTGTTCAACTTCGGACTTACTTCAACAAGAAAATGGGTGATTTTTCAAAGCAGCCTAAGTTCAGATGCTGTTCAAAGCTTCAAGTTCATTTTAATTTAAGAAAATGTTAGGGACAGTTCTACTGGGTGAGCATTGTTACGATTCACTTTCACCGGCCATGCCCAGAACACGTGCAAACGCATGGGAAACGGCGTGCCTAATGATCTTGCTCGTCAACATGAATAGACGTGTCAGTCGCGTGGGTCCGAGAAATGTGCGAAACTTTCCGTGGTGCTGCCTTGCGACCAGCTCAGCCCCGCTTGGGGCAACTCACCTCCGCTGGGGACGTTCACCCCGCTACGACCACCCTCTGCAGTGGGGCACAAGAGAAGGAGAATGGGCGGAGGCGGGCATAAGAAAGCCAGCAAGCAGCCACGAGGAGAACACTTTCCCCTAGCGTGCAGGAGCACGCACGCTGAACGCTTCCTGTATGCGAAATCTTCGCGCTACGGTTCGCGAAAACCATGACCGACACGTCCACGGCCGCCTGCTTTTCTTCGTCGCTTGACGCAAAAGGCTCGTAACCGTAAGCGGTGACATTTCTTGCCAAGGTGGAATGGTCCTCGTCTTCAGACATGAACCCATCGCTGGTAGAGGCACCAGAACTTGAATCCATGCTCGCGATGGCGGCGTTCGCGCTCTTCGAATGACCGCGGCCGGCCGGCTGGCTATCCGACGAGGGTGTCGTGACGTCACGCCTTCCTACTCCCGCGGGTCGGGCGGCGTGGCGCGCGCTCACGAAAACGCCAAAAATAAAGCCATCGGCTGAAATATGACCTTAGTGCACTACTTCTTTTCGTTGTAATCGCACACTGAGGATTCATTTTCAGCATTTTTGTAAAATTTGCAGATTTTGCGTCCGTATCCCTTTAAGCATGAATTGATTTTAGCTCCCGCTGTCGGTGATCTTCAAGTTTCCTTGAGCCAAACGTCAGAACCGTTATCCGGGCATCGTTGCGAGAACAAATCGAGATAATCCGGGTAACAATTCAAATGTTAGGAAAATTCGGTCTTTGGCTCCCTTCCCTTTGTACAGGACCGCATTACATACGCTAGTTACTGCCGAAACAAGTTACAAAAAATATTGCTTCAGAGTTCTTCTTAATGTTCGTTCACAATATCACTCAAGCTCTAACTTCTAGTACGCTGAATTTTCATTCGTCATTTCCAATAGCGCCTTTCAAAACGCAGATACAGAGCACTGTAGACTTGATTGTCATCCTTTGGCGCTGAGACAGGGATGCCTGAGTTTTATTGCGATAGCAATTATATGGACACTTCAACCGGATTTCTGCCGTCGGCGTCGCCGTCGCCGTGAGGTTCCCTATAGATAAAATCTTCGCCGCGCGCCGTATGCCCGAGCGGAAGCGTGCGGGGACGCGCGCTATCACGGAGAGCGAACGCACTCAATCTCCCACGCGCAAGCAAGGAAGCGGGAAGCCAGCGCCGGAGGGAGCGGGGGGGCGGGGGGGGGGGGGGCGCCAATTTTTACTCTGCCAACAACCGCGCTCGTCGCTCGCTCGCACCATCGCTTATCTCCACACGGCTCTGACCTTTATGCGCCGTGCATTCGCCGCTCAGTTTCCGTTGAAGCGATAGACCGCACGTACCTTCGCCCGCTGCTGCGGCGTATATATGCGCTTGCTGCCAGCGTTTTGACAGTCGTTGTCTGCAGTCGTTCAGTGTGATCTATTCATGTTTGTTTGTGCGCGCTCACACCAAGCTTGTTCGATCAGTTAGTAATCGTCGGGCCACATTTTCCAACGCACGCTACACATGCAATGCTGCCCGGATCGGCAGTGCAGCGCTACAGGTGTGTCCCTTGGCACGCGCTGCCCACGGGAAGCGCTTCTCATCAACACCACCGTTTCACACGCGCCTTCTCGTGGTCATCGAGTCTCTCTTCATGTCGGTCTACTTACGCCGCAGTACACCTGATTACTTAATCAGCTCATGTTTACTACAATTCATATTGCTACCAAAGCCGCTCACCTTACTTCGTATGACATTGCTGTGTTGCTATCGCATTCATTGCTTCGCCCTTAGGGCGAAACTGTGACATTTTATTGCGATAGCAATTATATGGACACTCAAAAGCAGATTTCTGCCGTCGGCGTCGCCGTCGCCGTCGGCGTCGCCGTCGCCGTGAGGTTCCGTATGACGTCAATGGAGATGAAATCGTGGCCGCGCGCCGCCGAACGCTGTATGTGCGAGTGAAAGGGCGCGAGGGACGCGCTCTTTCACGGGGAGTGAACGCACGGCGGAGAACAAACGCGCGTTCTGCGCCGTGCTTCCTTAAGGGCTGCAGAAGTAGGCGTCTCTTTCCTCCTTTACAATCACCATATATGTAGAGCAAACGCGCCTTCTTCCGATGCGCGAGAGGCCGTGGGGGAGGGGGGGAAGGGGGAGGGAAGGGAGGCGACGTTTAGCTGCGGCACCAAGTGCCTATTTATATCAGAGGCTCCGGCAACAGTCACCAACGCCGCACGCATTTTGAGCGAACGCGGGCAAAATGCCGACGGCGTCGACAACAGTTCGGCGCGTTGCCGGTGCTGCTGCATGTCCAAGTTTATACAGCTGATAAAGCTAATATCATTACTCCGTATATCTCTCTACAAATTTGCTATCGCAATTGATGCTTCACCTTTCAGGTGAAACTGCGACAACTTTTTATTGCGATAGCAATTATATGGACACTCAAAAGCAGATTGCTGCCGTCGGCGTCGCCGTCGCCGTCGCCGTCGCCGTCGCCGTGAGGTTCCGTATGACGTCAATGGAGATGAAGTCGTGGCCGCGCGCCGCCGAACGCTATATGTGCGAGTGAAAGGGCGCGAGGGACGCGCTCTTTCACGGGGAGTGAACGCACGGCGGAGAACAAACGCGCGTTCTGCGCCGTGCTTCCTTAAGGGCTGCAGAAGTAGGCGTCTCTTTCCTCCTTTACAATCACCATATATGTAGAGCAAACGCGCCTTCTTCCGATGCGCGAGAGGCCGTGGGGGAGGGGGGGGAAGGGGGAGGGAAGGGAGGCGACGTTTAGCTGCGGCACCAAGTGCCTATTTATATCAGAGGCTCCGGCAACAGTCACCAACGCCGCACGCATTTTGAGCGAACGCGGGCAAAATGCCGACGGCGTCGACAACAGTTCGGCGCGTTGCCGGTGCTGCTGCATGTCCAAGTTTATACAGCTGATAAAGCTAATATCATTACTCCGTATATCTCTCTACAAATTTGCTATCGCAATTGATGCTTCACCTTTCAGGTGAAACTGCGACAACTTTTTTTTTAAGGAGAGCGGTCGGCGAGTTCCGCGACGCGGGTATTGCGCCGCCTCCTTCGAGAGATGGCACCATGCTGCGTTACCAGGCCGGCAGCGTACGGCGCGCCGCGGATGGTTGTGTGGTGTGGTGGGATGGGGGGTGCTCTTGGTGAACATGCACTGTACCCATTTTAAGATTGTGGCTAGTATCATCTCCAGCCAATCTGCTTTGCCGGTAGCCATTTCATGCTTACATCTACTCTCGATTACGGAATAGCCAGTAGGTTTTTTTTCTTTTTTTCTGAGGCAATGGAAATGCACAAGTTCGCAATACCTGGCTTAACAAGTTTCCATTGGGAAGACTCGTACGGGAGCAACGTATTTCTAGTCCTTAGACTGTAAATCCAGCAAATGTAACCATGGGGTAGGGAAAGTTGGTGACAAATCTAAACTGATGCGATTTTCTTGTGGCGCTTCATGAATAAAACGAAGATGACAGGAGCAGGCCTGAAATACCGAGAGGATATTATGAATGGCATTACTGAGGTTGTCACTTGGTCCGATATTTAAAAGAATAAAAGAGCCATCCACATATTTAAAAATACGAGTTACTCGATCGGTCATCATTTAAGGCGTCACAAAGAGACTCGTCAAATTTCGCAAAGAATATGCTGCACAAAACAGGCGCTACACATGACCCAATACGAATTCCGTTTTTCTGAGAACACCTTGCCGTCAAATTTTACAAAAGTTGCCGAAAGGTAAAAAGATAAAAGTTCCATAAAGTTGTCCGCTGAGAAGCCGCAACTGCTTTGAAAAGAAGTCTCCCCGTGGCATTCAATCAGTTCCTCAACTGCTACATACCGTTCGTCCTGAGGAACGGAATAATAGAGCTATTCAATATCTAACGAGAACGCCGAGTTCGCTGTAAGTGCACCTGATTTCAAGGCGTCAATCACTTTTAGAACTGTCGATGCCGAAAGGATCCCCGGATGTGAGGTGTGAGGGTATTCAGGGAACGTTGTAAGAACCTGCCCGCCAGTTTCTGCCACCTTCTTCCGTCACGATGGTTCGCAAGGGATACTGAAGCTTGTGCGTTTTTACTGCGAAAAATGCAGAGAACACATCGCCTTTACTCTTCTTATAACGGCCGTCTCCAAAGACTCAAGGTTAAGCCTTTTCAGCAGCTTCAGGCGCTTTGTTTTTACCTTTGGTGGCCTCGCGGTACTTGGTACCCCTACCAGCGCCCTCACCAAGTACCATGTACCAACTTGCCCAACAAGCCACCCTTAAAATTTGTATTCGTAGCTATGTGACACTTTAATGCTTAGTGCCAACTTTATTGCACAATACCACACTCATGACTGAGCTGTGGCCGTTCTGAATGCAGCTTGCAGCAAAGGACAGGGCCACATACAGGGTGTCCCAACTATCATGCCGCAAAATTTTAAAATATGCGAAATGCCACGTAGCTGGACAGAATTATGGTAATGTTGTTTGCCGTCCCTTAGAGATACTCAGATTATTTTAAATGTGTCAGCATTTTTATGCTTACTCAAGGAGAAAACTGTCCGTCCGTCTGTCCGTCCTTCTCGTAAGACCATCGCTTTCAAGATACGGGCCCGCGCGTCTCTCTTCGACGCGGAGTGGCGAAAACACAGCGCACGGAGCCATCAGCAGTCGGAACTCTGCCCGCTTCGCGGATCGCTTTAAAGCTACGCTCCGCGTGGCCGTGCCAGACTACGTTTGATCGGTCCGTGCCGACGCCGGAGTTCTTTGATCATGGTTCATAATGGTTCGACATGGATGGATAAAGCGTTAAATAGCGATACGACTTATGATCGGGACATCATCAGCACACCTGGCGCCGCCAATTGCAGAACTTTGCTTGCGTTATCAATGCACCTTGCGCCACCGTTCGCACCAGTTCGTGTCACCGCAGCGCTGTCGTTTGTACTGGCCGGATCAAGTGTCATAACACTGACACCGGGCTGCGTGGAGATGAGCAAGTGGCACAATGCTTACGCATACTTAGAGAACTCCCAGAGGAGTTCCTGCGTGATTCTTTTGCGTTCCGCCTATTTGCATAATTAGTCTTAGTTATTTATTCAACCTCTAAATATTAAAATTAGATGAAAAATATTAACGAGAAAATTGTAGAGCAACATGAAAAACTCCCGATACAGCTTTCAGTTGCTCAATACGTGCTACATAAAAGTGTTTTTCCGAGCGTGAAATAAGCCCGCGAATACACACCAAATTGCCGCGCGACTGGCCTCTCAAGGTACTTAGCATGTATTCGCGGGCTTTGGCCGACGCAAAATGGCCGACGCCGCAAAAGCGGCTCGGATTGACATCACAATTCCCAGGGAGGTTCCTGTAAACAAAGTAAATTAGTGGCTTTGAAAACGATCTGGCGGGGAATCGAACCCGGGCCTCCGGGATGCGAAACGAGCACGCTTTCCTGAAGCCACAAATGCTCCACGTTTCTGGCTTACTAAAGGTGCACCTAGTGCGTGCGTGGCTGCATACATCACGTCACAGCCATCTCTCTGAGTAAAGGTGTGGCCTAGTGCGTGCACTAAAATGCTGCACTTTAGGTACTACGTCAAGTGTTCATATGTGGTGTTCAGGAGGTCGCCTTGGTGCCACACGTGTACTTCCCATTCCGGCTCGTTATGTCTTGCGAGAAGTATAGCCCCGATTGTACAACTTAATTCATTACCAATATGTCTTACAAAGAAGGCTAACCATGATTGTATAACTTCAAATGTACAGCAGGCTTTCGCCTTCTTGTGTTTCAAGGGCGTAACACCTGCTGAACTTCTTTCTTTCTTGTTGCAAATGGGTTTCATGTAAATGTTTCCACGCATGTGTATATATTCGCATTCCTGTCAATATATCGTCAGCTGGAAGTTAACGCTTGTCCCGTCTGGCTGCATTTCGTCCCCGTGTTTTTTCGCGCTGCCGAATGTCAGTATGAACCACCAACTAGCCCAGGCAGTCACCTTGCTTCTATTTTCCCTTGTTTGCTCTTGTAGGTTTTGTACTACTCGATTGTGTTCACGCAAGGTTTCACTTAATTCACCACGTCAGCCAATCGAATTTTCTTACCTTGCTTGAACGATTTTCTTTCGATGAAACAGCCCGTGTTCACCCTGTACATTATATTTCAAACCTGTCATTCAAACACAAGAACAATATAACCAGACGAAATAAAATATTGTTTTTATCACCCACTATTCCTATCGCCCCACTAAAAAAATATTTTATCTAGTTTCTTCCACACAAAATATTCCCGTTGCCTTTAGCAAGCATTCCTTTTTCTATGCACCCGCTTTTCTTTATTACTCTAACGCAAACGGTGTTCGCACATCAAAGACAAATCAACACAGAAATGTGATCTCGTAGTTCAATCCTTGCGCTTCTTCTATAAAACGTAATTGGCCATGAATTGAGCTTTGCGCCAATTTTCACGCCGTAAGATGCCAAGGAACTTCTGAAGCCACGTCCAAGTGGAAACTATAAGGCAAACGCGAAAGCAAGAATAAGAAATGCAGGTCTGGAGACACTGCATCTGCATCCTAGATTTCCCACGAGAGAGATGAACGTGGAGATGCAGAGTTAAGCCAACTCTAAGACGGGACGCCGTTTATCGTCGGGGGTGGAGAGTTTGACGACCCTTCCTGTGCGCGGCAAGAAGGGACGAGGTTGCGACAGTAAGGCACACGATGAGAATCAGAAGATGAAAAGCAAGGCCCGACGTTTCCTCGTCTACTTTGCCTTGCATAGATACTTTGTGAGATGACTTTGGTGCAGGAGGTTAAACCGAGAGCCTGTTATGTCTTTCGTCTTCTTTTCCATCTTTTTGATTTTCATTGTGGTTCTACGCGGAGCTTTGACCGTTGGTATGAATTACAGTCACCCAAAACCTGTCCATATGGTCAAGGTCGGACAGCCTCAAGCTTCATAACTTTAATCGATTGTTTCAATTCAGTTTCATAAAAGTGCATTGTCAATGCACTTCGAGAGTATACTCATGCCATAGGCACATCGACATTGGAACTGATGCAGATATGACGACTGCCAATGCATAATGCCGACTAAATGTTCGTTTAGTTCCTGCAGTGAGTGTAGCAATATACAGCACCAAGAATTATTATGTATCTTTTCCTTTCTTTGGGGGAAGAGGGGGGGGGGAGGAAGGAAAGGGGGAGGGAGGAGGGAGCTTTGAGGTAGACTGCCACCATCAGTCGTAAATATCACCCGCCTATAAGAAACATCTATAGCAACAGGAAGTGGACCTGAAGAAGCTCTAGTGGAGAAACAAGAAATGAAATAGATTTCACACTCTCTGGCGATTACAGTATAGTGCATGATGTAGGAGTGTTAGGTAAGGTAAAGTGCAGTGACCATAGGTTAGTGAGGTCTAGGATTTCTCTCCATTTCAAGAGAGAAAGAGTAAAATAAGTAAAGAAGAAACAGGCCAACCTATATGCAGTAACGGTAAAAGCAGACGAATTCGGGCTGGTGCTCGCAAACAAATATGCAGCTTTAGAATAGAGAGATGAAGATAACACACAGGTAATGAATGAAACCGTAACTAGGCTGATTTCAGAAGCAGCAGCTGAAGTGGGAGGTAAGGCACCAAGGCAACCAGTAGGTAAGCTTTCCCAAGTAACAAAGGACCTAATAAAAAAAAACGACAAAACATGACAATCTCAAACTCGAGAGATCAGATATATCTGTAGAATTCGCTGAACTGTCGAAACGAATGAACAAGAAGAAAGTAATGGATAACCGAAACTATAATGTGGAAAAGATTGAGGAAGCTGTAAAATGTGGACGCAGCATGAAATCAGTGAGAAGAAAACTAGGCATAGGGCAAGGCAAAATGTATGCACTGAAAGATAGGCAGGGTAATATCATCAGCAATTTCGATGACATAGCAAAAGCAGCGGAATAATTCTAAACTGACCTGCACAGTTCCCAGAGCAGCCAAGCTACTTTCATTCGAAGTAGTGATGAACAGGATGCAGAGGTTTCGTCTGTAACTAGCGATGAAGTTAGAAGGGCCTTACAAGACATGACCCGGGAAACACCTGCTGGAGAAGATAAAATAACAGTCGATTTAATAAAAAACGGAGCAGATATCAGGCTTGAAAAGCTTGCGGCCCTATATACGCAATGCCTCACGACTTCAAATGTACCAGAGAACTGGAAGAATGCCAACATTATACTAATTCATTAGAAGAGAGACATTAGAAAACTTGAAAATTATAGGCACATTAGTTTGCTTTCAGTACTGTAATAAATATCTACCAGGATAATTTTCAATAGAATCAGGGCAACACATGACTTCAATGAACCAAGGTTCTTGACTTCAATGAACCAAATGGCTGGCTTCGGGAAGAGATATTCTACAATGAATCACATCCATATCATCAATCAGGCAATCAAGAAATGTGTGGAGTACAATAAACCTCTCTATATGGCGTTCATAGATTATGAAAAGGCATTTGATTCAGTTAGAGATACCAGCAGTGATAAAGGCATGGTGTAATCAATGAGTACAGGAGAAATATGCGAATATCTTGGAAAACATCTACAAAGATTCCACAGCTACATTGGTTCTCCAAAAGAAAAGTAAAAAAGTACCTATCAAGAAAGGAGTCAGGCAAGGAGACACAATCTCTCCAATGCTGTTCACGGGATGCTTAGAAGTATTCAAGCTCTTAGACTGGGAAGACTTAGGAGTGAGGATCAACGGCGAATATCTCAGCAACCTTTGGTTTGCAGATGACGTCCAATTCAGCAACAATGGGGACGAATTGCAACAAATGATTGATGACCTTAACCGAGAAAGTGTAAGAGCGGGGTTGAAGATTAATATGCAGAAGACAAAGATAATGTTCAATAGCCTGGGAAGGAATCAAGAATTCAGGATCGCCGTTCAGCCTTAGAGCCTATAAAGGAGTCCGTTTATCTAGGTAAATTACTCACAGGTGACCCTGATCATGAGAAGGAAATTTACAGAAGAATAAAATTGGGTTGGAGTGCATACGGCAGGCATCACCAAATCCTGACTGGGAGCTTACCACTGTTCTGAAAAAAAAATGTGTACAATCATTGCATTCTACTGCTGCTAACATATGGGGCAGAAACTTTGAGGTTAACAAAGAAACTCGAGAACACGTTAAGGACCGCACAAAGAGCGATGGAACGAAACATGTTAGGCCTAACGTTAAGAGATAGGAAGAGAGCGGTGTGAATCAGAGAGCAAACGGGCATAGCCGATATTCTTATTGACATTAAGTGAAAAAAATGGAGCTGAGCATGCCATGACATGCGTAGGATGGATAACCGGTGGACCATTATAGTTACAGAATAGATACCACGAGAAGGGAAGCGCAGTCGAGGACGGCAGAAAACTAGTTGGGGTCATGAAGTTAGGAAATTTGCAGGTGCAATTTGGAATCAGCTAGTGCAAGACAGGGGTAATTTGAGATCGCAGGGAGAGGCCTTCGTTCTACACTGGACATAAACATACGCTGATGATGATGACAAGAAACGAGCCGAAGACAGATATAAATTGCTCCAAAAAGCGCCCTGACGCCGCGGCTACATTGGCGCTTTTCTGTTTCAACCTATTTTCCCCGTATACAAGTTACATAAACAGAAATAAAGTGCCTCAAAAAGGCTGGCCAACGTTTCGTTAGGTGGACTTATCTTTGTCAATGGCGGCCTTGACGTCCTCGGCGTGTTAGTTTTAACGGGTTAGTAGGGTGAGCTCACGTGTGATCGTTGGCGGTTGTGGCTGGCTGTAAAAAGAAAGAGACTGAAAAGAAAATGCGCGTTGTAATTTGTCGTTTCTAGGCGTCGTTGCAGGAAAGACGTGGTTGGACATGCGATCGGCCCATCTGGGCTCAGGAATAAACAAGTTCAACGAGGAAAAATCCCTGCATAGTTCTACTTTCACGTCAGTGATATAAAATATACCATTTTTTCGTGTCTACAGTGCCCGCACATGAAGCAATGAGCGCCGATATGTGGGGTCGCCGAAGGCTGCCAGTTGCACTAACCGACGCTTTCTGGCTGATATATTTGACCTCAGAGACGTGCCGATTGAAAGGCATGTCTGAACTTAGAAAATATTGCTTTTCCCTTGCGCGAAGAACGAGATAGCACTCCTTGGTGGGTGGTTCATTTAAGACTTTTTTCGAAGTTAAACTACCAGTCGTAAAAGAAAAAGTCCTGTGGCACTTGAAAGCATAAGATTCAATACGGACATCAATTTTTTATTTCCCGTAGAGGCGTAAGATTTACTTGCGGGGCGAAAGCACATCTACAATGTATGTGCAAGACATGTAAATACTAACTGAAACTGCGTCTGGCTACTGACATGGCAAATTATTCACATGATTGTTAACGAGCCGACTCTAATAACTAAAGCGTTTTCCGAACGTTATCGAATCCTATTTCGAGGTCATGATCCATAAGATATAGATGCGTCTTCCAGCAAACTTGTATCGTTGCTGCCTCAGTTAAATCAGGATGATTGTGATTATACAAATGAAAAGATTAATGTCAGTGAAGTAAACGCCTGCATTGATTTGTTAGCGAAAGGCCAGACGCATCGCCTGGATGGCCTTACTGCCGAATTTTATCAATGTTTTTATGGCGAGCCGTCGTCGTCGTCGGGGCATATAATAAATGTGATCAACCAAACGCGTCACGTCCTCCCACATTTTCATTCCCTTTTATCATCCCTATTGCTTCAGGTGTACCGCGAGGCCTTGAAAGTACGGTACTTACCTGCACAAATGTTTGAATGGCATAATGTCTTTATAGCCAAAGGCAACGATGAAACTCAATTGCATAAAGTGGATGGATATAGGCCTATTTGCTTATGGAACGTGGATAATAAAATTTTTGGAAATGTATTAGTTAACCGTTTGCAAGTCGTGAGCAGATATATGTATGTATGTATGTATGTATGTATGTATGTATGTATGTATGTATGTATGTATGTATGTATGTATGTATGTATGTATGTATGTATGTATGTATGTATGTATGTATGTATGTATGTATGTATGTATGTATGTATGTATGTATGTATGTATGTATGTATGTATGTATGTATGTATGTATGTATGTATGTATGTATGTATGTATGTATGTATGTATGTATTAAAAAAATTAAATTATGGGGTTTTACGTGCCAAAACCAGTTCTGATTATGAGGCACGCCGTAGTGGGGGACTCCG
Organism: Dermacentor silvarum; assembly: GCF_013339745.2. Classification (NCBI taxonomy): domain Eukaryota; kingdom Metazoa; phylum Arthropoda; class Arachnida; order Ixodida; family Ixodidae; genus Dermacentor; species Dermacentor silvarum. The sequence continues at coordinate 10,135,280 of NC_051158.1, forward strand.
GAAATTTGGACCACCTGGGGTTCTTTAACGTGCACCTAAATCTAAGTACACGGGTGTTTTCGCATTTCGCCCCCATCGAAATGCGGCCGCCGTGGTCGGGATTCGATCCCGCGACCTCGTGCTCAGCAGCCCATGTATGTATGTATGTATGTATGTATGTATGTATGTATGTATGTATGTATGTATGTATGTATGTATGTATGTATGTATGTATGTATGTATGTATGTATGTATGTATGTATGTATGTATGTATGTATGTATGTATGTATGTATGTATGTATGTATGTATGTATGTATGTATGTATGTATGTATGTATGTATGTATGTATGTATGTATGTAGATAAATTCTATTTTCATTTTTCTGGGCGAATAGCTTTGCTTACCAGTGGAGAAGAAAGTGCAGGGCCAGCTTTTCAATTTCGAACTTCGCTCCAAAACGCCATCAGAGCTACCTGATTGTGATCATGCGCGGATCCAGGAGGGATCGCCAGATGCCCTGACCTTTGCCTTAAAATTTGCGTGCGCAGCCAACTGCGTAAGGCACGTGACAAATTCATAAAGTTCTTCTTCCCACCTGGAACCGTTTTTTTGCTCTGGAGAAACAGGAAGAGTTTTATGATTATTGAAGCGAACGCGTAACCACGGAAAGAACTCATCATGATCGTCAAACACCGTATCAAAGTCAGACCCCTCCTCCTGAGAAACACCTGGATCCGAGACTGGTTGTGATGTCACAGATGTCTAGGTATCTTGTCTTATTTTGGCAGCTTCGACGCCGGAAAAGCTTTAAAAACTTGCTGAGTTGGGTTTTCCTTCCTTGTAATGCACAGCAACTACTTTAACTAATGAACATTTAACTAGGTATGAGTAGATTGTGTCGGCATCCACGGCCACATGGCGAGATAGTACGCGAACTTCAAGGCACCACTGTTTCGATGACCCTTCTAGCTCACCAAGCCTTCGTTCGTGCCAACATGGGCCTTTCTGCTATTACAGAATGGTAATTTCTTATACAAATAAGGTTGATAATTCTCGTGTCCCTGTAAAAGAACAAATGGTTCAGAGTACACACATAGAAGAACGAGCTGCTAGCTCTGCGCTTTTGTTGTAAAAATATGAAAGTAGGATTGTTTCCCTTGGTATTGCTAAGGGGGAAAATAAATGATAAACATCTCTGTGAATATGTACAGTATAAAATATGTATGACTTAAGTTATTGCAGCACATGAAATGACATAATTAAGTGGCCGACGCCGCATTTGTGAGCCAACATCTACTCGTTAAAGCGAAACTTTTTCGCGAAACCTCCCGACCTTTGCTGACCATGGCTGCTGCTGTTCTATTGAATCGCCGCTTGCGTCACGTCACCTGTCACGTGTGAGAGCGTGAGCGCGCGCGAGGTCCTGTTAGACTACAGGCGTGGGAATGAAATTTACGAACAGTATAGGCAACCTTACCACTGTCGTTCACCTCACACACTTCTCTCTACATACCATTCCTCTCAGTATTCTTCCCATGGATTCTGTTTTGTAGGCGATGGAGCCAAACACAGCCCCCCGTGAACACTACTATTTATTTTTTTATTTTAATGAAGACTTCTATACCACCACCACTTACGAAAAGTATCAAACATCGGCTTCATCGTCGTGACATGACTGCGTTGTTGTCTCACTGTATGCATTTGTATGAACAGTGAGGCATATTTTGTGAATAGTTTAGCGCATAAACATACACATTGCATGACATTAAAGTTGCGACCTGTGCGGTGAAAAAAATAAGCACTGCATGAGATTATACGCTGCATTGCATAACAATAAAGATGGGTATAATAATCGCATTTATTTTCATGGTGCTTGATCAATTGCTTTACGAACGCTTAGGTTCGCATAGTCTGAAACACGTGCATTGGGTCTACAAAATGTGTATAATGACAGTTAAAGAACATCAGAAACTAAATATTACAACTTGCACTCAGAACTGCAATCGTGCGCACGCATTTAGCGCCACGTGAGTGCCGTACGTTGCCGGACGCTCTTCTGTGTTGTGGCGATTTATAACCAGAAAACCATCCCATTTCTTTCAGATGGCAGAGATGGGAAAGAAATCGGCAGATTAAAGGACGAAGCGACGAAAGCAAATAATGCCTGCTACGTGAAAAACGTGCCCGTGACCAGGACGCGGAAGACGGACGCAAAAGAAGCAAGCTGAGAACGCGCACCGTACGTCTCTATTTCGAAGACACCGACACAGCGCCCCTTGGCGAACGCAGAGGCCAAATCGCTGCTCCTCGAGCCGTAAAAAAAATTGTCTAGGAACAGAAGCAGACGACAACGTTATAAGAGCAGCATACTAATGTAAGGAACGCACAGCGGAAAGAAAAAATTGAAGCACACTCGGTTGCTCATGAATCACTGTTAAGAGAAATGTATAACGACAGAGCAAAGTCCGTTCTTTTACGGTCCGGCTCATTTTGGTCTTTTACCAAACCGTGTACCGTGCTGTCTAGTGGTCACGGCTGTTTGGGCTGTGGGCAGCCGCGCTTCTCATTGGCCGAGAGCGCTTTGAGCGGAGCGTCGCACTTGGCATGGCGGCTTTTTCGCGCGATCTACGTGCCTCTTCTGCTTGATGAGCGAGCCGTGGAGAAGGGGCCGGGCGTTTTGCGATCTCGTTAAACTCTAAATAAAAACTACAATCTTAGAGGTACTGCATTTTCTCACGCGTAGTGCCTTGAAGTGGACCACGTATCGTGTTTTCGTGTGTGTACTCCGCTGACCTGGTCTGAAACTCGGAATTTTGATGCGAGAGCGTTAACTCACCCAGTGAAAAGGCCGGTATCTGTCGTCTGTAGCAGCGAAACGGCATATAAACTCGCACTGTCATTGGCTGCGATGCCATGTCAGGAGCCCGCCTCGACGGAGTTCCCATTGGCTGCGACGCCACGTCATGAGCTGCGGCCCGACGGAGCAGAGTGTGCGAAAGAGAACACTTGCTACCGCGCTAGCGCGCGAGGTGTTCATCAGCCTATTTTACACAATCTGATGACTTTTTAAATTTATTCCAAGTCTCCATATCGGAAATATGCGGTATTCTTCTCATCGCCTCAACAAATCACGACGTTCGAACAGAGTTTAAACTCCGGCTAGCCATAAAAATTCGACTTGACCAATAATTCGAGTTGACGAGGTGTTACTGTATGTTGGTGTCATCGAATGAAGGCAAGCAACCGCACTTTGTACAACGACCTCTCGTGCGAATGCATGTCATTAACCAATGTGCGTCCAAAATCTACTGCGCGTCCGGTCTTTCAATTGTGTTCCAACACGTGGGCCAAATGACGAGGGAAATCAGTGAGGCTTACAATATAAAGAAAAAAATTGGGTACCGGTCCGGGACAGTGGCCTTGGTAAACTCGGCTGTAATGCAGTTCCACTCAACGTGAAAGCTGGGGAAGTGCGATGCAGTGATTTACTGGCGTTTCTCTCGTGTTTATCTTGTTTTATCATGCGTTTACCTTGTGTTTAGCAATCCATCATCCGTTTTGACAACTGTGCTAAGGCACAACCGGTGGGAAACCACCACGCACATGGAGCCAAACCAACAAGCACATGGAGCCAAAGCATTTGCTGCGCGTGACCACAACGACATCAGATCACATTACAAGACTTTCACGATTTTCACAGGTTTCTGCTAATTAATGCGCTTAATGCTTGATTATTCCTATCTTTTACATTATTCTGAATCACTTTAGTTTATTTTAACCGGCTGTGATCAATTCTGCACTTGTTTTGACCCTGTTCTTGCGCGTGACCACGACAACATGATATGACATTACACGCCGACAGCCTGGACCACTAAAGTGCTTCGCACGTAAAAGGTCAGGGATCTTACGTGCCAGAACCACCATCTGATTATAAGGCACGCCGCAGTGGGGGACTCCGGATTAGTTTTGACCACCAGGGGTTCTTGAACGTGCACCCAGTGTACGGTACACGGGCACTTTTGCATTCCGCCCCCATCGAAAGGTGGTAGCCGGGATCTGATCCCGTGGCCTCGTTCTCAGTAGCGCAACGCCAAAGCCTCTAAGCCACCATGGCGGGTGGGCTAACGAGAAACCTGAGTTATCGTGCGCCGCCGTACCCTAATGCTGGGATAGTGGTGCAGCGCTCAGCGAACGGTGTCTGCTCGCTGGGAGATTTATATTTTCTCATTCTATTACACTGAAACTATCTGGACGGCTCGTCTCACTATCCTTTCGGCACTATTTTGCTCAGTTACCATGCAGCGAAGCCAACTTGCCGGTCGAACACTGTCGGCTGACAGAGAGATCTCCTTTCACCCGCCGGCTTGAAACTTTCTGATTTCATTTCGCCAGCAGATAGGAACCCCTTCTTCCTGCCTTGCCTGTTACCGATTCGTCTACGTATTAGGGCTACCCGTCCGTTTTCCGTTTCCACTCCACCGCACTGCACCAACTGTGTTTACCAGAAACATTCGCAGAGCAGCGCCGGGGTCGGTGAGCATGATTGATAGCTTTCCCGATCTATCTTCTTTTCGCCCAGAGACTTCCGCTCCGGAGCGCCCCCCCTCTGGGGCGTCTCTCTAATCCCACCAAGGGCAGTGTCACGTTGGCGATGTTTACCGTCCATTTGCTAGCACTCTACACGGAAACTCTTGCCAATTGAGGGCACCCAAGCTTCGAGGGCTGATGGTGTCGGAATAAAGAGTCCGTTGAAGTGTGGCTCGGAGTGTATGCACGATGCCGTTGCAACATCCAGTAACATAGCTGAACGAAAACTTTACAAACACACGAGAACGATAAGGATGAGATAATTGCCTGTGACTGTGTGTTCGCATTAACGCGATTTTCATCGACTGTCAACATTACACTGTTTACAATTCATTTCCGAAAAAGTTCTTACTCTAGAATTGTTTGTAAGAACAGATGGCAACTGCCAACCAACTTCCTTTATGTCAACGGCTTGGTGCCAACCAATCGTGGTGTTGGACATGACATTATTGGAAGAGCACTTAAGAACAAATATTTTTTTGGAAATTGGCCTCTGGAGTCGTATTCACACCTTTCAGTCAGAGTTTTATAAAAAGGCTGTTAGAGGGAGCTCTGCAACGAATTTCTTGCGGCAGTTAACAACGGCGTGCGACGGCGTACTCGAAATCAAATGTAAATGCACGAAACAGGTGTCGCAGGCCCGAATTTGCTTTCAATCGCCAGATCAAATTATTTTAATACAATGCGTGCAATAAACGTTATGCAATTCAATTCAATACCTTGAGTAACTGCAGGTTCAACCTGTAGTTATAACTTTGGGACCCCTTTCAGTATATTACTGCTTCTCTATTAATTTACTTATCAATAAAATTGAATATATATATATATATATATATATATATATATCAACGTATAGGCATACGTTCCTTTTTTTATCCAATAATTCGTTATAAATATTTTTTTGCGCACGTCGCTTTATTCTGGCTCCATGCCAGCTGGAAGATTTTGTGTGGCTGCGGCAGGTGTCGCCAGCTGCCTGCGTTGAAAGACCACAGCTGCTGGATGACCATGGCGCCGGTGTTGAATCATCATAACGGCCACCAGCAAGCAGACGCTTAGTACTTGCGAAGAGTGCGGGAAGTTGCTTATACAGAGCCACTGTCTTTGATGTATCAGTGTCTCAGATAGGCATACATCTGGGAAGCTTTCTTGAATGCAGTTTGCATTCTTAGGATCTTTCGCGCACATTAATTCCGGGGACTGGCTATCTATGGCCCTAACCGTTTCCCCTCCAAGCCGAGTAACCGGTTAGCGCATTGGGCTCCGGTGCTGAGGGAACATGGTTCGAAACCAACCGTCGGACCAATTTGGGCCTGTGTCACTTTGGTAATCTATATGGCATGTGGCAGTCTCTGGCACAAAGAGCTTTTAAAGGGGGTGATAAGGAAAATAAAAATGAAATGATCGAGTAGACCTGAAAATTTTATTTACAAGGGAGTCCATGGGCGAGTTCAGGCTTTTCTATAGCATCGTGTTTACCTTCTTCAATGTTTTCCGAAAGATCAATTTCTGACAGGCATTGGAACAATAAGTTCAATGCCCACCAGTGTTTTGAGGGCGAATGCATTGGGACTAAGTTGCCATGTAACGTTAGCGGAGCTTGACGAATCATTTCCGTTTGATGCTCAAAACAAGTAATGTGTATTTGCCCAGGCCGAACTGGTGGGCTAGTTGGTTATGCGGGTCGATTTGATGGCAGCGCACAATAAATTGACGGGGACCAACAGCGTAGACACCACAAAGCGCTGTTGTGGTGTCTACTCCCAGTCAGTTTACTGTGCGCTGTGATCAAATAGAAGTAATGTGTGTTATCACAGTTATCACAGTACAAATCAGCGGTACGTCCTGTGCGATTGAGATGACTGTATGTGGGTGGGGCCACGTTCAGTCGACGCCGATGGTACAATCTCTCTTACGAGGAAATAGTCGTGAAATTCTCGATCTCAATCCAGGGCCAACCGATCGCTGGAAGTTACCTTGGTAAAGCGACAGACTCTAAAAGCGATCTCTTTCTGCATAGGCATATTTTTTGCCACGTCCGAAGAGTCGGCTTTTGTAAAAAAAGGTTCTTCTAACTCTCTGCAATGAAGTCCGCTGCTCGCACAAACGCTAGCGTTCCCGCTTGGTAGATGTGCATATTTTACACCGTGGGGCATAAAGTGGTCCGAGCGGACAGTAAATTTTAAGCTACAAACGCCTGATAATTTTGCGTCAAATGCATTTTGTGCACTATCGGTACGCTTCACCTCCACCGCTGCTGGCGGCGCTCCTCATTACGCCAGCGTTGTGAGGCGCTGTTTCTGCTGCCCGGTGCAGCTGTTGCCACGGGCACTGCGCCACGTCAACGTGTGGCCACGCGTATCGTTGGAACAGCGGCTAACGAGCGCGAGCACACTGCTAAACATTGCTATAGCTGTCAACGCTTCGGGAGAAACTGCCACTTTCCTTTACTGAATATTGCTGTTCTTTGTCCTCGTTTTATAATTATTACTTATGATTTTACGAATTATTTTTTACCGACTAACCTGGCGTACTCTCCAGTTCGCAGAATTAGGCACAAATACTTGTGAACTGCGCCCCTCCCCCCTAAAAAAACGAAAAAAAAAAAACGATAAATTTCACCATGACACATGGTTGCCACTGAGAAGGGTCAAGTAAGTTTTCTCGCTCTGCAGCCGCAATGCGTCACTCAGTTCCCGATCGCGCACACTGAATTTGGAGAAATTATGGTGTTTCATTGTTCTGCGTGGTCTGCAAAGCTTGTTCCTGACTGTACATGCAAACAACACTCTGAAATGTGCGAAATGCCGCTGATTCTGGGAAAAAATAGAGAAAGGAAAAAAACGCTTAACCTTGTACTCAGCCGCTCAACGCTTGAAACAGCGAAGCTGGGCGATCGTAGCCCAGCATTTTCCGGAAGTGCGCGCGATCTTGTCATCTTATTACTCACGATGATGATGATAATTTCCTTTCGCGCGTCTCGAACTTACGGCCGTCAATGCGCGTTGCATAGCGCAGCTTGCAACACCGACAACGTGTTGCAATGCCGACACCGCGCCCCACCGCGTTGCAATCCTGACAACGCGTTCCAGCAGACCCGCTCCGTGAATGTCTCTCTCTCGCTCTCATTTTCGTTATCTCTCTCCCGAGCATAGCGCGGAAAACCTCTTCTTCACTTCGCAGAGCATGAGCGTGCGAACGGGCCAGCTATGGACGAAGACGACGACGCTCGAACGCAATCGTATGGTTCGCATAAACGCATGCTCTGTAAGCGTGGCTGTATAGCGTAGTGATTACGACGCTCGCCTTGGGACCGCGGGTACGCGGGTTCAAATCTCGCCTCGGCAAGAAAGTTTATTTTCTTTCTTGACAGTTTCTTGATATTAACCACAAATTACGGCTGGCCAAACAGCTTCGCTGTTACAAAAAAAAAATAATAATAATAATAAGACGGCGCATCCCGCGCCCTGTGGGAATCGATGTTACGCGAAGCAGTGTGCGGGGAGCCTACCAAGTTAACGAAACGACCATGAGAGCACCAAGACGTAGGCGGCTCTTTCATGACCTACATGACACGCTTGTCATGACATTCATGCTATGAGTCCTCAGGAGTCCCTTTAGCTACACCTAAGAGACCTTATGGCGAAAGCCTTAGTCATCCTTATTATGACTTCGACCAACCTTTTCCTTTACTTAGTTACCGCATTCGAACCCATTCTATTGGTTTTTGAGTGTTAATATTTTTTCGCTGAGTCATTGTTATTTCACTCATTCATGGTCATGACTTCTATATTCTTCTTTCTAGGGTTTTACGTGCCAAAACCAGTTCTGAATATGAGGCATACCGCAGTGGTCGGAACCGGATTAATTTGGACCACCTGGGGTTCTTTAACATGCACTACAACGCAAGCATACGGGCGTTTTTCCATTTAGCCTCCATCGAAATGCGGCCGCGCGGCCGGGATTCGATCCCGCGATCTCGTGCTCAGCAGCGCAACGCCTTAGCTGACTAAGCCACCGCGGCGGGTAGACTTCTATCATAATCATTCGGTGTTTCCTTCACTTAGTACCCACGTCAGAACCCATTTCAATGGCTTTTTAGTATTAATCTTTTTTTTCGCCGTCGCCGTCGCCGTGAGGATGCGCATGACGTCAACGGCAATGAAATCGTCACCGCGCGCCGGACACTGTATGTGCGAGTGGAAGGGCGCGATGGATGCGCGCTTTCACGGGGAGCGAACGCACGGCGGAGAACAAACGCGCGTTCTGCGCCGTGCTCCCTGAAGGGCTGCAAAATTAAGCGTCTCTTTCCTCCTTTACAATCACCATATATATAGAGCAAACGCGACTTCTTCCGTCACGCGAAAGGCCGTGGGGGCATGGGAGGGAGGGCAGGCGACGTTTAGCTGAGGCGCCAAATGCGTATTTATACAGAAACTTTGCGAGGCGAGAAGGTGGTAAAGACTTCCGATGCTGCTCGACGAGTTTCCCGTTCTGATCTCGTCGAAAACCTCCCAGCCGCCCCCAAAGGCCCTGGCAACAGTCATCAACACCGTGCGCGTTCGGTGCGAACGCGGGTAAAACGGCGACGGCGTCGACACCAGTTCTGCGCGTTGCTGGTGCTGCTGCATGTCCAAGTTTATACAGCTGATAAAACTACTATCCTTACTCAATATTTTCTACTAAGTTGCTATCGTAATTGATGCTTCGCCTTTCGGGTGAAACTGCGACATTTTTTTTTCGCTGAGTCACTGTCATTTATGCTGAGTCATGCTCATGAATATTGTTACGCGAAGGACGAGTCGGTAAGACTACCAACTATTTACACGTTGTATTTACAACAGCGGTTGCAGCGCTGACCGGTTAGACTCACAGCGCGAGCCCAGCTCCTTCTTTCTCTTCTTTTCTCGAGTGATGGCGCCCGCGCGCATCGTTCAAACAACCAAATACCACACACGCGTAGCATACCACACCCCGGCGGCAGAAATACCACACCCCGGCGGCAGAAGCGACGTCCCGGAGCGTCTAAATGTCATCACTGGGGGGGGGGGGGGGGGTGATACTGCTTCAGTCGTGTAATGTGCACGATATCACTGGACTGGGAAGCAGATGGGGCGTCAGGGGCAATCTCGTAGGTAACGGGAGTCACGGCACGAAGCACTCGGTAGGGGCCTGTGTAACGAGACAGCAGTTTTTCTGACAGGCCGACCTGACGCGACGGAGACCATAGAAGCACCAAAGAACCAGGCGGGAAGTGCACGTCTCGGTGTCGCTGGTCGTACAAACGCCTTTGACTCTCTTGGGAGTACAGAAGGCGGTCACGGGCAATTGCGTAGGCAGCGCGGGCGACGGCATGAAGTGCATATTCACTGGTGGGCGCTGCGTGAACAGGGAGGGTTGTGTCGAGGGGCAGTGCTGGTTCTCGGCCGAACAGAAGGAAAAATGGCGAATAACCGGCTGTGTCGTGGCGCGAGGTATTATACGCAAAGGTGACAAACGGTAGAGCGAGGTCCCAGTCAGTGTGGTCGGAAGAGACATACTTCGCGAGCATGTCTGTGAGAGTGCGATTAAGACGCTCCGTGAGGCCATTCGTTTGCGGATGGTATGACGTGGATAGCTTATGCCTCGTAGCACAGAACTGCAGGATGTCCGCGATAACTTTTGACAGGAATGTCCGGCCACGGTCTGTGAGAAGTTGTCGCGGAGCTCCATGTAATAAAATCACGTCGCGGAGAAGAAAATCGGCAACATCTGTGGCGCAGCTTGTAGGGAGCGCTCGGGTGATGGCGTAGCGCGTGGCGTAATCTGTGGCCACAGCGACCCACCTGTTCCCAGAGGTAGAAAGAGGAAAAAGACCAAGCAAATCTAAACCAACCCGAAAGAATGGTTCCGCGGGAATGTCAATTGGTTGAAGGTACCCAGCAGAGAGCGTCGACGGTGTCTTGCGTCGCTGGCATTTCTCATACGCAGCTACGTATCTTCGAACGGAGCGAGCAAGCCCTGGCCAAAAGAAGCGTCGGCGGAGCCGGTCGTAGGTACGTGACACACCGAGGTGACCGGCAGTGGGGAGGTCGTGAAGTTCGTGGAGAAAAGCCGAGCGAAGGTGTTTAGGGATCACAAGGAGTAATGCTGGGCCGTCGGAGTGAACGTTGTGGCGGTAGAGTACGCCATCTTGAAGTGTGAATAAGAGAAGGGAGCGGTCGGCAAGTGACGATTCCAGGCGGTCAATGATGTTACGCAAGGACGGGTCACGGCGCTGCTCGTCGGCGACATGGACCAGTGGAAAAACAGAGAACACAGGCGTCGGTGACAGGTTCAGACGTAGAGGTCGGGTCTTGGACTGGGTAGCGAGAGAGGCAATCTGCGTCCTGGTGTTGGCGTCCCGACTTGTACGTATATTCTTGTAGTCGGAGAGCCCAACGACCGAGCCTGCCAGTAGGATCCTTGAGCGACGAAAACCAACACAGCGCATGATGGTCTGTGATTACTGAGAAGGGCTTGCCATATAAATATGGGCGGAACTTTGAAACAGCCCAGACGAGAGCAAGACATTCGCGCTCGGTAATCGAATAGTTGCGCTCTGCAGTTGTCAGGAGCCGACTAGCGTAGGCTATAACGCGGTCGTGTCCGTGTTGCCGTTGGGCTAAGACTGCGCCGATCCCATAACCACTCGCATCGGTTCGGACCTCTGTAGGTGCGGACGGGTCAAAGTGGGCCAAGATCGGTGGATTGGTCAGAATCGTGATAAGGCGTGAAAATGCGGCAGCCTGAGGGGAACCCCACGTAAAAGGCACGTCTTTCTTCAGAAGTGCAGTGAGTGGTCGAGCGATTACTGCGAAATCTTTCACAAACCGTTTGAAATAAGAGCAGAGCCCCACAATAGTCCGGACGTCTTTGACAGACTGAGGTACAGGAAAAGCTGTTACTGCTCGAACCTTCTCCGGGTCGGGTTGCACTCCGGTAGTATCGACGAGATGACCGAGCACTGTATTCTGTCGGCGCCCGAAGTGGCACTTCGATGAGTTTAATTGGAGCCCAGACTTGCGGAAGACGTCAAGGATAGCTGCGACGCGCTCAAGGTGTGTCTCAAACGTAGGAGAAAACACAAGGGCGTCGTCGAGGTAACAAAGGCAAGTTGACCATTTGAAACCGTGAAGCAGAGAGTCCATCATTCGTTCGAACGTGGCGGGGGCATTGCATAAATCAAATGGCATAACCTTAAATTGGTAGAGGCCATCCGGAGTGTCGAAAGCGGTCTTTTCTTGGTCTCGCTCATCGACAGAAATCTGCCAATAACCAGATCGAAGGTCAATGGACGAAAAGTATTTGGCACCGTGAAAACAATCAAGAGCGTCGTCAATTCATGGTAACGGGTAAACGTCCTTTTTAGTGATTCGGTTTAGGTGGCGGTAATCAACGCAGAAACGCCACGTGCCATCTTTCTTTTTGACGAGCACGACCGGCGACGCCCAATTACTACCATCATACTTGAGTGTTTCCTTCGCGTAGTGCCCATGTCCGAACCCATTCCAGTGGTTTTTGGGTGTTAATCTTTTTTCCCTGGGACATTGTCATGAGCTACATGACATCATCCTTGAGTGTTTCCTTCGCTTAGTATCCATGTCCGAACCCATTCCAGTGGTTTTGGGGTGTCAATCTTTTTTCGCTGGATCATTGTCATGACCTGCATGACAATATGTCATGACAATTATGTCATGAACTATCACTTTTGTTCTTCATTCACTCCTGTCATACTATGCCAATTTTGGTACCTTCCAAGTTAACGAAACGACCACGAGAGCACCAAGACGTAGGCGGCTGTTTCATGACTTACGTGACACGCATGTCATGACATAAATTTGTTCGTCATATACTCTTGTCATAGTATGCCAATTTTGGTACATACCAAGTTAACTAAACGATCATGAGAGCTCAAAGACGTAGGCGGCTAGATAGATAGATAGATAGATAGATAGATAGATAGATAGATAGATAGATAGATAGATAGATAGATAGATAGATAGATAGATAGATACTGTCAAAGTAGCAAATGTTCGCCAAGAAATGCTTCGCATGTAAAAAAAAGTTGCAGTGGCTTAGCTCGGCTATGCCAGGATATACGTAGCGTTAGCAAAGGTTCAGCTGATTATTCTTAGTTTTCCTGGTTGTCTCCTACGCTCAACCGCTAATTGCCAGGCAACTACTTCGGGATCCGATGAGTCAAGCTTCTCCGTTCTTCTGCGCTGTTGAGCAGCATTTGCGCTCTCCTTCTCCATGGCCATACCACACTGGCAAACGCCAGTCAGAAGCGCAGCGGCTCCAGCGCAGTGTCAGACGGCGACTGCACAGCGAGCGCGCGCCGGCGCCAGTGCGTCTACCACGGCTACGACGTCACTCCTTTGGAATGCGCAGACCGGCGGCGGTGAGTCGCGCGCGGCGGCGGCGGAGTGCGCGAGAGGTGCCGGCTCCGGTGGCTCCGGTACGCAAGCCGTGTGACATCACTGATCCTTGCGCATGCGCAGCACGGCTCTTGATGTGCCGCGCGAAACGGGCTTGGCTAGGCCAGTGTAGCTAACGCTACTAAATGGGGGAAGCTTCACACTAGTAGTGCGAAGTCTGAGCAAACAGCGAAGCTGGCGGCCCTTCCCTAGCTTTAACTTGGTTCTCTCTTAGCTTTAATTTGGCCTTTTCATTAGCTTTAACGTGGTTCTCTCTCGAGCGTCGTCTTGTTCCCCAGCCGGCACGTTATCGCACCTCGGCGCAACCGCACGAACGTGGTCGTGCCATTGATCCCGCGTTCGTCGTCGTGGTCTTCTTTCACATTGGCTCCGTTGCCACTCATCATTCCAGCGTAGAATTTCACTTCTCTTAAATAGTGGGACGCGTAGAGCTGCTGCCGTCACCGCAGCCTATGACTGTGGCGGTGGCTCGGCAGGTAAAGTCGCCAGGCCGTGTCTCCGCGCCTCGGCGACGCGGAGCTATATACTCTGGAGTGACGTCATTGCCTAGCTTCGCCCGCGTGCTGCTGTGGGGAGAAGCTAGGCAGAGCTACGGCGGAGGAGCGAGCGGCAATGCTGTGGAGGTTAGCCAAGGCATCGCTAGGTGGCGCTGTGACGGGAGCGGCGGGGCGAAGGGTAAACGAGACATGTAAAGTGCATTTATGGATTAGTGGCACATGGCAAGGTAAAAAGACGTGGCTGGGAGTAGCTTACCTATGGCCAGGTAGTGATAGCAGAGAAAAAAAAAATGTGGTTGATCCCTCTTATATAGGAATCGGTATAGAACACGAAAGTGAAACGTGTCTTCACAGAAGTAGTGTAATGTTTATTGCACATTGATATATAATGTCTATTGGTGTTTTGTGGCTAAAGCGCCCTTAGGCGTTGATGCACCCACGCTGACGCCTGGTGGCACGTCTCCTCCATCACGACTACCAACGTCGATGACCATGAGCAACCGTCGTGCATATGGAAGCTGCACTACGCTGCACACGCTAGCACAACGCGAAAGACGAAGCACGTAACTGACACACTAATACAACGCGCAAGACAAAGCACGTAACTGAATCGTCACCGAGTCAAATCAGCGCGTACAGCGCGTCGTAATTGCAGCCTCCGCGATCAACTTCAGAAACATTTTCAGAGCTAATTGCGGAGGCCACGCTCCGCTGTGCTGAGTACGGTGAACGCCACCTGGCGTTGGTAGTGCTTCTTGATGCCAGCGTCCCTTCGAATGCTGGCATCGAGGCGTCGTAGTGCTGAGACCACCGAAGCGTTCACTGTCGGTGCGCGTTAGTGTCATAATGCAGTACTTCTCTTTTCTGCTCGTAGGCGGCGGCACCGCCCCGAGCAAGAGCGCGGCTACACGGAGGAGTGTTAGATATATAAGGCGCGTCTGTGTAGCTCTCTGCAAATGCGTTTGTGGCGCAATGGGGTAAACGCTCGGCGATCTATCGTCACGGACCGAGAGGTCGTGGGTTCGATTTCCAGATTTTGCATGTTTGTGGAACTTTTTCTTCTGGTTTCTTTCTTTGTATTATGTTCGTGTACATTGTAAGCTGACGTATTTCCGTGACGGAAATACGTCAGTGAAGTCTTGGTGGACCCCGGCATAAAACACTTTCGTGTTAAAATTGCCTGGGAAGCGGTCATAGACGTTTAGCATTAAAGTTTGGGCGAGATACCAGCGCAGAACATGAACCAATAAGATCAGAATTTTTAAACATGAATGACGAGCAAATAACAGAGATCGCAAACAACATAGAGAAGAAAATTGAAGCTTTTCCTACAGCAGTCTGGGAATATAAGGAACTGGTGGAGGTTATGCAGCATGAAATAAGGCGGACACCGCAAAACAATTGTTGGATTGGCAAGAGGAAACCACGTAAGTGGTGGAACAAGGAAATTAAACAAGCTATAGAAGAGCGTAAAGAGGCATCTAGGGTTCATCGAGAAGCCAAAAAGTTGGGATTACAAGAAGAAGAGGTGCTCCTTAGATGGAATACATACCGAGAAAAGAAAAGGGTTGCGAGTGAGCTCGTGCAAGAGAAAATTAAATGCGCAAGTGAACGTTGGGTGCATAACATTCACAAAAGAGACAAAGGCGACCCAAAAAAATTCTGGAACCATATAAAAGCTCTCGGAGCTCCAACTATAAACTCGCAAACGGCTTTAAGGGATGAAGACGGTAACATCTATGAAGGCGATGATGCGCTGCGGTACATCACAGACGTTATCAGGCATGACTTCGGCACGAGAAAAAGCATAGTTCGGACAACAGATCCAGCAACAACAGAGAGGCCTGAGAGATCAAAATTTAGCATAGAAAGCTTTTATTGGAAAAAGGCAGCAGAAAATGTCCCTAACAACACGGCAGCTGGACCCGATGAAATCCCAATACAGCTAATCAAAAACCTCGGTCCAAAAAGCAAGGCACTGCTGACTAATGCCATAGAGCAAGTGATTAGAACAAAGAATATTCCCAATGGATGGCGTGAAAGCAAGATGAATCTCATCTACAAAGGCAAAGGAGATAAGGATAACACGAGCTCGTACAGGCCAGTTACAGTAACGTCGGTGATATATAGAATGGCAATGCAAGCCATAAAATTAGAACTGTCGAAGTGGGTGGAGGAAAACGATGTATTGGGGGAACTACAGAATGGGTTCAGGCCAGGCAGACGCTTAGAAGACAATATGTTTGTACTAACTCAGTGCATAGAGATTTCAGTAGCTCAAAAAAGACCTTTATGGATAGCATTTCTAGAGATTAAAGGAGCTTATGACAACATAGACAGGGAATTGTTGTGGGATATTCTTCAATACGAAGGCATAGATGACGATTTCGTGGAGCTGCTAAAGGAGATATATCGAGACAACCAAGTACAAGTGGTATGGGAAGGCCGAAAAGGAAATGAAATGGTGGGAATTCACCAAGGATTGAAGCAAGGATGCCCTCTGTCACCATTGTTGTTCACGCTTTACGTCAAGGGTATAGAAAGACGACTGGAAAACAGCGAATTAGGTTTCGATTTATCCTACATGCGTAATGGACAAATGGTGCAACAGAAGGTCCCCGGACTGATGTACGCAGACGACATTGTGCTACTAGCGGACAATAAAAATGATTTACAGATACTTGCGAATATCTGTGGGAACGCAGCGACAAATCTAGGCCTTAAGTTTAGCACAGAGAAATCAGGGATTATGATCTTTAATGAACACACGAGTAACTTCGTGGTGTCAATTCAACAGCAAGTAATACCCCAAGGTGAAGCAATATAAGTACCTCGGCGTACACATAAACGAAGGAAAGAATTACTCAAGCAACCACCAAGATAATCAGGAAATAAAGGGGAAGCGGAATGCAGCAATAATGAAACACAGAGCACTATGGGGCCACAATAAGTATGAGGTGGTGCGTGGAATCTGGAAAGGAGTAATGGTGCCAGAGCTAACATTTGCAAATGCCATTATATGCTTAAAATCGGATATATTGGCGGGTTTGGAAGTTAACCAAAGATCAGTAGGCCGGTTGGCTTTGGGAGCACACGGTAATACGACAAATGAGGCAGTGCAGGGTGACATGGGTTGGGCCTCTTTTGAAGTCAGAGAAGCACAAAGCAAAATTAGTTTTGAAGAAAGGCTCAGGAACATGGTTGAAAATAAATGGGCGGCTAAAGTGCACAAGTATCTCTACATGAAAAGCGTGGACACAGAATGGAGGAAGAGGTCAAGGAAGTTGGCAACCAAGTACAGGATAATCGAAACTGCAAATAGACAACCCGGAGTCATCAGAAAGAAAGTGAGAGAAATAGAGACCGTGAATTGAATGCAAAGAATGGAAACAAGAAGGACAATGGAGATTTACAGAAATGAGAAGAAAGAAATTAGAAGGGAAAATTTGTACGATAACACAAAGGGCAGTGCCTTGCTATTTGAGGCTCGAGCCGGTTGCCTAAGGACGAAAACATATCGGAACAAATATTCGGAACTAGATGAGACATGTGCATGCTGCAGTAAAGATCCAGAGACCACTCAGCACATCCTGATGGAATGCGACGGGATCCACCCAGCGAGAACCGTAGGTAACGTGCAACTCCCAGAAGCGCTTGGGTTTAAAGTGGAAGGAAACATAAACAGATAAGCCGTAGAGATCAGCAAGAGACGATTAGAGGACTGGTGGAAAAAAAGCAGGGAAAAGATGGATACGACCTGATCTCTTAAAATCATAGGCAGCGGTACAAGGTAAATTTTTGAAAAATAAAAATATTGAGAGGTATACAAAAATGATGGATAAAGAACATGTATAATATACCTGATTAAATCAAGCAGGCTAGGTGACTATTTGTCGCCGCCCCGTTTCAAAGGGGATGCCAATAAATCATCATCCTCATCATCATCATCATCATCATCATCATCATCATCATCGGGGCAGGCCAACACCACCTAGAACACCACCTAGAAGCAACGCCCCCTAGACTTCTAGGTGGTGTTGCCACAGCTCGACAATGGGCCTAGCCAGGGCACTGAAGCTAAACCACAGCAATTTTTTCCGTCCTTCAGTCCGTCCGTCCGTCTGTTGGTCACTTGAGGTCTAAGCTGGGACAGTGATGACTTGGTGTCCATCGGGAATTTCGAAGTAGAGTCGAGGATAGGCGTATACTTCTGATAGGAAGACAGGGGGCGGAGATCTTCGAAAGCAATGTGCTCTGGCGGAGGTGCGCATATGGAACTGCGACAGCAATGTCATTGAGTTCAAGCGCTAGGGCGAGTTGTCACACAGTATAAGGTAGGTTCTTGGCGTTGTTTGTTTCAGAGCCCAAGTGCAGAGGCGTGGGAGAGCCAGAGACATATAACGCTCGTGGTACAGATAGAAGCAAGGCTCGATGGTAGGACTGGTCGGAAGGGCACCCTCCATTGTCAGCTGAGTTGCCGAGGTACGGAGTCACTGGTCATCACTTGTTGCCGATTATCTTCATTTATTTGTGGGCGGGGGTGGACGTCGTACAGCGCGGAGCCGTAAGGCTATGCTCGTTTGGTGAACGTGGCGGGTGGACATAGCGCCGGTGGTGGTGTTGCTGTTTCCCATCGAACATGTGGCTCATACCACGCTATGGGGATAGGCCAAGAAATGCAGGGATTATTTCAAGTTTTAATCAAAAATCAACCTCCATGACTGCTATAAAGCAAGTAATGTTGACAGGTGAATCTGCGTGTTAAAATGAAAGAAATAATACCAGGAAGGATCAATAATCAATAATGGAAAGTTGACGCACACACAGGCTCAAAGAAAGAGTAGCAAATTAACGGGACCATACGGTTGGACTCCTTAAAATCTTACTGGACAGTGGAGCAGACAACTGTCTGGCTACCAAACAAAATACAGCGTTCTAGTAAGTCTAGGTCTAGTCATCCAAGAGGGAGTTGCAATATTATTATTGCGATAGCAATTATATGGACACTCGATCCCAAAGCAGATTTCTGCCGTCGGCGCCGCCGTCGTGGTCGCCGTTGCCGTCGCCGTGAGGTTCCGTATGACGTCAATGGAGATGAAATCGTCGCTGCGCGCCGCCGAACGCTGTATGTGCGAGTGAAAGGGTGCGAGGGACGCGTGCTTTCACGGGGAGTGAACCCACTGCGCCGTGCTCCATTAAGGGCTGCAAAAGTAGGCGTCTCTTTCCTCCTTTACAATCACCATATATGTAGAGCAAACGCGCCTTCTTCCGACGCGTGAAAGGCCGTGGGGGGGGGGGGGGGGGGGGCGACGTTTAGCTGCGGCACCAAGTGATTATTTATATCAGAGGCTCCGGCAACAGTCACCAACGCCGCACGCATTTTGTGCGAACGCGGGCAAAACGCCGACGGCGTCGACAACAGTTCTGCGTGTTGCCGGTGCTGCTGCATGTCCAAGTTTATACAGCTGATAAAGCTACTATCATTACTCCGTAAAGCTCTCTACAAATTTGCTATCGCAATTGATGCTTCGCCTTTCAGGTGAAACTGCGACAACTTTTTTTTTTCTTGCTGCAGTAAAGCGGCGACAAGATTTAAAGTGTTGAATTATTTCTTCCACATCACAAAAAGAGCACAGCCGAGGCAATCAAAACTGGTCTGTGTAAGTAAAAGTTCAGGGGGGAAATGCGGCAACGTAATTTTGTGAGGAAGACCTCAAGCGTCCTTCTGTTGCAGAATGCGCCGGCGTTCCAGCCTGGCTCAGCAAAGTATATGTCCTCCTCGCCGACGAACGTATTCGTAAAAACGCCACGTTCGCTACGCTCTTTTTATAAAAAATAAATGTGCCCCCCCCCCCCCCCCCCCGAAAAAAAAATTACCTGCACAACTGTTCTCTGCCGCATTGCTTTCTGTTGCTCTTTTCCACCCCATGGATTCCGCCTGTGCAAAAACCAACCAATCTGATAGTTACTATAGTTAACCTATTTGCCTTTCATCTTTTATTGGTTCTATGTTTTTTTTTCTTTTTTTACCTAATAAATTGTGCTTAGGAATCAAACAAACAGGACCCAAAGACACAAGGGTGGCGATATGGGCTTGTTGGTCGGTCATCATGGAATGGTATCTGAATAGCGCAGCAAAACACAGACACAAGACTAAAGGAAAACGAAGTCAAGAGCGTCGCCTACGTTTCTTCTTGGTCCATGTTTTGCTTCGCTATCCAGATACCATTCCAACGACACAGCCATATGCTCAGCCAGGCTCGGTAACAATGACTAAGAATTTCCTTGAATGATTTTTTTTTTTTTGCCCAAAAAAAGTGTAGCAGCCGTTGACAGCGCCAGCTAATTTGGTGGCTTATGCGACTTTCGCTGAACACCGTCAGTGGAAATATTGGAAATTCCTTTCATTTGCCTTGTGGGCGAACCATGCTTTTGTGTAATGAAAACACGAGCCAGGCGGTGGTGTCGTCGTCAAAAGGCTTCGCGCTTTCACGGCCGCCAGAGTCAATGATATGAGGCAAGAGCAGACATATTGTTGCCCCTGACAGGTTATTAGGATGTACAAATTCTTAAGATGTGCCCCAAGCGCAATTCTTTTTATGCGCTCTGCGTTTTATTTTCGCGTGCTCTCGAAAGGCCATGGCGGCCGCACGCTAAAGGGCGAATCAATTTATCGACTAGACGGAGGCGCTGCTGTCGTAAAACGGAAGGAGCCGTTCATTTTGTTTCTGCCAGTTTAACATAATGAAACATATTAAAAAATAAATTGGCAGCGACAAGTAAGACTGCTTACGTGTGGGAGAGAGAGAGAGAGAGAGAAAATGATTTAATGAAAGGCAGGGAGGTTAACCAGGACTGAGCCCGGTTGGCTACCCTACACTGGGGGAGGGAAAAGGGGGAGAGAGAGATTAAGAGAAGAATAGAAAGTCCACTGTTGATATCGCCGACGTAGCAACAGATCTCTGTTCTATCACTGATGATCAATCAGTCCGGGTCATAGACGGTCACTCAGTGCTTACGTGTGGGAATGCGAAAGCATTATGGGCCTGTGGCGAAATGTTTTTTTTTTTTTCGTGCGTTCCTTCTCCGCGCAAGATCTCGCCTGTATGCTAATTGCGCCTTCGTAAGGCCAAATCAAAACGCGCCAAGCGTCTCAACGCGCTCGCTTGCCCGTGCGGGGTTCAGGACTCAAAGGACCGCTCAGCGCCGTTCAATTGAACCTTAATGCTTTTAGTGATAACAATTATATGGACACTTCAAGCGGACTTTTGCCGTCGGCGTCGCCGTCACCGTGAGGTTGCGCATAAAGTCCAAGGGCGATAAAATCGTCGCCGCGCGCCATATGTGCGAGTGAAAGCGCGCGGGGGACGCTCGCTTTCACGGAGAGCGAACGCAAGGCGGAGAGCAAACATTACTTCTTCCGTCGCGCTAAAGGCCGTGGGGGTACGAGAGGGACGGAGGGGGAGGGGGGGGCGACGCTGTGCTGCGCCACCAAATGCGTGTCTTGCAACCGGGCGCAAGGGGAACTGGCGACTCAATCTCCCACGTGAAAGGAGGAAAGCGGGTAGGCAGCGCGGGAGAGAGGCGGTGCGGCTTCTACTTTGACAACTGCGTACATTTGCACCAGTGCGGGTGCGCACCGTATTTTGAAAGTGATCTCCACACGGTTCTGACCTTTGTATGCGCTGTGCTTTCGCCGCTCAGTTTCCGTTGAAGTGATAGACCGCACGAACTTTCGCTCGCCTGGGCAGCCGCGATTGCTCGCGCCAGCGTTTTGACAGTTGTCTGCGGTCATCGAGTGTGATCTATTCTTGTTTGCTTGTGCGCGCTGACATCACGCTTGTTAATTCAGTTAGTAAGAGAATGTGTCCAAGTTTATGCAGCCGATAAAACTACTATCCCTACTCTGTATAGCTCTATACTAATTTGCTATCGCAATTGATACTTCGCCTTTCGGGCGAAACTGCGACATTTTTTAACAGCGGAGCTTTCTTTGTCTAGCCTTCGCCGTCTGTCCGGTGTAACGCAGGGCATGTGACCAGGAGGAAATGAGAGCCGCGCCGGGTGGAGGGCAGGTCATGGGACCAGCAGAGGATGAGAGGCGCGCTTGGTGAGAAGGCGACCAATGAGAGTCCACGCTGGGCGCGAGAAGGAGATGCGATTGGTATAAGAGAAAGTGTTTCTGTGCGACGCGCCCTTTCGGATAACGAAAGCGCATCGCAGCTGGGCTGCGATGCGACTATGGGAAGACCACGAGTAATGCGTACTCCTGAGAAAGAGGCTACCTACCGTGAGCGCCAGCGAGAGTTGGCCCGTGAACGGGCTCGTCGCTTGCTCTCATTACGTGCGCGCAAAAAAGGGGCGGCGCAACTATCATGCGAAAAAAAGCGCATGCGAAACGAAGAGAAACCTCGCGCGAAAAAAAGCACACATACTGAGAGAATCGCAAATATGTAGCAGCACCAACGAGGCAACGCACAGAGCTGCTACCGACGCCGTGCGCGTTTCCCCGCGTTCGCGCCGAACGCGCGCTGTGTCCGTGACTGCAGCTTGCGGCGGCTCGGCAGGTTTCGACCAGAGAATTGGACACTCGTTGAGTAGCGTCGGAAGTCGCTGCCTCTTCTCGCCTCCCAACGTTTCAATATAAGTTCCTGTTGTACATCTTTGTTTACTTGTATTTACGCAATGGCATCACGTGCAACACATGCACATGTAACACTCGTAACACTCGGTGTCACTAACACAGCTTCGTTGTTCGACCATCTTCGCGCAGTGGAAGGGCGGTGATTTCTTTTTTTAGTTTATGCACTCATTTTATACACTCATGACATAGCGCCACCTCCTCCCCATTGGCTGCGCCGTCACGTGTGCAATAACGCACGCACTAGGCACACCTTTAGTCAACAAGAACCGTGGAGCCACCGTGGCGTCGGGAGAAGCGTGTTTGTCTCGCACCCCAGAGGCCCGGATTAAATTCCCACCCAGACCGAAATTTACGAACATTTCTTTTCAAAGGCATTGATTTACTCTCTTTACAGGAACCTCCCTGAGAAGTTTTACGTCAATCCGAGCATTTTGTGACGTGTTTTTACACCTTGCGCTGTCGGACATTTTAACACGAAAGTGTTTTATGCCGGGGTCCACCAAGACTTCACTGACGTATTTCCGTCACGGAAATACGTCAGCTTACAATGTACACGAACATAATACAAAGAAAGAAACCAGAAGAAAAAGTTCCACAAACATGCAAACTTTGGAAATGAAACCCACGACCTCTCGGTCCGCGACGATAGATCGCCGAGCGTTTAACCCATTGCGCCACAAACGCATTTGCAGAGAGCTACACAGACGCGCCTTATATATCTAACACTCCTCCGTGTACCCGCGCTCTTGCTCGGGGCGGTGCCGCCGCCTACGATCAGAAAAGAGAAGTACTGCATTATGACACTAACGCGCACCGACAGTGAACGCTTCGGTGGTCTCAGCACTACGACGCCTCGATGCCAGCATTCGAAGGGACGCTGGCATCAAGAAGCACTACCAATGCCACCTAGGTGGCGTTCACCGTACTCAGCACAGCGGAGCGTGGCCTCCGCAATTAGCTCTGAAAATGTTTCTGAAGTTGATCGCGGAGGCTGCAATTACGACGCGCTGTACGCGCTGATTTGACTCGGTGACGATTCAGTTACGTGCTTTGTCTTGCGCGTTGTATTAGTGTGTCAGTTACGTGCTTCGTCTTTCGCGTTGTGCTAGCGTGTGCAGCGTAGTGCAGCTTCCATATGCACGACGGTTGCTCATGGTCATCGACGTTGGTAGTCGTGATGGAGGAGACGTGCCACCAGGCGTCAGCGTGGGTGCATCAACGCCTAAGGGCGCTTTAGCCACAAAACACCAATAGACATTATATATCAATGTGCAATAAACATTACACTACTTCTGTGAAGACACGTTTCACTTTCGTGTTCTATACCGATTCCTATATAAGAGGGATCAACCACATTTTTTCGCACCATCTTTCAGTCATGCTGACTATACGCCCACGGATTTTTGAGCAATGGGGCATATAATGCAATCGCATTAATATCAAGTACCAAAGTTTGGCTCTAAGTGATATTTTTGCCATTGTATTGCAAAACGGCCGTAAATATTTTTTATCACCATTCACCTTACTCTGCTGGTTTGCGCACGAAATACAGCATTAAGAAGGTTTCGAACGAAGAACGCTTGCCTTTCGAGCTCAAACCAGAGCTGTAATACGAATGATATTCTACAAACTAGCTCCGGTTGAGGCTTCATTGCTTCATCGATTTATGTTTTAGTCAGAACAGGTACCACGCTGAGGGAACGCAATGTGAAAACGCTGTTTACCAAAATTTTAGCGGACGGTGAAAGGATAAAGGTAATACAAATAAATTTATTGGGGAGGCTTTCATTACACCGCTTTTAGCAGACGAGGTGTTGCTTTCAGAAAGGAAACATCCTCAAGGATAATAATTTCAGACCCGTCGTGCTGGTGCAGTAACAAAACACGCATTCCAGTGCAGGTCACGAGGTCCATGGTTTTATTGCGGGCCGCAGCGAACCTCTCGTGCGAGCATCTTGGGGTATTAGTCCAAATATTTTCGTGTACCCAGCACACTTTCCTGAAAGCTTGCTTCACGGTGCGATGTATCGTTCAAGAACTAATTTCATAAACTCGATCTGCAAACTATAAACTCGATCCTGCGTACCCTCAAACGCAATATGAATTAGATATTTTGAATCTGTGACTGCAATTCCAAAGTTCTGAGCCCGCATGTACAGTCACCTGATTCGTTAACCGTACCGCGCGAGCGTCGAATGGCAGGCCGGTGAGCGCCTTCTAGCGGCCCAAAGCGACGCGATGAGCAAGAGTAAGGGAGACCAGCGAGAGATCAACAAGGTCCTGCTGATCAACACGCACACGCCGTTAGAAGGCGCTCAACGGCCAGCTAGTCGACGCTCGCGCGGTGCTGCTAAAGAATCGGGCGACTGTGCGGTATATAGCAGCGTGCGACCACAGCTTCCGTCGCTACCTTAAGGAAGACCTCCCGAAAGATTTCCTTCGCTGCATTTTAATTTCATGATATATCCAGAAGAGACATCTAGGCTTCACTCTTTCACTAGTGAAATGGCAGTACAGCGTCCATTTCTCATAGCGCAATATTTTTAAGAAGACCTAAAGCTCTAATATTGTGTGGTGAAAATCAGCAAGCAGTTTGACTGAAATTTGACTCTTTCACAAGACGTGTGCAATGTCTACTTCCCGCAGCGACATAGTTCTGCACTCGACCTGTCTTAGAATGGGTTAAGGCACCTTCTCGTGCTGAGTGGCTTCAGCAGTTAGCCATTTGCTTCTGCACATACCATTACTCTCATTATTTCATCACCTCATTGACTGTAATCCTCGAAGGGGTTTCCACCATTTCCTCGGTGACATTCTTTTACTCGAGTAGATCATAGGATATCGGTCTTACGCATTACGCGACCTTCTCAACTCGACTCCTCCCTTCTTAATCTTAACTAGAACATAAACCTTGCTTGTTAGTTCTCTAGTCCATATCGCCGACCTTCTTATCTCTTTACGTTAAGCATATTGTAATATTACCAAACATTATTGCGATGGCGACTCACACCTACAATGTATAGTGCCAGCAAGCGCACCTCTGCTCTTAGTAATAAAGCAAGAAATAAGGGTATAATACATTTGTATAACGGCCATCTCTAAAGCACACAGGTCTCTTAACGGAATGTCAATTCGCACGAACAAAGCTCAAAGCCACGCGTCTTCGTTCGCGGTTTATTCCACAACAAAGACAACGCGTGCCATGCGCTCTAGTGAGCAGTATTTTCTTCTCCTTTCGGTGGGCCTGGTACGGTGGAGTTTTGGACGAACCGTGCTAAGACTTGGTGGCGAGCGACGAATTCGACTGGGTAGTACAAGTTGCAGCTCTGTGAATTGAATTACGCTGTCATCGGGCTGCCCAGCCGGTCTTACTTGCTTCGTTTTTGGGATCAGGCTACGATTTATTCAGGTGTTTACTGTCGGAAAGTGCGTTTGCTGACATTATGCTATGTCTCATCTTGTTAAGAGCACAATACGTGCTTCTACCAACCAAGCAAATAGCTGGAGTAAAAATGCAGTAGACTCTCTAAATCAATGAGTTCTGGTTACAAATTTTTTGTTACAGAATTTTTTTAAGGCGAAGCGGCACAGGTATTTAAAGGAAAGCTCATGGAGCGGTAGAAACTAGAGCACTGCATGGGCCGATTTTTTCAACCCGAGCCCGGCCCGAGCCCGTTTTTATGTTGGGCGGCCCGCCCGAGCCCGATCAAAACTTTTATGGCGAGACCCGGGCCCGGCCCGGGCCCGGAAATAATCTATGTTACCCGCCCAGCCCGGCTCGCCACCCCTGTACCTTAGGCCCGAGCCCGGCTCGAAACTGGCCCGAACCCGGCCTGAGACCGAAAAATACATGTTTTTCACAGTTGAGACGCCCGAGAATAACTCGCTGCACGTTACATGCACACCACCAGAAAGCCCAAGCCCGGCCCGGGCCCGCGTCAAAAAGCCCGAGCCCGGCCCGAGCCCAGCCCGAGCCCGTGAAAAAACTGCTCTACTCGGCCCGGCCCGGCCCACGGGCTGGGCCCGGGCTTTCAGGTAAGCTCGAGCCCGTGAAGTGCTCTAGTAGAAACTGCTTCAAAACACGTTGCTGAGAGGACAAGTGAAAAAAAAAAAAAAAAACATTGATTACGTAGTAGAGACAGCCAGTTATAGCACGAAGCTGGGGAAATGTAGACGAAAAGTGGTGTTTAAATATTTCTTGTAAATTGTATGCTGTTAAAAAAATCAAAGCCCCTTCCTTAAAGAAAGATGGTTGAACGCGAAGCATTCTCTCATGCAAACTGAATCAAAGTCAAAGTCCAAAGCCAACGACCACGCAACGAACCCAAGAAGTGCTGAGCGACCCGATGTGATGCATTTGTGATTTGATTGCCTGTTTGGGATTGTATTTTTTGAACGTTGAAGTTTAATGAAGACACATTTCGTTAAGTTGCATAACCTTTATTTTAGGTCATGTAGCCATTGATTACACGTACACACTTTCACGGACTGCATGCCGTTGCCGACTACACGGGATCGGTCTCGCGGGAACGACCGCGCTTGCGCTTACGTTCGCGTGCGGCAGCCTCTTCTTTTGCCGTGCGCTGCACCCGCCGCTTACCAATAGTGATGGCCGGTAATGCATTGCGTGACGCGCGTAATGTAATGCACATATATACAGTTCGTATGGGTAGCGCAGCGTTGCAGTTCCCATTGTTCTTGTCGGTACAACTGCGAATGTAAACTAGTGTTCTACGATTGTGTGCGCAGATGCGCAGCTAGTTCCACTGTGTAAGTTTGCTTTCCTGCAGTGCGTTTTCGGTGCTCACGACCGAATCAGTGAGATGTAGGAAGCTTTGCTTTAAAAATAATGACAAACAAAGCAAACGAATGAGGCCGCATCGTTCTCTCTATATGAGCCAAATTCCTCCACTGAACGCCAATGCTATGGAACCATTATCGCGATATTTACCGATGTGAACTGCTGGAAATTGTGTATTTGCCGCAGAAACGCATTGCATTCCACAATCCAACAGCAGCCAGCGTCGACACTTGCCAGAACTGGTCAGACGCAATCACATTGGTAACACCATAGCAGCTTATTTATTTTAATCATGAAATGCTTTTAGCTCCCGTTGTCGACGATCATCAAGAGACGTTGAGCGAAAATCCAGTGCCGTTATCCAGGCACTCAAGACGAGGATCGGCGCGAGAACGAAACTAGAACCTGCGAGAACATCCGGAGGGGCCGCGCCGCGGGCAGTTCCATCCCAACCCTACACGTGCATCCATTAACCTACACGCGCATCCTACAAAACTATCGCCGTTCACGAAAACCGCTACCGCCGCCTCATGACGCTCTGACGCAAGATGAAGCCATAATATGGCGAAAACTCCAAACAAACACATATCCACATTTGAGTCTCTACCACGCCATACACCCTGCGCTGTATTCCTATAAATGTCCACACTGCGATCAATGCGCAACGCCATACGACATGGTATGGGCTTGCGCAAACACACCACAGCTCACACCCATAACACAACCCACCACACGGCAATGGGAGGCAGCGCTGTCTAGCTCCGACTCGACGGACCAGCTCAACCTGGTCAACTGAGCGAGAAGGGCACCTACAGCCACTGACTCCTGGACTGCGGGGACCACCCACTGCAGAGTGGAGGAGCTCTTTTGCATAAAGTCTATTCTCTCTCTCTCTCTCTCTGTAGAGTTGATTAAGGCACTGGAACCCATGACCTTTGATGGGAGAAAACAATAGGAAGTAACAACGCATTCGGATGAGAATTCGAATGAATGTGTCGTGAGCGCGCAGGTTTTCGCCTTCATCCTCTTTATCGTATGCTGAAGTGACTAAACATTTTCCTTGACTGCTTGTTTTTTTTTGTTTTTTCTTTGTTTTTTTAGACATTCATTACTCGTTACAGTCTAGTTTTATTATTTTATTAGGCAGTTCTTCGGTGAGAAAAACAGCGTAGACGCCCTAGCAAATAAAAAAAAAAACATTATTTACTTGCTTCGTTCTGCCTAGTAGCGGCAGCTTCAGCGCGTCTTCAGAGCGCTGCACACATTTAGGCACGCTAGACGTGTGGAGAAGGAGGGCATCAGGGATCAGAGTGGTCGCACAGAAAGCGCGCCCAAAATCCAGATAGCTTATTAGCGGCGGCCGTCAGCAACCGAGCGAGTCGTTAATTAGAAGATTACTGCACCTGCACTCAAACACACCACTCACGTGCACTTACAGCCCTCGGGACCAACGGTCAAAAAAAAAAAAAAAAAAAAGGGGGGGGGGGGTGCTGCTAGGCAGGCCGAAACGAGATTAATGTAGATAAAAATTGAACAGAGGATGCGCTTGCAGCGGGTTTTACAGTGCAGCGGTGGCTGAACAGTGGAAGCAGTAGCGTGTGAGGACCCTCCATGGTGGGGTTTAGGAAAAACGAACTTTTCGATGTGTTCCTGTGCCTCCAAACAAAGGCGCTAATTTTTCTGAAGAGCAATGTCTCTGTGGAGGTAACACTCGAAATAAAGGGAATTGTTGGCTTTTAAAGTTGCATCATTGGCCCAATTACTCAGGCAAATAATTTTCGACCAGTTGTTCAGACTGTATTCAGGATATTTTTAAACGCAGCTTTACACGTGTATCCTTCCGGACTTTGCTGACCGCGGCCGCTACCTCTTGTATTGCTGAATAGCTCATACACGGGACAGCACTCATATAACAAGTCTGCTTACATATTGGTGTACGTGCTTGTTTATCTTTTTCCGGTAACTGCGTCTCATCGGGTGAAACGTTATCAAAATTAACTGTGACGTCAAACAAAATTATCCCGAAATTATTTTCCTGTGGTTATCTATCATGGCGGGATCAGTGAAATGATCACGCGGAGGAAGCGTCCCGAGCATTATATCAAGAATAACACAGCGTTAGCATTCATATTTCCAGGACATACGCTGCAAGGCAGCTTCGTCACCTGCACACAAGCTCTATTTAACAGAGTGGAACGCTCTAAATATAAGGTGCACCAGGATACATAAACTGAGAGAGAGAGAATACAAGGACAGGAAAGACAGGTCAATTACACAAGCATCCGGTTTGCTACCCCCCATTTGGTGTAAGAGAAAGGGGGAATACAAAGAGGAAACAAGGCCTCTCTTCAGCAGCACACGAACTTAACTTTTCGCTCCAGCATTTAAAGGCTTCACCTCCACCCGGGCTTTATCAACTTGGGGCATCGCTTCTGTACCGGTGGTGGTTGGGAGCGGCCTTTACGGAGGCTTACACAACAATGATAAGAATGAGCGGCAGTGGTGCGTGTCACGTCTGCGACAGCAAAGAGAACATCGAGTCTTTATTGCGCTACTGTCGTCGATTTCAATCGCAACGACACACTCTGTCGCATTGTGACGACTAGCCGATCGGCCGTTGTCCGCGCAGCAGGTACTCGAAGCAGGGTTTAGGTATGGCTAGTTGGTATTCCATTGCAAACATGACTTACAGCTCATACATAGACAAAGGACCGTCCCCATCGCGCGTCTGCCCACAAGGCTGTGAAGGCACTTTTGCGTTTCTTGAGGGCGAATGACCTGTGTAACCGCGTTTGATTTAGAGGTACCATCCGCGCACGTGCGCAAACTCGCTACGTCTTTCCTTCGTCTTTCTCTCTTTTTAATTCCGATTATTGCTCAGCGCAAGGCGCGCCCACGTCTATCCGAATATTCTCGATCGTTCTAGCCGATTCTATGTGATGTCGATGTTGTAGACAAACCTTGCGCAATCACATTGCATGCGCGCCACGAACAGCGTTGCACACTCTGGAAGGCACGCGAGCACTAGCGGTTGAGTTGGAATCTTCGACAAGTCATGTATAAATATATGAAGAGCTTGACCCGGATACTAGATTTCGACAATCGCCGACTGTGCTCACCCCTGTCGTTGTGCTTTGAACGTCCCTTGCTTTTCTAGAGACAAGTTCCCCCAATAAAGGGTTAGTTTCGTGATTCAGAGTTTCTGCTACAGTGTCTTTCACCGCCCTTACAACGTGACAATGTGTACTTCCCCTGCTGATGTGTTGGTATCCGGCTCTTTTCTCCACTGAATTATCCAATCACAACCAACTGTATCTGTACACCATCGCTGAAACAAACTTAAGTCTTCAAGTGCATAACTGCTTTAATAAAGCAAAGATTTCTATTCCTTCATCTCATAGTTTGAAGCATCTGCTCGGTCGATTTGTGGTCCAGTAAAGTGGGCCGATTCCGGAGATATGGCGGTTGATCCCGCCGGTGGCGTGTAGTAAGCCAATCCTGGAGACAAGGATAAGCCGCTGTCACGTGGGTCAGGTGTTTAGAATCATCGAATCTTACCGTCTTATACTGGGCAGGCGCGCATGCGCTATGCTGGATAACGCTGTGCAGAAGATGAACGCTTTTATCTGATTTATTTAAAGGCTTCACCAAATCTTCACTTCATTCGTGCATGGACGTTTGATCTGTTTGGATTGAGTTATTTCTCACAACGGACGATATAAACTTTCAGTCACGATGACCAGCACAAAACCATCTTCTTCTTCTTTCTGGGGTTTTACGTGCCAAAACTAGTTCTGATTATGAGGCATGCCGTAGTGGAGGGCTCCAGATTAATTTTGACCACCTGGGGTTCTTTAACGTGCACTACAACGCAAGCACACGGGCATTTTTGCATTTCGCCTTCATCGAAATGCGGCCGCCGCGGCCGGGATTCGATAACGTGACCTCGTGCTCAGCAGCGCAACGCCATAGCTAACTGAGCCGCCGCGGCGAGTAACCAGCACAAAACCATCAGAATGTTAACATACAAGGAACTCAGCGCTACATACACGGCACCAAGTTTCAAGAAACGTCCGAGTCGACATGATCTCATTGGCCATACCACTAAAACCAAGCTAAACATAAACGATGGAGAGAGGAAAAGAAGGAAACAAAGGAAAGGCAGAGAGTTTAACCAGTGTGGCGACAGCCACTGATAATATATATCATGACCCCCAACCGTAGCTCGATGGTGTATATGTTTTATCTCTGGCGCAAGTTGTTCTTGAGATCCCCGATGCATTAAACTTTGTATACTTTGGAGGGCTGCCTTCGAGTCACAATAATTTCATCGCAGCACATGAACTAACTGCCACACAAACCTACATGATGCTGAATGCATGCAAGCACAAGAAGGTTCTGTTCAATTGATGATGTGGCAGAGGCAATTCTTCTCAATATGTAATGGTGACATAAGATGTGTATCTACGAAAAACATCACATGCAGTGGAAGTGCGCACACACCGAAATCATGCCGGACATGCATACTACATACATTCATTAGGTAATTTTGATGATCTGGCTACAAGAACTAGGCTGGCCGAAAGAAAATAAGGCTGCACGTATCCATCAACCACCGACAGGAAACGGCTGCCGAAGAAACTCGTCTTGCCCGATAAAAAACAATTCCTTCAGCAGAAACGAGAGAAGCTCAGTGTAGAGCCGCTCCAGAAGTGAAAACAGCCTGGCGATGGTGTCCCACGCGAACTGCCACCTCGCACCGGTTGCGGCACAGACAAAAGGTCACCGCAGCAATTAGAAGTATCGTGAATCTACCATATACGAGCCACGTGATATGCGGTGGTCAGTGACTCCGAAGCCACTAAAACCACCATGTACGACCCTCCAAAAGACCCTAACAACAACACACTGCTGCAGTACACTGTCCTACTTAGATTGCAGGATGTGCTGCAATCGAAGCACATCCTGCAAGCACACGCTGCAATAGGGACACAACGTATATGGGATCTAGTCTGTCACGCGTAGAAAGCAGCCCCCCCTCCCCCCCACCAGACGCCACATGAAGTCGCAAGGATGTCCAGACAGAAATGATGTCGTTATCAAATACTACGACTGGAGCACGCAAGAAATGCTGAGGGAACCAGGCTGCCATTGAATTCACAACGCTACCTTCGAGGACGCTGTACGTGCTGGTCGATTCCACTGCCGTATACAGTAAAATACAGGTGCCTTTAATCCCTGCGGCCCACAATATAGGCGTACTCCTGGTAACAAGTAGTGAATCTTAGTACCATGAAGCAGTAGATGAGTTCACACCGGGGGAAATGATCACCGTGCAACAGGCAGAGCAGGAATCGCATAGCAAGCATCCGGTAGCGAACAGACACTAATGGAAACTAGAACTTAGCGGGAGAGTGGGGTAGTCCGAGTGCCACGCGATATACGAAATCTTAGCGGCCTGACCAGAAGAACGAACCAAGAAGGGACTGGAACAACCTAGTAACACGCAATGATGGCTGGCAACATGACAAACATACCACGCATGACAGCAATATACAGGCATAAATGACGCTGAAAGCTGGCACGTCTTGATTTACTTAGCATGCATGGGGGTTTTTGTCAGATGCCATAATAAAAGCCGCAAAAAAATGTCTGCACTTTGGTTTAGCTTTCTTTGTGCCTGCGTAAATGTTAGCAACTGTTGACTCATCGTGGACATTTTCATCCGGGAATGAACGAGAATGCAGCCAAGATTGTATGCAAGCTTAAATTTCCTAATGCTTCGTTCATCCGAGCTTTGTTTAGCTGAAGTCTGCGGCACCAGCGTTGACAGTTTCCTGCATAACTTTGTAAAGTTTCCTCCGCGGCCTCTAGTATTTTTCGAGAACCCAAGCGTGTGTCAATTGGTATGCTCCCTTCTCGTTTTCCTGTCCTATTCGTGTCTCAAGGCAAGCAAGCTGTCGGCTGCACGGAGGCAAAAATGAAGTAACGAGGTCAGTCAGGTAGCGCCTTTCTTCGCCGCCGCTACTCATTCATCGTGGGGCAGCCGTCACTAGTACATGAGCGGCACTCCATCCATGCACTCTCGCAATCCAGAAAAGCACGCTCTACAGGGGTGAGAAGATAAAGGAAGCATTGGGTCATTGCCAAAGCAGCAGGGGTGAGTCACGGAGTGGTTGGGCAGGGGCTGTTCGGTCAGCTCGGGCCCCTTATGAAAGCTCATCAGTATTCCGACACCGACCGCTTTATTCTTTCACACGCGTCGTTGCTCGGGCACAAAAAGCACCACTGCCGATGTTTGCTTGTCTTCGGCTATCGCAATGAGCAAGACGGCCCCCTGAGTCTTTCCTCTCTTATACATTTCTGTACTTGGACATCAATCTTTCAAATAGCTCGGCGCTTAGAAAGTATTTCATACAGCGTAGCTGGCTTATTCAACAGCCTAGGATCCCGAAATTCTATTGACACACCGGTGATTGCACTTATTCAGTTCGTACTTTCGCTCGCACACACAGCATACGGCGCGAGCTGACGATGTTATCTCCCTTGGACTTTATACGGAACATAACGGCAACGTCAAAGCTGACGGCAGAAATGCGCCTGCAGTGTACATATAATTGCGGTTGCAATAAAATGTGATGCTCCTGAATACGCAGTGATTTATCATCCTTCTAAAGTCAAGGCCCCAAAGAGTAATCAAGTTAAGGAACTTGACTTTCATAATCCCTTTGGCTCGCTTTGGATTCCACCATATATATGCGCTGCGTAACCAATAGATTTCGTCGAGTGGAAGCATAAGTTCTATCTCGAATAAACACATGATTTGCTCGTACACCAGCATGATTATTTAAGGACAGGGCGTATCAATTCTCCAAACTGTACGGAATGCGATGAGACATGAGGAATTGAACACTTTCTGGGGTCGCTCCCAAAATATCGAGCTGAAAGGGACGCTCTTATTTGGAACCTTCAAAAAAAGGGGCCTCCCGCATGCGTGCCTGCAACACCTTGAGTTCCCATAAGAATCAGTTATAGCCCGCAAATAAGCTTCACGTCTTACTTATTGCATTCTTAAAAGAGACGGGTTTGATGGACATCTGGTGAAACACCGCACTAATATTGTAAGAGACGCTTGGATGGAGCAGTGACCAGTCTTGATCACCACGCTAAACCCACCTGTTGCTACAACTAACCACCACCACTGCCACGTTTTACAGCGAAGCTGTATAGCTCTGCCTCCCAGTGGGTCTGTCGTAGGCAAAAACTCGGGAAACGTGCGCCACTAGGTTAGTTGCAGCACCAGTAGGCGACGCTCGCCTCCGCGTATCATGGAGCTGCTGAGAGAGATATACAGAGACAACCAAGTTGCATGGGAAGGTCGAAAAGGTAATGAAATGGTGGGAATTCACCAAGGATTGAAGCGAGGATGCCCTCTGTCACCATTGTTGTTCACGCTTAACGTTAACGGCATCGAAAGACGACTGGAAAACAGCGAATTAGGATTTGATTTATCCTACATGCGTAATGGACAAATGGTGCGACAGAAGGTCCCTGGACTGATGTACGCAGACGACATTGTGCTACTAGCGGACAATAAAAATGATTTACAGATACTTGCGAATATCTGTGGGAACGCAGCGACAAATCTAGGCCTTAAGTTTAGCACAGAGAAATCAGGGATTATGATCTTTAATGAACACACGAGTAACTTCGTGGTGTCAATTCAACAGCAAGTAATACCCATAGTGAAGCAATATAAGTACCTCGGCGTACACATAAACGAAAGAAAGAATTACTCAAGCAACCACCAAGATAATCTGAAAATAAAGGGGAAGCGGAATGCAGCAATAATGAAACACAGAGCACTGTGGGGCCACAATAAGTATGAGGTGGTGCGTGGAATCTGGAAAGGATTAATGGTGCCAGCGCTAACGTTCGCAAATGCCATTCTATGCTTAAAATCTGATATCTTGTCGGGGTCGGAAGTTAACCAAAGATCAGTAGGCCGGTTGGCTTTGGGAGCCCACGGTAAAACCCCAGACGAGGCAGTGCAGGGTGAGATGGCTTGGCCCTATATTAAAGTCAGAGAAGCACAGAGCAAAATTAGTTTTGAAGAAAGGCTCAGGAACCTGGATGAAAAAAAAACTGTCGCAGTTTCGCCTGAAAGGCGAAGCATCGATTGCGATAGCAAATTAGTAGAGAGCTACTCGGAGTAGGGATAGTGGCTTTATCGGCAGCATAAACTTGGACACATTCGCTTACTAACTGAATTAACAATCGTGGTGTCAGCGCCCACAAGCTAGCATGAATAGATCACACTGAATGACCGCAGACAACGACTGTCAAAACGCTGGCAGCAAGCGCAGGTTCGCGCGGTCTCTCCCTTCAACGGAAACTGAGCGGCGAATGCACAGCGCATACAAAGGTCAGAGCCGTGGGAAGATAGGAGACGGTGCGGGCGACCAGCACCGCCGGGCAAAGTGCAGACGAGAAGTTGTTGGCAGAGGAGCAGCTGCCCCCCCCCCCCCTCCCTCCCCGCGTTGCTTGCCCGCTTTCATGCTTTCGCGTGGGAGATTGAGTGGCAAGATACGCCTTTGGTGCCGGAGCACAGCGCCACCCCGCCTCCCTCCCTCCCATACCCCCCCCCCCCCGGCCTTTCGCGTGACGGTCGCGTTTGCTTTCCGCCGTGCGTTCGCTCTCCGTGTTAGCGCGCGGGCGAGTTCGCCCTTCGTGATAGCGCGCGTCCCCCGCGCGCTTTCGCTCGCGCATACGGCGCGCGGCGATGATTTTATTGCCCTTGGAATCTATACGGAACCTCACGGCGACGGCGACGACGACGGTAGAAATCCGGTTGAAGTGTCCATATAATTGCTATCGCAATAATAAATGGGTGGCTAAAGTGCACAAGTATCTGTACATGAAAGGCGTGGACACAGAATGGAAATTCAAAGTACAGTACTTATCCTAGTACAGGATAATCGAAATTGTAAATAGACAGCCAGGAGCCATCAGAAAGTGAGAGAAATAGAGACAATGAATTGGACTAAAGAATGGAAACAAAAAGAACCATGGAGATTTACAAGAAGGAGAAGAAATAAATTAGAAGAGAAAATCTGTACGATAACACAAAGGCTATTTGAGGCTCGAGCCGGTTGTCTAAGGACCAAAACATACCGGAGCAAATATTCGGAACTAGATTAGGCATGTGGATGCTGTAGCCAAAATCCCGAGAACATTCAGCACATCGTAATGGAATGCGAAGGGATTCACTCAGGGAGAACCGTAGGTAACGTACACCTTCCAGAAGCGCTTGTGTTTTAAGTGGAAGGAAACATCAACTGATCAGCCGTATAGATAAGCAAGAAACGATTAGAGTACTGGTGGAACAAAATCAGGGAAGAGATTGATACGACCTGATCTCTTAAAATCTTAGGTAGCGGTGCAAGGTAAATTTTTTGGGAAAAAAAGAAAGATTAATGAGAGGTATACAAAAATGCTAGATACATAATCTATGTAGTATACCTGATTAAATCAAGCAGGCTAGGGGACTATTTCTCCCGCCCCGCTCCAAAGGGGATGCAATTAACTCACCACCACCACCACCACCACCACCACCACCACCACCACCACCACCACCACCATCATCATCATCATCATCATCATCGTCGCGGTAGCAGCGGCGCGGGCCGTGCGAGGGAAAGAAAAAAAAGGACCAGAAAGCCTGCCTTCGCGTATAGCATTCGCCGCAAGTGCTTCCAGTTAAAGATCACGGTTGCATAATCAGCAGTTGCCAGGAAGCAGCAACTGTAGCATACACAGCATGGAGTGACGTAACTACACTTTCGCATGTAAAAGAAGAACCCGCCTAGCAACTGATTTGTATTGTGAGAGTGCCATGGGAAGGCCATGTGCAGTGAGGGATCCTCAATAGCAGCGTGCATACGAGGCGCGGCGAAAGTGTGGTTAAGTGCATTGCTATTCTATCTGGTCCACTCTTTGTAGTTGCACGAAGTAGGGGCGCAAGCCAAGTCGCCGGCCGTTGAAACGTCTTAGGCTAATAATTAGGTAAAGTGCATGTGAATTTTGCCATGTGAATAACTTCAAGCTACGTCGCAATGGGTAATCGTTCCATTTATCTTTTACAGCTTCGCTGTCCAACCGCCTTCAGAGCGTGGATTGGAGACCAACTTTTTGGTTGGTGAAAATTACGCACACGGGTGGAGAGAGCCATGGTGATTTGGTTGGTTACTTAGTGAGATAGATTTAACTATTTGATCAGGCAGTTAATTGGATATTGTTATTTACTCATAGTCATTAGCTAGTCGGGTAATCAGTTTTTTATTTAATTGGTTGGTTAGTTGATCAGTTCGTGAGTTATATAGCTAGTAATTTATTTCGATTTAGCAATAACTCAGTCAGTTATGAAGATAGATAAATTAGTTTGTAATGTAGTAATTCAGTGGGAGAGAGTCTGAACATGAAGGTGAACGAGCCACTAATAATTATCTCGTTTTATTGCGATAGCAACTATATGGACACTCTAGGCACATTTCTGCCGTCGTCGTCACCATCGCGGTCGGCGTCACCATGATGTTCCGTATAAAGTTCAGTGGCCATCGCCGCGCGCCGTTATGTGCGAGTGAAAGCGTGCGAGCGTGAGCCGACGGTGGTCGCTCAATCTCGCGTGCGCAAGGAAGGAAAGCGGGGAGGAAGCGCGCCGTCTTCCATCGCGCGCAAGGCACTGGAGGAGGGGGGGCGTTCTACTTTGGTGACGACAGCGCATGGCGCTGCCAGCCCGGGCCCTATTTTGAAAGCGATCTGCGATGGGGACACGGCGATAACTTCATGTGCGCTGTGCTCTCGCCGCTTAGTTCGCTTTGAAGCGAGGGTCAGCAGGAAGGTCAATTCACTCGCTGCTGCCGCCGCGCTTTCTTACTCCAGCGTTTTGCCAGGGAGTGTGCGCGGTAATCAAGTGAGATGTGTTCATGTTTGCTAGTGCGCGCGTGACACCTACCGTACTTGCTAATTTACTCAGTAAGCGAACGTTCACAAGTTTATACGGCCGATATTCATACTATTCTCATTTCGTATAGCTGTCTAGTAATTTGCTATCGCAATCGATGCTTCGCCTGTCGGGCAAAACTGCAACCTTTCTTTTTTTTCACGAGAGCCGCAATTGGTCATGTGACACTAGCTACGTGAACATTTTTGGTCAATTCTCCATAATGGGTCTGTGACATTGGATAGGTGCCCGGATAGACAAGCACAAGAAGATACAGGAAGTGAAGAAGTCGGCCACATAAAATTGAAGAAATCAGCTTAAGAGAAGAGAAAAATCTGCATCAGAAGCAACCGAGTGTAAATAAAGAAGGGAACAGAACAGGACGAGCGTGGATTGAGCGAGGTGTGTTGAGCTACAGAGAAGTGAAGATGTCGGTAACACGAAACTGAAGAAGTTTTCTACACAAAAGTGACGAATTTGGAATTATGGCGTGTCGCTGCGTATACATTGTTTCAGTGCCAATTGCATTCATTGTGAAATGTGTTCTGCTGAAATTTTCTTTCAGTTTCCTTTTAGCTTTGTGCGCTTCATAACACTGGGTACTTATGATTCGCATATACCGAAAACGTGTATATTTGCAGCATACCTCTCCTCAGCTTATAAGGCCGTTCTACACTTCTGAGCGCTCCACCACAAAATTATGCTTAGCTGAGTAAAAAGAAAAAGAAGGACAGAATGAGAAAAAAAAAAAAACCCTCTTTCTTG
Organism: Dermacentor silvarum; assembly: GCF_013339745.2. NCBI lineage: Eukaryota > Metazoa > Arthropoda > Arachnida > Ixodida > Ixodidae > Dermacentor > Dermacentor silvarum. The sequence goes on from NC_051158.1 coordinate 10,174,016, forward strand.
GGAGGGACACGAGCAAAGAAGGTCTACTCCGCAAAGTCTGAGAGTTAACGCAGAAAGCCATCATTTTGTGTTTTCTGTTAAGGAACAGCGGAAAGATTTAAAAAAAAAAAGGGTACATGCAATACTACTTGAACAGTGTGACTTCAAATGCGTGGTGAGAAAGTAGATAATGCGCACTGAAAAAGCAAAAATGCTTTAAAAAATGACATTTATTGGAAGCCACACGAAGGCCTTTTTGCGTGCAGAAGACCCAACAAACCGAAAAAGCGAGGCTGAAAAATACCGAAGTCAAATGAGGGGGAACGGGCCGGCGTCAGATTGGAACAATGAGCACATTAGAATGCAAGAAGGCGAGTCGATTCACAATCGGAAAGCAAGAAGGCAACCCAGGAAACTTGAGGGGTCTTCCCATGCAAACAGGCGGAATGGAAAGTCATTCCTGTATGGGCGCACTCCCCTCCGCGCCCCTCTCCCCGCTACTTCTCCTTTTTCTCATTAAAAACAATAAGGGAGTGGATGATGGGTTGAGAAGGAGGGGGGGGGGGGGGGCTACATATTTTAGGGCAAATCAGGAAGCGCCCACAAGAGAAAAACAACTCTTGAGGACATTTCAACTTGGAAGCAAAACACTAACAACCCACTTGAACAGAAAAAGTGTTCGTGAGGTTTGGCCGGTGCTGGCAAGAGAAAGAGCATGGCGAAGTGAAGTTCAGCATGGTGTAAAGCGAAAACGAAGCGAATACAAAACGGAAAGACATTCTTGGCTGGATTAGCGATTCATTATTACGGCACGACGAATAAAATGGCTTATATCGAAGGGACCAAAGAAAAAAACGATACTTCTACGATGCAAAAAGCAAGCGTAGTGGCAATAAGTGTGTGTAAGACAGAGTCAAACAGAAACTGTCCGCACGATCCTTGTTTGAAAAAATAACAACAAATGATAGTGCTGGCTGGATTATCAATAAAGGAGTTAATAAAAGGGCGTAAGTACGGCGGAACCATGGCGTCGAAGTGAATTCGATGTGTGAATTCGGATTTCCGTGTAAGTGCACGTGAGACAGCATACGAGAGACGCTGTGTACGAATTGGAAGGACGCGTGTGCGTGTGTGCTGCAAGCGCCGCGGCAAAGAGACGGAAACTTCCGAGGGCCGATGTGAGGTTTCGGAGACCGATAAAAAGATAAAAAGCAATGAATTCTTTGAGCAGAAAAAAAGCAAGAATACTCAGCCTGTCGCCCTGCCTCAGTATAACCAGGCACGTCTAAATCATACCCTATGAAGTCAACCGTATTCGAACAGTGGCAGACATACGAAAGCCGGGCCGTAAAAAAAAAAAAAAAAAAAAAAAAAAAAAAAAGAATGAAGTGAGAGGGTAACTGTAACGTTTCGCTCATTACTTTTTCCTTTTTCTTTCTCCTTGTCGTTTCTTGTTTTTGTGTGTATTTCTTTGCTCTTTCTCCGTTGCTAGTATATCTGATGTTTTAGGGAGGTAGTCGCGAACCAGAACAAAACAAAATGGCGTTACAGCACAGAACATCAAACACGCAAAAAAAAAAAAAGAAACGTAGAGAGAGTGTTGGGGGGGGGGGGTGGAGGGGAGAGTGAGTAGTCGAGCAGTGAAGGGCGGGTAACATTGTCTTTCGTTCCGACGTGCTCGGCCCAAGCAGTGACGTGAATGAGGAAAGAGGCGCGTAATACGGACGCGGTGCCACTTGACGACTCCCCCTGCTCGACGAAGGTGCCGAAACAGCCGAGCAGCGTAGGACATTGTTTTGTCCCGGGTTCTGTTTCCTTTCTTGGTCAACCGTCACCCGCACTCACCCGAACTGCCACGGCTGGAACAAATGACCGATGTAAGGAAAATTAAGCGGAAGCAAGCACCGCACTGGCTCGCACACGGGTGCAACTCGCAGCACAAGTAGGTTTCCTTGTCTCCCTTTTTTTTCACACTTCTCTCTTCCCAGTAACGTCTGCGCTTTGAGTTCTTTATTTCTCTCCTTGTTTTCTTGCGTACGTTCTTTCGCTTTGTACAGTTTGATGTTATTTATTTTCGTTTGGTTTTTCGAAGCAGGCATAGATGATAAGTTACATTTTCTGTGATGACTATTGGACAGGTCACCGATGATGCCACCAGGGAACAATAAAACAATAAACAAAATATGTCCTTGCCGCATTCTCCGAGACTGCTGCATGTACGTATATGTACAGTGCGCCCTCCAAATGTTAAATAAATAAATAAATAAATAAATAAATAAATAAATAAATAAATAAATAAATAAATAAATAAATAAATAAATAAATAAATAAATAAATAAATAAATAAATAAAGTGGATGACTTGCGTGGATTGCTTGGCTTGCCTTCCTTTTGGGTCTTTAGCACGAGGTCACAGGGGCACAAGGGTGTGTCTTTTATCTTCTCGTATAGATGGCTTGCACTGACGTCATTGTAGCCGCCATGTTGGTACACCGACATGATGATAAGCTGGGTCTGTAACGTCACGTGAAAGCTTTCAATAAGATGGATTGGACTGAAGTGCTCGCAGTCGCCATATTGGTGCCCCGACACGGTGATGTCACGTGAAAGCTATCAATAGGAGGTCGGTTGTTGAATAGTGCAAAAGTTCAAGTACCCCAGAGCAGCATTCTAAATGCCGTCCTGTTTTACAACGCCACATATGTTTCGGCATTATTAAGCACACTGCTCTACGCGTCTGTGTCTTTTCTTTTTTACTATTATTTTTTGGCATATTCGATGCTTACATCTGCATGCGTATTTTTCTTTGTCTGGGGGGGTCCTATGGCGAACTAACAAGCACTGAACTAAAAAACAGAAAAAAGAGACAGCTGTGAGTACTTAATATCCGAGATCAGACAGCGTAAGATGCTTCGCTCTGAAGAGATAACCACAGCTATACGGAGGGGCACTGCCTGCGAAGTCACGTGAGGCTGTATTCGAACTCCTTTGCAAACGGGGAGCAAGAGTTACGGTCGTCCGTGAGCGGCCGCCTTCCGAGATCACATGTCTGCATCCGAGATTTCACCCGAGAGGCACTATGCATAGCAGTGCATCGTAAACAGCATTCGTACTTCAACTGGCAGTAGGCGCGGTCTGCATTACGAACAGGGACACTTCAGAGAGCTGGCCATCGTTGTCTGTTTAATAAATATAACAGCCATGGGAAGTTGTGCTACTGAAGAATCCGCAAACCCAACATTGCCGCGAAAAGAAAATACTAAAGATGCCGAAAATATACATCAAAACAAAAATGAGAATCTTTCACTAGGAACCCCCATAACATACCGAGATAATGACATGAGATAGCAAATAAACACATATTATTTATAGCGGCGAACGAGTTTCACTCGATTTCGCAGTCACACAAAACATCATTGTGAGCAGAACATTGTGCGTGCTAGCGCTCTTTGGCTGTATTCAGTGTTCCTGGGTGCTTTGGTGGTATTCAATTTGTTTGCCATGCAAAGAGGAGTAGTCGGTGTCACCTAAAGGCTCCAACCTCTCCTTAAATATTATCACGTAAACAAAGAAAAAAAACTCCACGCATAGCAGAGCTAGTTTGGCAAGTTGTTTTTCGTTCATACTGCATTCACATCGTGATAGAAGAGAAGAGCAAGGCCGATAACTGGAGGAGTGCTCACTGGCAACTGAAAGTACATGATAGCTAAATTCGATCATTTATGTACACAATATGAAAGTTATGCCCGAATGGCGAAGCATTCACAGCGATAGCAAGGTTTCGCGGGGCGCTTGAGCTCTACGGCCACCGTTCCAGCAAATATGCGGATACGATATATGGCACGACGCAGCATACAGGGCAACATCTGCAGGGCAGAAGGAACAGCAGCTCTACAGGGTGTTTCAGCCAACACTTTGAAAAAGTTTTAAAGGTTGCCTGCGGCACATAGCACAATTCTAGTTCATGAGCTGATCCTTGAAGAGGCAAACATTACTTGCACAAAAAAATTGAAATACATAATCGAATAATTAAGGAAAATATCACTAATTAAGTTTTTAACTGATTACCTTATTTCCCACATTACAATTTACGAATTCTAGCCGTGCAGTTCACAAGGAGGATTTACTTAGAATGAATTCTCAGGATGACCCCAGTTTCGAGATATTAAGTGCGAAGCACTTTAGAGGGCCCGGGCTGTCGGCGTCCACTGTGATATCATGTTGTCGCGGTCACGCGAAAAAACAAGATATGCCGAAAACTCGCGTCTCGTTCACTTGGTATATACCAAAATTGGCATGAAAGGGTGCGAATGTATGACTAACATGACTTATAGGTCCCGACATCAATAACATCACAAGCTCGTCAGTTACGTCATGATTAACGATAATGAAATCACGTGTGGCGCGTAACCGCATTGGATATGCGGGTATGAGCCAGGGGTATGCGGGAATTAGCAGAGACTCGTGAAAATAGCCTCTGAAACACCAGTCTGGTATAAGCGCAGCGCAAGAGAGGGCGCCACCACCCCACAAGTGCTCGCTTCCTCCTCACTTGTGCAAGAATAGCACAAGAATAACATAAGAGAAACACCGGCGCATCACTTATTCGCACTTCCCCATGTTTCACGTTAGTGAAGCTGCATTAGCGCTGTATTTGAACTATACAAGCGCAGAATTTGAGCTGGATTGGAGCTAAATTAAGCGCAGGATTTGAGCAGGGTTTGAACTACACAAGCGCAGGATTTTCCTCTTAATGTCAATTAGAATATCGGCAATCCCCTTTTGCTGTCTGATCCACACCGCTCTCTTCCTGCCCCTTAACGTTAGGCCTAACATTTTTTTTTTTTTAATTCCCGAACTTTGCGGAGAAATGGATTGGCGTTCCAGTTACTTTTGTGCTTCAATACATAAAACAACGTTTTGTTATGAAAGTAACTGGAACGCCAATGCATTTCTCCGCAAATTTCGGGAATTAATATCTCGAAACTGGTGTCACCCTAAAAATTCGCTCCAACCAAGTGGATCCTTTTTGCGAACTGATTGAGAGGGAGAGATTGTGCTTGTGAAGAGGAAGAGGCGCTATTTCTTCACAACCACAATCTATGTCTCTCAAACAGTTCGCAAGAAGGATCCACTAGGTTGGAACGAATTCTCAGGGTGACACCAGTTTCGAGATATTAATTCCCGAAATTTGCGGAGAAATGCATTGGCTAAGAGGAGGCGGAAAGAGAAAGAGAGAAGGCCCGGATGTTAACCAGAAATGGTCGGCTACCCTACTCTGGGGGACGGGAAAGATGGAATAGAAAGATGAGATAGAGAGAGGAGGGGGGAAGCAGGACGTTGTAAGCTCGCGGACGCACGCGGAGGGCCCGAACAATTCAAAGGCGTTATCATAGGCCAGTCGCCCTCCAAAAAGACAAAATGCCTTCACAGATGTGAGGAGTGAAACAAAACGACGCCAACGACGACGAAGTGTGCACGGGTACTTTCGCGATTGGACCACGCATATCAGTGATCTCACCAAATCAGCGATGGCCCTGTGTTATTCCAAAGGTGCGTCGTGCCACGATTGGGTCACGTATAGCAAGCACGTGGCGAAATGCTTCTTGGCGAGAGACGCACCTAGTCAGCGGGAGACGGATGACAGCAGGCATAAGTGTCGGCCGCAGGCGATCAAGGCTCCAGGGAATGCGGCCGTCCATGGAGCTGCCGCCCGACCGTTGCCCTTGGCCGAGGCGTTCGCCAGCACGAGTACTGCAGCTCGGAGCGTGGCTTGGCTACTGCTTGCCGCGAGCATTGCGGATAGCTGGCAAGGCGTCTCCTTGGTCAGCTGTTCAGCGGAGCACCGTTCGTGCCCTGACTAATGGCTTCATATGTGCCGAGCACTGCGGCTCGCACGCAAGCTGGGCAGGCTGACCATTCCTGCAACGTGCATTGCGGATAGGATGCAGGCTGACTGCTGAGCGGTCGTCCCCAGATTTGACAAGAGCCATCTTCACACCGTCCAACATCTAGCCGTGTACGACGGCATGACATCATCGCCCTTCACTTCGGCAACCTCTCGCCTCCCGGCCACCGTATCGTGAGCTGTCTTGAACTGTTCGTTTCTTGGACTCACGGCAGCCTTAGTTGTTCTAGCCTTGTATGTGTGTCATGCCATGTGTCTTAACGTGCTGTCCGGGTGTAATTTGGTCTTTGTTTTCATAAATGTAGTTTGGGTTTTCATCACGAGTTCGACAGCTTTTCTTGCGTCCTTTTCCTCATCGCGCGGCACGACAACCAAGTGTGACAAACGTCCTCGTAATTTCTTTGCAACAGCTTTGTGGGCCGACGAGCGATGGGGACGGTCTTCAAGTAGCACCTGCACGGACAATGGCCGACCGTCCAGTCGTCGCAATGCGTTAAATAATTCCATGGCTAGAATTTGTAAATTGCAATATGGGCCATATGGTAATTGGTTAAAACATAATTAGTGATTTTTTTAATTAAGCGATTATGCATTTCAATTTTTTGTGCCAGTAATATGTCCACCTCTTCGACTAGACCAGCTCATAAATTTATAATTGTGCTATCTGCCACGGCCCACAGGCAGTCTTTAAAATTTTTGAAAGTGTTCGCTGAAACACCCGGTATACCATGCATCTCACAACGCTGGCGTGATTTTGAGCGTCGAATGTGGCGTTGCAGGCGTCATACCTTACCGGATTGTGTGCTTTTATTTAGGGCTCTCCTTTTCTCTCGTTCTTTTCTCTTCGTCATAACTCTTCAACCTGCACATCCGCAGCTGCATTCCTAGCCTACAGTTAAACAAACTTCTCCTTTGTCGAAAACGAATTTTTTCTCTCTCTCTATCTCGCTGTCACTTGTGTAGCGTAAGAACTATGTACTTAGACTGTCGCAAATATTGTTAACTTATATGCTTCGTTTTTAATCTTCGTACGAGTCCGCTACGGGTGGCTTGTTTTTTAGATTGCAATCACCAAGACTCTATGCTAGTTAAATAACCACTGCTGTATTCGTTAAAACGTGGACTATCAGATTCGGTTATATTGAAAAGCAGTTTTGGTCGTATCAAAGAAAAAAGGTTGTGGGCAGAAATAGGAAATGTCAGCGACAGTGAAAGATACACACATTGTGCTAACATGCTCTTGTTCTAACAGTTTACAAGATGGCTCGAACGAAGTCAATTTGTGAGATATCAATTCGAGAAGACTGTTTTCTTAATGGACACGCATAGCTAAGGATATGGCTTTAAGTTGGCTAGCTCTTTCGGCAACTGGAAACATTAAGATTAAAACATATTATTTAATGGACATAATTAAGCCACGTGCATGTTTTGATAGCTAGCTCAACTGTAAAGTTGGAACAAAAAATCGGCCAAAGGCTAAACGAAGCGAGAAAAGCTGTGTTTTTCAAATGATTTAGTGCAGAACATATGGGTTAAACTACACTAATCTTGGTGACCAATCAGTTTACCTATAAACATGAGTAATGAATAAGATAATGGCTAGATTGTCCGTCCTGTTGACGTTTTCATTATATTGCTCATGCTAAAGGTTACAATGACGAAACTGAGTGTGCGGGAGCCATTATTAGTTACGTTGATCTGGTGCCGGCATGTAACCTCTATATTGTAACCTATTGAATTCTAGGTAACCTTCAACCGAGTGGAAGTTTGCAATTTACACATCAGCAAAGCCCAGGATAAGTTGCCTGCGTGCACACATGGTTGATCCGCTTGATAAGCATGTGTACGGCTGCTCAGCCGCAAATTTTGCCTCAGGGCAAATTACTCATTGAGCCGGCAGAGCCGCATATCGGAAGTAGCCCGCGAAAAAATAATGTCGTGAAAAAATAATGTCGATTCCTGTCGGAACTACAATCGCCGACTGAATAAATATACAATTAGCGCTTTTCACAGACCCTACATGTGTCCTGCAGAATGCTACCTCTTTGTTCTACCGCATCATATTCGCTGGCTACACGCGATTTGGTTGCATGCAACATTTTAAATTATCAGATAAGCCGACACATGCCACCACAAGTGTTTTTGTTGGTGTTTGTTTCGATTCACACATTCACGGATTGGGGACTACTTTTTACATACATTTAGTTTATTTCGCGATCCAATAATGCTCCTCTGGCACTTCTGGCTTGTTCATGAGACGAGAAAAAAAAAGCATCATTACTATTTCGGCTTATATGGTAAGGAATCTCTAAGGACCTTTTGCCGTGTATAATAAGTGCGAATTTGGTTGGGTGTATTCATGGACCGAGCTCAATCGCAGACTGATGTGCCAAATTTTTCCTCATGTTAAAACCAGCCGGCGCAATGCGTCGTTGCCTAAAAAGCGCCCAAAGAACTTAATGAGTGCTGCCCCAACGGAAGATATATTGACTGAGCATTTTTAGCAAACAATCTCTGCGGCCGAGGTGCGAAATTGGAGCAAGCAACATGTAATAATTATTCTGCTTTGCACGTTTTCCCCGTTACTATTTCTGTACTCAGCAACGGTACGAGTAAACGTCTGCAACACGCCATATGTCGCTATATTGTACAACAACATGGTTGGTCCAACGCGCGATTTAATGCCAGCGCGGAAACCCAGCATGGAAAAGCCGCATACAGCCGCTCCACTGCCGGGGAGCCATGTAGACGGACGAAAGACACAATTATTCCAAGTTCTACCACCTTAATGGTAATCAAGAATGATTGTCTCCTATGCGGCAACATTGCTTCCACGAGCGCACTCTGCCCACAAATTTGTGTTATTTACTCTCGGCGAACCTGTTTTTGTTTGAATATGTGCAGCCGGATCTGAATTTACGAATCGTGTTTCAGTGCAGAAGCAGCGGCTTTTATTTCATCTTTCCGCTTCTCTTCTTTATAGTTGCAGCATTGGGTGACGGGACGGAGTTGCAAAGATGGCGTCATGAGCGGTGTATGTGTGTGTGTGTTTTCTGGCTGTTTTCGCACCAATTTTGTATCATTAGCGTTACACGTGCCACGGTCGATCATGGCAGTGACGAACCAGGACTTGTTTCGAATAGCGCGCGGCCGCTGCAAGGATTCATTTTGCGACTGTGAGCGCTACACCAACCTCAGTTCGGCAACCATTCGATGCGATTACTGCGACCACTGCCCCGGATCGCATGGAAGAACAGCCGAACTTGGTAAGCGTTTTTGCATTGCGCTCGTTTGTCGGTCTTCAGTATACATGGGCTTTTGTTCTTTGTGTGTTCTTTCCGTGATGCTCCCTGTCGCTTGAACGGGGTGGACGCTTGTCAGCGTAGTATAACTGCTGGTATTGGTGCGTGAGTGCCGTACTAGGTGCGCTTTAGTGAGAAAGTGTTCAATGCCTGCAACGACGGCTTACCCGGGCTTCCTTGTGGTCCCGGGAGGGTGAGCATCATTCTTCTCATAAGTCTGTGTAGCAACAAGACCTTTAGATGGCCCTGATACAGACTGAGAATAGATTCGACTATGCAGCTACTCCTATCGAGACGAGAGTTTAACTGGTCTATCACTAGGGGAGAGGGAAGTGAAAAAAAGAAAGCAAAGGAGTGAGAAGCGATTTCCGCAGAAATGCGTCGGTGTTTCTGCCACGCTCAAAAAAGAAGCTTTATTTGCTCTTACTCTCGCGCGGCGTGCACGCGGTGCTGCCGGTTGCTGCCTGTGACGCTCACTTTTAATGCGTAAGCATTCTTGGGCTACTTTCCCAGCAAATATGCCCATAACTCTGTCCAGCAAATCTGTCCATAGGAATACATAGGGTTCCATAGGAAATACATAGGAAATACACAGGATACATATAGTGGTATATAGTGAATAACGACTCGAGCGCACAACCTACCAAAGTGTGTCGGGGCTCGAAGCCTCGACCTCCTAAGTACTTCAGAATAGTGGCTAGCCGGGCTTGTTGGTGCAAACACATACTTCAGCAAACCGCGCAAAAACAGAACTCAGAAAAGGGACTTCCAAGTACGTAGGGTGTCGAACCCTCGAACGCCGAAACATACAGGGACTCGAAACACGAACCTTCCAAGCATGTAGGGCGTCGAACCTTTGAGTATAATGACCTTTTTCGCGGAGCGGTTTGTTGTAGAGAAACGAGATGGCGCTTTCGGCAGCGTGCCACACGTGGCCTCAGCGACAGCGCACGAATACTGAAACCATTACAGCTCCTACCTTGCTTCTGTGCGATCAGCTGTCGGAAAAGCAACGGAGTTTTCGCTAACGCACTGTGCTCCAATCATGCTGGATTACATCATGTGGATTGAAGACGTGTGCAGTATTTGGCTGCAAATATAGTGAGTGGCATAATAAGGAATGTAATCAATATGTGTGGCCAAGCTTGCAGACCGCTGCTGCAACTGTCGGTACGTATTAACGGCACTTCAAAATGTACGGCTTTCCTCGAGGATACAGAAATCTCATTTGCCACCGTTGTATCGCTAACCTTCAAAGAAAGGGCTGCAGCCCCGGAACGTCAGCAAGAGTGAGTACCGCTCGTTAAACAATGACAAAGGAAGTAGCGCTGCTACCTGCCATATTAAGTTTCGCGCACAGTATCTAAACACATCTACCCCAACTGGCACGGAAACTTACGCCAACTCTATCGCTAAAAGATCCCTATAAGTAGCTGAAGTAACCCCTAAATTTAACACGTATTTTAGAAGTTACATTTGCTTTTATAAAATAGAATATTATGGCGTAACCTTTAAATTTCCAACTTTTTCAGGGATAACAATGTGCGTTATATTTTGTATTAGTAACAATGTTCCTTATAATATATTAGTTACAATGTACCTTTATAAATGTGAATTTATGCATTTATACTAAGGGTCACCCAGCTAAGGGTGTAGCTATGCTACCATTATTGATAGTAAGCTCATGGATTCTGCACTTCACCGTCAAAAATGATACTGCGACAAGTTTCAACAATTCTAGTCCAAAAAATGTCAACATGATCGCAGCAAGATTTAATTTTACAGAAAGAGGGGCCCACGGAAGTGATGAACGAGGGAAGCATGGAGTCAAAGTTTCGACAGGGGGACTGTTCTTCATCATGGCGACGTCAGGAGTGACTGTTGAAACGTTGGCTCCGGGCTTCCCTTGTCAGCTGAACATGAGGAAACTTTAACAATGAAGAAAGTACCACGGAATCGAAACATTTATGATGTTTTATTGCATCATGTGTTGATTTCTGCGCTTGAGTTCCTTGAAGTATTTACAGTATGAGTTAAAATACCGCAACAAAGTTTTAAAATTTTCCAGCCAAGCAGATTGCACTGCTATTTGAGAGTGTTTTAGAACTAAGTTATAGTTGGCGCAGTTAGCCCCGCGACCATTCAATAAACGACGGGCTGTCGTACATAAGACAGACTGAAAACTATCAAGGCAACTGAGCGCAAATAAAAAATAAAGAAGAAAAAAATTAACGTAGCTTGCACTGGAGGCGCAATGCTGAAAAGACCGCGGAGCTGATGTGCACCTAGGTAGTCCTGGATTTTGGGCTAGGCTAAGCACAACCACGTCATCCCCATTATTTTACGGAATTTATTGATTATTGATCAATTATCGATTAGCTATTGATTAGCTATCAATTGGTTATTGCAAGGTATTGGCCATGTATTTAGGCTAGGCTAAGCACTACGAAGTCATCCCCAGCATTTTCCAGAATTTATAGATTCTTGATCGATTATCGATTAGCTATTGATTGGCTATTCATTGGCTATCACAAGGTATTGGTTAGGTATTTAGGCTAGGCTAAGCACTACCAAGTGATCCCAGCGTTTTCCGGAATTTATTGATTATTGATTGATTATTGATTAGCTATTGATTGGCTTTCAATTGGCTATCAATGACTGGCTAAGCTTAATTAGTCTCAATTATGCTGAACTAGACTTAGCCAGGCTCAGCTTTGCTAGTTCACAGGGGTATGTGCCATTGCGTTGGACCCTTTCTCCACTACCGCCAGGATCGGCCAACATTTTTTTTTTTTTTTTTAAAGGGGGGGTGGAGGAGAAGGAGAGGAGGGATGACCTCACCTTTTTTAGATCATAATGCCACATGATGACGTGCGAACTTTCCTAACGAACTGTTCACTTTTCTATTAAGCTCGTCGCCCCTTTATGCTATCTGCCGATTCGAATTTGTACTCGAATAATGTACCTATAGCCAAGAGTTCGACGAAAGTTCGTCTGGTCAGGTAGCATGATGATGAAGAAATTGCGGTCACTGACCAAGTCAAGATGAAAATAACACAGAGACGTTTCGGGATCCGTACGGGTTCCTTGATCACACTGTACTTATGTATTGATACGTCAGAAGTTTTGTATTGGTTGCATTTTTCTGTAGTATCATTTTTAGTTTATTAAGATGCGTGAAATCGGAGAAACTGCAGAGCGTTCCAGTTTCTTGTTGCTTCCTTTTTTTTTTTTTTTGCTACATTCATGGCTCGCGTATGTTTGTAACAGGAGATTTTATTTATACAAGCGTCTGTGCCTTACAGCTAGCGGTCGCTTCGATTCGAACGACAACCAAATAAAAGGTGGGGGACGCAGATCGCTTCACGTCTCTCCGCAATCACATTTAGGTAGCGTTTGTTGTTTCATTGCATACATTCCGTTGAGAACAGAGCCGTTAACCAGCGCATTTGTGGCAGTACGTACTACACGGCAATATACGCCCCCGTTTTGCTATATCGCCCTCTCCCGCCGCCGCCCACAGAAGAGAGGAAGGCGTGAGAAGAGGAGGGCTGTCCTTCCTCCACCACAGCGTCAAGGTGTTTAGACGCCCAAAAGCTCTCACGCAGCGGCACGTGCGTCTCAGAGATGTTAACAGTGCGAGTTCGGCGACGAATGGGCCTGGCAAGTTGATTGTTTAGGGAGCCTACATGCAACGCCGTTCGTTATGATTGTTCGAGAACACGCGCCCTCTGCATCGGCGCCTTTGTATCGGCTGCAGGGAAAGTCCGACCGCAAACCCCCGACCACCACGAATAACGGGTGAAAGAGCCAATTAAATCTATTCGCTGTACTATCTAAAGCGGGTCGGCACTCTCGTTGAAAGAACTTAAGAAGTCTTCTTCTTTCTGGGGGTTTACGTGCCAAAATCAGTTTTGATTATGAGGCACGCCACAGTGGAGGGCTCCGGATGAATTTCGACCATCTGGGGTTCTTTAACGTGCACTACAACGCAAGGACACGGGCGTTTTTGCATTTCGCCTCCATCGAAATGCAGCGAAGTGTGGCACTTGTTACCCGAAGTCGTTGCAAGCACCCTTCTCAGTTTTGAGGGCGTGAACGGATGGGTGAGCCGATGCAATGAACCACATTCACTGCTCTGACGCCGTGAAGAATGAAATATACCAAATAACCACAGAAACTCAGTGGACTGGGACGGAGAAGTCGTTCTGCGGGAAATTGGGCTCGTTGCCGATTGGCACGCGTTTCGCGGTCGAGCTATGGCGGTGAGTTCGTTGCGTCATCCCGTTTTCACTCAATTACCCCCATGTTTTTCTTGCGATGTCGTTTACAGCGCAATAATGCCCTGACCACTGAAGCTGTTCATTTTTATTACGTGAATTTGACAACGTCATGGCCCACCCTTTATTGTTTGTACGTCCCTCCAACCCTCGACTTATTCTCGCTAATGGCTAACGTGTATATACAGGGTATCCGAGCTATCATGCACCAAGACTAAAATATGCAAATAAATCAATCAATCATACAAATATTTTCGCCGTAGACTGAATTTTATTTTCGCCACTGTTACTGCGAAATAGTGGGCCAGAGCACAAAGTTGCATCTGCGCAGCTTAACTAAGCTCTAGCCACCCATACATCAGCAGTGACACGACGATTTGTTATATGGTTCAATTTTACAAGCATAGCAGCAAATAAAGAAACAATCATACAACACTATGGCACATGGGCAGTTACAATAACAATTACACGGCATGCATATTTCAATTATCGATTAGACGCATAAGCAGTTCCAATACACAAACAGGCCAAATAAGCTTTTGTTACTAACGGCCAGAACATCAACATTTTTCCGGCCTAGCTCATTTAGCGTAGTTGCCAGTCAAGTCTTTCTTTCCCATAATGGGTGCGCGAGGGGAACGTAGTATGGCGATTGATGCCTGAATTGTACTTTTCCAAAGATTTGCTCATTCTTCGAATAGTTCCGCTCTACCTCATGTGGCGTATTTGTAGGTTCTCAATAATGTGTACTTGTATACATATTGTGGATTTTTATAGTTTTATGTTTGTCAAAGAGTGGTTCTGTGTGTTCTAACGACGAGGAATTTTCTATTGATCGAAGTGCTTGATCGAAGTGATGCCACGTAGCTGGACAGAGCCACGGCAATGCCTTCCGAGCATGAAAGAAGCCCGCGAATACACGCAAAGTGCCTAGAACGGCCAGTCGCGCGGCATGTTTGCGTGCATTCGCGGGCTTCTTTCACGTTTGGAAAAACACTTTTATGTAGCACGTATTGAGCAACAGAAAGCTGTATCGGGAGTCTTTAATCTTGCTGTACAATTTTCTGAGTGATACTTCTCATGTAATTGCAGTCGTTGAGACGTTGAATAATTAATGAGGACTAATTATGTCATTCGGCGGAATGCATAATATTATCTTAGTATCTCCAACCGACGGCAAACGTCATGACATTGGTTCTGTCCAGCTACGCGGCATTTGCATATTTGTAAAGTTTGGCTAAAGTTACGTGGGACACCCTGTTTACACGTTGACCAAGCTTCTCAACGAACAGAAAGATAACAAAAAAGACGGTGCAAAATCCAGTCATAAGACGTACGATGTTCGGTTGTCACAGGTCTGACGACCGAATATAGCACCACGAGCCTTTATTCCTTACCGGCTTCTGCGAGCCGGCGCGGTGTTGCTTGAATGGATAGCCGTCACGTGCCATGGAACAGTTGGGAGATATTTTCGCCGTTTAATTTTATTGTTTAAGTTGGCATAACAAACCAGCATGGTGGCGAAAGCAGACGGCGTCTTCGCAGTTTGCGTCCATTCAAATCTCCGGAGCCGGGTATTAGCCCGTAGGCTATATCGAAGAAAGCTGGTATCCCGATTCTGGCCTCGGAAAAAATAATTCGAAGCAAATTGAGGGATTATGCGAAATGCGCGTTATCTCCAAATTACAGCGACTCTTAAGAGCACCGCGATGAACTTACGATCCCACGCAATGGTAATGTTCTGCACCCCAACGGGAACGCGATAATATTGCGCTATGTTATGAGATCAAAAATAATATGGCTGTCCGGAAAATAGTTAAATTCTCCTTGTTAAGGTTTGTCGGTGGGCTAGTTGCTTATGATTCATAGTGAGCGTATAACAGCGCGAAATAACGAGAACGAGAAGGCGACATGTGTGTGCGCATGTGTGTGTCGCCCTCTAGTCTTCGTTATTTCCCAGTGTCTTTAGTTCACTGCAAATCACCTTGCACCATCACAGCGTTGTACCACACACCGTGGTCATCCCGAAAGAGCGCTCGATGAGACCCCATCTCCCGAGAACGTGTTCGTCTGAACCACGGAGCTGAACTAGCACCATCTGCTGGACGCCACAACCAAAGCTTCGCCCCGACCTGCGCACCTGACGTGAGTGGTGGGCAGCAGCACATGTGCTACCTGCCATAAACCGTTCGCGGCCCGAAGTACTAAACAAGCAAGGGTGATGCGCCTGCACTCCGGACCTGCGCGCTTCACCATGTAGACACGTTGCAGTGAACCTCGCCAAAGTTTACAGCAGCGCCAGTGGTGAGTGGTGGAAGCACAATGGGAGGGACGCGACATGCATACCGCATCACTAGAGCGTTTTTGCAGTCCAGGTGAGAAGCGTGGACGTTGCTAAACTGGCAAAGTTCGGCGCGTGACACAAAGACGCGCAATAATATATTAGTCGCCGCTATTTGGAATATCTAATTTTCTTCGCCTCCCTATAGCGGCCGAAAAGGGCGGTGCTGATAAATGAAAGCGCCGCAGCGCCGTTTGGTCTGCGCAAGAGGCCTGCAGTTGTTCCCCATTGCAGGAACAGTGAGCGCAGGTGACAGCCGCACGAACAGCCAAAATTGATGCGTGGTGGGGACGATCGAAAAAGGCAGCTCACGGCGCAGAAAGGTAGTTTGTATAGAGCAATTGAGAGAATTCTTTCTGATATCTCCAATATACCTCTTCGCCGACACTCATCGGTGTGCCGGTGAGTGTGACCGCCTAGACGCACCGCGACAGGAATTACCTGGCCCCTTGGCAGACATCGCTCCCACCTGGCGAACAATGAGCTGCCCCGACAGTTTACGGAGTCTCAGGGCATTGAAGCGTCTGAGCAAGGTAGGAGCGTGGATGCAAATGATGATGGAGTAGTGTAGAACAGGAATACATAGCAGATGAACGCCCGCGACATATTATTGCACTGCCTTCGACTGGAAGTGGCACGTATACAAATAGCTTTCTTTGCAGGATACATCGTTTCACTTTTCTTGAGCGCTGCTGTGGCCATGAAATGGAGAACATCTGCCACGTTCTACTCGCGTGCTCAAAATACACCGCAGAAAGAATAAAGTTAGCAAGCGTAGCTTGGACAAGTGCCCTTATACAGATGACGATCATGACAAGGTGTAGCCATAGAGGGGGGGAGAGGGGGAGGGGGAGGGCATTTGTCACGTGCCTTTTCCCCATGTCTTTCACTCCCGAAATCTTTTTGTAAATTGCTCACTTCGATGCACTCCGATATCTTCCGATGCACCGTCAAATGTGCCAGCCTTGTTCCCCGCAGATGTCAATGTCATGAAAAAGATGGCCCGCTATCATCGGCAGACGTGGAAAAATGCAGATTGCTGAGACGAAGAGCCGGGACATAACAACACTAACGTCGAGCACCAATGACGCAAATCCTCACTCTAAAACTGCGGTTTCGAACGAATTCTGGGACTGAATACACGAAATATTTTCTTCGTAAATGCGGTACGCCATGGGCGTCAAGCCACATTCGCCTTCGCTAATATAATAACACGTTTAGCCGCCACCTCTTCTGAGTAGCGTAATAGCTTCGGGATAACAGGTTGTCCCTAAACACACATGTGCGCCTGTTGAACGTAAAAACGTTGATTCATTTCGCGGATAGCCACAGATCGCATGACTCCCTAACTACGCAGCCCAAAATGCTTTATTATGACTATAGTAAATGAGCCCGATGAAGGCGATTTCTCTCTCACTGCTCTCTTACTTATTCCTTTCACCACAATTTACCACTTTCTTTTCGTACACGGCAGCTGTACATTCATGTTAATTTATTCCTAAGCATTCACCTCTGGAATGCTTAGGAATATCTGGTTTATATTCCGCTGAAAACGTCACGTGATGTAACTGGCAGTCTCCACCTGCTCGCTTTCTGCAACTTAAGTGGGAGCTTTAGTTCGGAAGCCCCAATCTAAGTAGATGAGAAACGAAAATTTTTTTTTCTTGGCAACCAATGCACCAATATTGATGACGGTTGCGGCATTTGAAAATAAAAAGTTAACATCTAGTAATATAAACAGAATTTTAAAGCTAGTCTATCCATTTTTTAAAGTTCTTGAAAGCTGCAAGATATTGAAAAGCTCGAGTATCAAGTTAGCAACTCTGTAATTCAGCAATACAATGTGATAGCACAATTATGTAAACTGCACCTATTTATAGATTCTAAAGTGGACAAAATTAGTGTATTGCACACCAAGATTATGATTCCAACGGTTGCTAGAATTTAGCTCCCCTTCTCGCTCTCGCTCTCTCAATTAAATGCAACAAATTTCATTGAAATGAGTCCAGCGCTTATTTTATCAGAGAATTTCAACGTTTTACATGTATGTGAACACAGAAACGGAGTTGGCCCCGAGTTAACGCTACCTCCTCAGTTTTTTTTTTCTGCTGTTTTAGAAAAAAAATTCAGCATATCCAATTAGTTGGAATCTATATTCAGCGAAGCTTTGCGTGAGTGCATAAAGAGTCGAAACACGAGTACACGAACGCACGCACATAAACGCGCGAGTGCGCTCACACACACACACACACACACAAGCGCGGGCGCACACGAATTATACCGAGCCTTTTGTTAAGCGGAGTCGCTGTCCGCTAGAGAGTACGACGGACGCCTTGAACGTGTCATGTTTTCAGAGGCAGCATGCGCATACGTAAGTAGCGTAATTTGAATCCATTGTATCCGCAGGAAGCGTTTACTTCCTCGTTACAGTGCAGTCGCGGATGCGCGAAGGCGAAGTTTCTGGTTCTTTTTTGTCTCCCGCACGGCCGGCGCCGCCGCTGCCGCGGATTGATGATGATGATGATGATTTATTGGCATCCCCTTTGAAACGGGGCGGCGACAAATAGTCACCTAGCCTGCTTGATTTAATCAGGTATACTATACATGTTCTTTATCTAGCATTTTTGTATACCTCTCATTATTTTTCTTTTTCAAAAATTTACCTTGTGCCGTTGCCTATGATTTTAAGATATCAGGTGGTATCCATCTTTTCCCTGCTTTTTTTCCACCAGTACTCCAATCGTCTCTTGCTGATCTCTACGGCTGATCTGTTTATGTTTCCTTCCACTTTGAAACCAAGCGCTTCTGGGAGTTGCACGTTACCTACGGTTCTTGCTGGGTGGATCCCGTCGCATTCCATCAGGATGTGCTGAGTGGTTTCTGGATCTTTACTGCAGCATGCACATGTCTCATCTAGTTCCGAATATTTGTTCCAATATGTTTTCGTCCTTAGGCAACCAGCTAGAGCCTCAAATAGCAAGGCACTGCCCTTTGTGTTATCGTACAGATTTTCCCTTCTAATTTCTTTCTTCTCATTCTTGTAAATCTCCATTGTCCTTTTTGTTTCCATTCTTTGCATCCAATTCACGGTCTCTATTTCTCTCACTTTCTTTCTGATGACTCCTGGTTGCCTATTTGCAGTTTCGATTGTCCTGTACTTGGTTGCCAACTTCCTTGAATTCTTCCTCCATTCTGTGTTCCCGCTTTTCATGTAGAGATACTTGTGCACTTTAGCCGCCCATTTATTTTCATCCATGTTCCTGAGCCTTTCTTCAAAACTAATTTTGCTCTGTGCTTCTCTGACTTCAAAAGAGGCCCAACCCATGTCACCCTGCACTGCCTCATTTGTGGTATTACCGTGGGCTCCCAAAGCCAACCGGCCTACTGATCTTTGGTTAGCTTCCAAACCCGCCAATATATCCGATTTTAAGCATATAATGGTATTTGCGAATGTTAGCGCTGGCACCATTACTCCTTTCTAGATTCCACGCACCACCTCATACTTATTGTGGCCCCACAGTGCTCTGTGTTTCATTATTGCTGCATTCCGCTTCCCCTTTATTTTCAGATTATCTTAGTGGTTGTTTGAGTAATTCTTTCCTTCGTTTATGTGTACGCCGAGGTACTTATATTCCTTCACTATGGGTATTACTTGCTGCTGAATTGACACCACGAAGTTACTCGTGTGTTCATTAAAGATCATAATTCCTGATTTCTCTGTGCTAAACTTAAGGCCTAGATTTGTCGCTGCATTCCCGCAGATATTCTCAAGTATCTGTAAATCTTTTTTATTGTCCGCTAGTAGCACAATGTCGTCTGCGTACATCAGTCCGGGGACCTTCTGTTGCACCATTTGTCCATTACGCATGTAGGATAAATCAAAACCTAATTCGCTGTTTTCCAATCGTCTTTCTATACCCTTGACGTAAAGCGTGAACAACAATGGTGACAGAGGGCATCCTTGCTTCAATCCTTGGTGAATTCCCACCATTTCATCTCCTTTTCTACCGGACGCGTGGAGGCGAGCTCCATCTGGTGGTGTTGTAAAGAACCCAGCAGGCGCGTGCGGCCCGTGTAGTCCGCTGTTATTGCTAGGCCTATTCGGCAAGAGAACAGCCAGTCTGCAGTCACGAAAACCGGTGAGGTTCGCAAAGAAAAGCTTCGCTTTTAAACGTGGCGCTGAATCATTCTAATAAGCGCTTTATTCGAAATACACTACAGCGATCTGTAATCTCCTACGTGGATGCTTAGGCAGAATGAGCCAGCGACTATGCGACGTTTTTTGTCGTGTAGACTTGTCAACCCTCCTGTTAAACAAGTTGACAAACGTCATTCCGGGGAGTTGCAGTCGCATATAGCAGCTTTACACACGATGGAGACAATGCGTGCGTGGCCTGTAACGTCACTACATTAGAAGGGCATAAGGCAAAGTAAAATAAGAAAGTAAAGCATGCTCTGCTAAAAAAAAAGATAGAAAAAATTGGCAGTTGTTTTCGATGAAGACCAATTAGGTTCTTTTCTATAAGATGAGCAGCGCCAAGCCACCTTGCAGGCTGCGCGTCCGGATCAATTTTCTTTCAGAAGGATAGCCGAGGAGCAATTAGCAGCGTCCGGCGTCTCTTGTAGAGAAATGAGCTGCAAGAGAAACAGCGTAATCGAAGACAAAGCAATGCTTGAAGGCCCTGACGTGGATCGACGTATCGCACAGCCAGCACGCATCAATCTTCCGGGTCAAGCCGAGTTCCCTGCACTTGTGCGTTTGACTGAGTGGCTGCAGTGCGGAAAGGAGAACACGAGAACGCTGTTCGTCTTGCCTGTATAATCAATGCAGTTAATTCCCTGCAGCATTACGGATCATAGAGATCATGACGGCTAATCATAGACAACGAAGTTCCTTTGCGGGTAACGATAGTTTGGCACCCACGGCGATGGCTTAGGGACTATGGTGTTTCACTGCTAAGCACGAGGTCATGGGATCAAATCCTGGCCGCGGCAGCCGCATTTCGGTGGGGGCGAAATGCAAAAACGCCTGTGTCCCGCGCATTATAGGCACATTAAAGATCCCCTGGAGGTCGAAATTAATATGCAGTGCCCCTCTACGGTGTGCCTCATAATCAAATCGTGGTTCCGGCATGTAAAACCACAGAATTAAATTTAATGATAGTTTCAACAATGGGCTGAATGGATCATTGCGCTGTAGCCGAAAGCTACGGCTCGAGTCATCCAATGAAGGAATCAAGCGCAACGGTCACGTGTCAGCTACACTTCTAGCTCTGTAATTAAGCAGTTGGTTGTGGCCGTGACAAGAATTCATCGCAACAAATGGTTTCGAAAAATCTGCGCAACAATAGAGATAAATAAAGAAATTTAGATAAAGTCTGGGCTCTTAGCATCGACGTCGATGTCGGCATCTACGGATAGAAGGGGTATCATTTCACCCAATCAAATGCAGGATAAAGGCTGGTCGCGTGTCGTGCAGCCCATTGGAAGTTTCCGCGACGCGATCGATTTGTTTATAGACGGCACCACGTAGGCGAAACCCCGCAACGGCTACACACCAAACCATATATATATATATATATATATATATATATATATATATATATATATATATAGGTTTCTGTATGCATGGCAGATAAGCTGCTGCCTTTATACGTGTGGAATTACGTTATTCTGTGGGCATGTGATACCCAGACCCCTTGGCTGGCCTGAAGCCTGCTTGGTGAGGTCCACTAAACTGAGTCATGCCATTTCAACCGAACTATAGCCAGCTATCGCTCTGTCACCATTGATGCTTGAAAATGCACCGAGCAAGGCGTAAGCTGATGTACACATCCACGCACCCTACTCGTTATAGCCGTTTTGGTCCCGAAACATTTATAATAATAAGCCCACTTGGATGCACCACATCAGCAGATATGGTTCCACGTGCCCTCTATGGACACCGCTTGCAAACATGTTGATCCATGCCGTGCAGTCGCTTCAGTCGATTGAAAAGGCTCGCTCGCGGCAGTGCACAGAAAGGCTAGCCATTTTTCATGCCAATGTTTGCCGAGACAGCAAACATCGCAGCAAAGATCATTTGGCGTCGTGTTGTGGATCGAACAGCGCACTGCTAAAACGCCCAAAGAAGTTAACCAAATCGACGGCGTAAGTGCGGGGTATGCAGCTTGAATTCACTCATACGTCGTTGCGGGATGTCGCAAGCGGGCAAGTCCACATGCACGATTGCAGAAATATATGCAATGCATTTAGCTCGCCGAGACGCGTAAAGAAACTGGTGCAAGAGTTGGCATAATTACACACCAATTCTGTTAAATAAGTATCTGTTTTTACTGAGACGATACATGGGGAATATTGAAGACCTGATGTCGGCGTAGAAAGGAGACAAAGGCAGCTGCTCTGGCTGTGTTCCAGTACTCGCCTAAGATGGCAAAGTAGACGGCTAAGTGGACAGCGGCCATCTTAAGTCTCATTCCGATTCTCACGAAGGCCTCAAAGTAGACAGCTTCGCGTAGACAGCATCGAAGTCAGAAACGATGCAGGCTACTTTCCTGTCCAAACAAGATGGCGGCTGAGCAAGGTGCTTGGAAAGCCGACGGGAAGGTCGTCTGCGCACAAGAAAACGTAGACGTGCTTTCCTACGCCCTTAATGTAAGTCACATCGGGTTTTTCACAGGTTCGCAGATGCAATGACTTAAAATACAGAAATAATGCGTGCTTTTCTCAACTTTTTTGTCGCCGCGATGTGGCGTTTCGTCGCAGACGCGTCTTTCATACGTCATCCAGACGGTTCGAAACGCGTTCCATTACATGGCCTCAAAACTGTCTTGGCTGTCTCCTTAGCTGTCTACGTAGAGAGTCTGCGATGCTGGCCAAAATTGGAACACATCCTCTGTGTTAGACTTATGAGTTGATGAAATGAAAAGTAGCGCAGTATAGAGAACGTAAATATTGCTGATACTGAGCAATAGAAGCAGTGCACTACATTCACAGCGCACAGCAAGACAACGCCCTAAGGTGGAGCTGTCAGAAAAGAAACTGTTATCCTACGCCTAAAGAAAACGAACACTTTCTATCAGTGTTATTGCTAAGGCACTGACCACTGGTGCACTTCATAAATATTTGGGAAACTGTCGGCCACGGAAGTTAGTGTCACTAAGTGCGACACCGGCTTCGGGCAAATGTCACGCAGTCACGTCGAGAACTACTTTCTTGAAGCAAGTATAGAAGGAGAAGGGCAAATATTTTATCCTTGTCGTGATAGAACTTTCTGTAGCATATTTTGGACAATCATAATAATGAATATATGTATATGTATGTATGTATGTATTTTTGATAAAAATATACTTTGAAAAACATAGAAAATCCATTTTCGACGTTTCCTCCGGGAACTGACTTTTATCAAGGTCCGCACCCGACCGAAACATCGAAAATAAGCATTTTTTTCAGCGCAGATTTCATCAAATAACTATACCCGAAAATCTTATCTTTCTAATATATATAGGGAAAACACGGGGAATACGGTAGATGGAAATTCAAGACGATGAGCAAAACGAGAACAAGGGGGGCGTCGTCGGAGACAGCGTGAACAGCCTCGGGGACGTCCTGTTCACATTCCACACCGACAAAGAGGCTGATGCGAGGGGCAGAGTCAGATTCATTTGAGACACATAGCGCCAATTGGGTGTTGTTGTCTGGACTTATTTAATAAAGTTGTCTGTCTGTCCGTCTGTCTGTCGGGGACGTCCTGTTCACATTCCACACCGACAAAGAGGCTGATGCGAGGGGCAGAGTCAGATTCATTTGAGACACATAGCGCCAATTGGGTGTTGTTGTCTGGACTTATTTAATAAAGCTGTCTGTCTGTCTGTCTGTCTGTCCGTCTGTCATCTGTCGTCTGTCGTCTGTCCGTCTGTCTGTCTTCTGTCTGTCTGTCTGTCTGTCTGTCTGTCTGTCTGTCTGTCTGTCTGTCTGTCTGTCTGTCTGTCTGTCTGTCTGTCTGTCTGTCTGTCTGTCTGTCTGTCTGTCTGTCTGTCTGTCTGTCTGTCTGTCTGTCTGTCTGTCTGTCTGTCTGTCTGTCTGTCTGTCTGTCTGTCTGTCTGTCTGTCTGTCTGTCTGTCTGTCTGTCTGTCTGTCTGTCTGTCTGTCTGTCTGTCTGTCTGTCTGTCTGTCTGTCTGTCTGTCTGTCTGTCTGTCTGTCTGTCTGTCTGTCTGTCTGTCTGTCTGTCTGTCTGTCTGTCTGTCTGTCTGTCTGTCTGTCTGTCTGTCTGTCTGTCTGTCTGTCTGTCTGTCTGTCTGTCGTCTGTCTGTCTGTCTGTCTGTCTGTCTGTCTGTCTGTCTGTCTGTCTGTCTGTCTGTCTGTCTGTCTGTCTGTCTGTCTGTCGTCTGTCTGTCTGTCTGTCTGTGTCTGTCTGTCTGTCTGTCTGTCTGTCTGTCTGTCTGTCTGTCTGTCTGTTCTGTCTGTCTGTCTGTCCTGTCTGTCTGTCTGTCTGTCTGTCTGTCTGTCTGTCTGTCTGTCTGTCTGTCTGTCTGTCTGTCTGTCTGTCTGTCTGTCTGTCTGTCTGTCTGTCTGTCTGTCTGTCTGTCTGTCTGTCTGTCTGTCTGTCTGTCTGTCTGTCTGTCTGTCTGTCTTCTGTCTGTCTGTCTGTCTGTCTGTCTGTCTGTCTGTCTGTCTGTCTGTCTGTCTGTCTGTCTGTCTGTCTGTCTGTCTGTCTGTCTGTCTGTCTGTCTGTCTGTCTGTCTGTCTGTCTGTCTGTCTGTCTGTCTGTCTGTCCTGTCTGTCTGTCTGTCTGTTTGTCTGTCTGTCTGTCTGTCTGTCTGTCTGTCTGTCTGTCTGTCTGTCTGTCTGTCAGCTTCAGAAGGAAAATGGTCCTCGAACGACACCAGCAACTCATGTAAGTCTATGATTGCGCTGTATTCAAGAAGAAAGTTCATTCCAAGGATTATTGGGTGGGAGCACACAGGTACTACGAGAAAAGACCCCGTGGACGTCGACGCACAGATTCGAATACGTTCCGTGCACATCCCAGTTGGCATCACCAGATGGCCACCTGCTGCAATTGGGGTGCTTGCCATGACGTGGTGACTTTCCTCAATTTAGATGCCAGTGCATTGTTCATAACTGAATAATCGACACCGGTGTCGACGAGGGCAATGACAGCATTATTATCAACAAATACGGCGATGTCGGCAGAAACAATCTTATTAGTGTCGGAAAATAAAGAAACACTGTAACCGTCGTCGTCGGGTCGTTGCGTCGAGGGAGGTTCTTTAAATGTTCGTTGGAAAGTGACTACACCCCCAGAAGTGGCGGTTCCTAGTTTCCCCTGTGGGGACTCGGTGACCGGTTCCTGAGGGTAGCGTAAGACGACGAGGGCAAGCTAGGTGACACGGACCGGTAAGGAGATGGTGATCGCGATTGGCGGCGCTGAACAGTCGAAGGAATTCTCTGGCCCGTTAGATACGCTTCGATTTTGCGGGGATGCTCACCGTAGAGTGGGCACGACGCGGCAGGGTGGAAGCCGCGGAGACCTAGCTGGCGGTGCTGGCAATCGTGGTACACGTGAGCCGCTTCGTCACAGTGGTAGCAGAGCGGACAATTATCCGACGTGTGCCATACACTTGCCTTAGTAGTGCTCTGTCATGAGCCATGTGGTAGATACGTAGGTACGTTCAGGTACCTTGAGCCGGGTAGTGGATGCGAAGGAGTGTCCGGGAAAAGATGTGCAGCCTGGTCCACTGTCCACATGATGGGACTTGCAGATGGTGGCGCAGGAACCCTCAATGCCGCCGCATATGTTAGGACAGGAACCTCAGGTCCTGGTGGTGCGAGTGGTTGCACCAGCTGTCTGATTTCACTCCGGATGATGTCAGCATGCTTTCCGCAGTCGAGGTCGGTAGAAAACCAGATGGGATGATGAAATTAGGAAATTTGCAGGCGCAAGTTGGAATACGCTAGCGCAAGACAGGGGTAATTGGAGATCGCAGGGACTGCCTTCGTCCTGCAGTGGACATAAAATATAGGCTGATGATGATGATGATGTCCGCAAGTGATGTCATAGGCGGTTGGGGTCCCACTGGTCCCACTGCTCGGATTTGCCACAGTTCGTCACGCACAACACTTCTTATGAAGTCTTCGAGGGCCTGCTTCTCGCTGTAGAACCGAATAGAGCATGCAGTAGCCGTGATGTCGTGGCGTTCGTACTGTGACGACCGCTGCTGGAAAGTACGCCCCATCGTGGTTGCCTCACTCACGAACTCGGCCAGGGTTGTTGGTGGATTGCGTACGAGTTCGGCGAAAAGCTGTTCCTTGACTCCACGCATTAAATGTGGCACCTTCTTTTTCTCGAACATTACAGGGTCTGCGCGCCTTAAAAAACGAAGCATATCCTCGACAAAGATCGAGAGTCTCTCGTTTAGCAGCTGGTTCTTAGAAGAGATGGCGTGTTCAGTTTTCTCCTTTCGGCGTTGCGGTACGCATCGCGGAGCTGTCGACTCAACTCTTGCAAGGTCGCAAAGAAACCCTCATGGTTCTCGCACCACGTATTCGCAGAGTCTTCCAGCGCGAAGTAAACTCTCCGCAGCTTGCGAACGTCATCCCACTCATTGATGCTGGCAATCCGATCGATGTGGTCCAGCCAGTCTTAAACATCCTCAAAAGTGTCTACGTGGAGCGGTCTGGGTTCTGTGGCGCATGAAAAACATGCAGGAGAGAAGACTGGGCATCGTGGGTTTGACTACCCGGGTTTGTAGTGGTTGTGGGCATTATGTTTTCCATTCTCGATGACCAGGGACCGCATTCGGGTGGTAGTCTGCAGGCGGCGGCTGCTTCTTGCTGTGGGAGCTGTGGTTGTCTGTGAGGTGCTAGGAGTGACGGCGGAAACGTTGGAGAGAAGGTGCATTTACCCAGCACTCTCCACCAGTAATTTCGCGGGCAAAACAACAGAGACAGCCAGGAGTCCACGTCTTTACCGGAAACAGACCAAGGAATGACGTCCTCTTCATCTCCCAACCACCAAGCGTGTACGTGCCACAGCGGATGGTTCATATGTGATGGCATGTGCCAATATATATTGCACTGGAGTTTATCAGCGCGAGCACTGTGGAGTGTGCGCCGATGATGATGGACGAGTTGTTCGCGCTCGATCTGTTACAGCTGAGAGGGGCCTGTTTTAACGCTTCTCTGCCAAATACCAAGTGTCGTGCAGACGCTACTTTGAAGATTATATTGATTAAATATGATTCAGGTCCATATGCTGGTGCTACTGAAGCATCGAACAGGGAAAATAATCCTAAAGGCTGCGCTTGAAAATCATTATAAAAATGCTTGTGGGGCACACATCAGCATAATTAATGTCCATCAAATGATAAACAAGCTACCCTAACGACAATGACGAAAAAAGACATTACTCCGCCATTCTCAGCTCTATGGCCACAAGATACGCCTAAAGACTTCGTCTATAAGTCAACAATGCTGCCTTCCTGTATAGTTGTGTAATCACTTCGGATATAAAGAATGAACGAATTCCATCATCGGCTTCTGCGTACGTATGCATTTGGCTCAGACCTACGAGGCATCATGAGCTGATCCTGTAGGGGACGGTCATGCTACGGAAATCTGGACTACTCAGATGGTGAATTGTGTCGTTTTATTTATCGTAGCCTGAAGAGATATCTCCACATTCACTCTTCGCTCAAATCCGCAGTTCCCTTATTTATTTCACATACCCTCAAGCGCCAATGCATTATAGAGGGGAGTGGGGTACATGCGAATAACAATAACAGTTATTACTACAGATTTATATAATGCAAGAGTCATGTGCAGTGGACGGAATCATTAAGAAATCAAATAACAAGAATACTACGATATTCAAATTATATAAACCTAGCGACATATGAACTCAAAAAAAAAAAAATACGGTGAGACAGCGCTTGCGCAAATACAGTGCATGTGGCCATGTGCATGGTCACAGTTGAAAGAAAGCAAACAAGGTTCGGCGGAAAAGTGCGCTGTCTTCTATTGACACGATAGCATCAGGAAGGTGGTTCGAGTGGTTCGTTGTATGGGGAATAAATGAATATAAGAACCTGTTTGTGTGACAAAAAGTGCCTCTTACATTGTGACGGTGATCACTCGAGATGGCAGATAAGTAGGTGCTAGAATGAGCTCACTGCTAATATGATGATGAAATACTTTATGAAAAAGGCATAAGCGAAAAGCCTTTCTGCGCAGTGATAAAGATGGTAGACACAAGTTGCTTTTCATAAGAGTTATGCTAGAAGTACGATCGTTGTTTGAGTGAATGAAACGAGTGGAATTATTCTGAACCATTTCAAGAGAAAGAACAAGAGTAGCATTGTAAGGGTCCCAAATGGCAGCAGTGTATTCCAGATTAGATCGAGCTAGTGTTTTATACAATAGTAGTTTCATTGATGAAGGAGATTTGCTAAAGTTTCGCCGCAAGTAGCCTAACATACGATTTGCGTTATTGATTATGGAGTCGATGTGACAACGCTATGGTCACCTAGAAGTCAAATTTCCTACGCGCGACATTCATTAGCATAGTAAAGTGGGACGATATCGGAGTATGTAGC
Organism: Dermacentor silvarum; assembly: GCF_013339745.2. NCBI lineage: Eukaryota > Metazoa > Arthropoda > Arachnida > Ixodida > Ixodidae > Dermacentor > Dermacentor silvarum. The sequence goes on from NC_051158.1 coordinate 10,202,422, forward strand.
CTAAACAACATAATTTTCAGGATGACCACTACAGATGTTAAATGACCGTGACTTGAGAAGTACAGTACGAACTACGTTATGTTGCTACATAGCTCTAATGCTAATCAGATTACCGTTGACACTTACCGTGAGACGAATTGTGCCCTAATTTTTCCTGCGATTAGCATTTTTTGCCTACTTCAGGCGTTATGACCCTGTATCTAGCCTCTTAGGGCACCACGGTGGTTCAAGTTTTCTACCAGCTTGGCATACTAGGCATGTTTTCGCGATCGGGATATCGTTGCATCGTCCTCATTCCAGCTTTGTCATCTCTCTCTCTCTCGTGATTCCGTCGTCGCCATACAGTCGTCGTGCAAGCCGTTGTCATACCGCCGTCGTGATGCCGTCTCTTGTCGTCATTGCAGCTTCATCTGACTCTCGTCATGCCATCGTCGCCACGCGATTGTCCTCATACCATTGTCATACTATCGCCTTTATGGCGTCGTCGACATACAGACGGCATCGTGCATTCGTTGTTATACTGTCAACGTGATGCCGTCGTGGTCGTCATCATCCGACTCTTGTCTTCCCGCTCTAAAGCGAAAAAAAAAGAAACAGCGAAAACCAAGACGCAGGACCAGAGGGAGGCACACAGTCGCCGGACTTACAACTGATTTATTTGAAGCATCCACGTACATTTATACACCTCTCTTCCCGCGCAAGCTCACGTGCAGGAGAAGGAAGCCAATCGGTCACAATAAAGAATTAATAGGAGACGACACGTGCCCTGCACGTAGTGAAGGCAAGTCCGTTGACGCAAGAAGAGAAGACGTCCGTGGAATAGGACACACGTAGAAAGGAGCCCAGGGTACAAGAATAGTACCTTAGAAGGCGACTGTGTGTGGGTTTGCCTCCCTCTGGTCCTGCATCTTGATTTTCGCTGGTTTTTTTTCGCTTTAGAACATGAACCAACTAGACCAGCAATTCACGCTTCTTGTCTTCCCGCCATCGTCGTCAAATAGTGGTCGTCATACCATTGCCGTCATGCCGTCATGCTGTCGTCCTGGTCTAACCTCATCCCATAATCGTCATATGGCCTTCTTCGTTCTATCAGCCTCGTTCCTTCTCCCTTGGGCTATCATACTGTTGTCATTGAATTGTAATTATGCCTTCCTTGTCGTGCCATCATTGTCATTGCGTCGTCTACATGCCGTCATGGTCTTGCCCTCGTCGTCATCCAGTTGTCCTTACGCCGTCATCGTCACGCTCTCGTCGTTTTAACATTGTCATCATTTCAGAATCGTCATCTCGTTGCCGCCCCTCTGTCGCCGTCATACCCATCGACACCATTGGTTTTTCGTCAGTTCAATTGGCCTCATTGCGTTGTCGCCACACAGCTATCGTCATGCCGCGATGCTCATGGGTGATCTTGGCAAGGGAGTGCAATAGCAAAGGGGGCCGATGTCAGAGACAGTGTATGTCGCTTATAGCCCAAGTCTCAGAATGATCACTACAGATTTTAAATACATGTGACTTATGCAATACATCGTGTGTAGCTACATTGCTTGTATGCTAATCGCATTGTCATCGACAGTAATCTATAAAAGCAGCGGGTTTTACGTGCCAAAAACGCGATCTCATTATGAGGCACGCCCGTAACTAGTGGAGGACTCCGGAATAATTTGGAACACCTGGGTTCTTTCATGTGCACCTAAATCTAAGTACACTGGTGTTTTCGCATTTCGCCCCAATCGAAATGTGGCCGCCATGGCCGGGATTCAATCCCACGCCGTCGTGCTTAGCAGACCAACATCATAACCACTAAGCAACCATGGCGGGTTATCGTGGAATGGGTTCTGCCGTAATATTTATTTTATGTGTTTATTTATGTTGGTACATTGGTTGGAAAGAACATCAGCTTTCGAGTTACGTGAGAAAAAGAAAGGAATAGGAACAATGCAAGACGACATTTTGTCCGCGCGTCCCATGTATGTACATCAACAGGAATTTGCCGAAAGCGGGGAACAAGATAAAACCAACAAAAATAAGTGCGAAAGAAGGAAAATCAGAATTTTCACCGTCATTTTACGAATTGCTCTATCAATTATTGATGGCTGCTATGGTGCACCGCAAGTGCTCTCCCTTTTTCTTCACGCATATAGCAGTAATGGTTACGATGATTTCTTTTTTTGCGCTTGACATTTTTGTTGTTCCCTGCCTGCGGAGCCTTGAATCAGCGTCTTCATACCGGATAAAGACCTCCTGCTGAATTTGTTCAAGAAAGACTAACAGTTTGAAGGTCATTCATTCAGTTCATAATTTTTTACAGCGCAGCTGTTTATGCGGACCCTGTGACGTCGTTGTCGGACTTCGCTAAACAAGGTGCCACTTGATCTAGCGGGAGAGGAGAGGAAGAGTTCAACCGTGTGAGAATGCTGTGAGAGTGTGCAGATGAAAAGGAGAACGGGAAGGGGGGTTGACGTATGTCGCGCCGCCCAATGTTGGACGGGGAGAGCGTGAGGCGCGCCAACTAATGGCGGTGTATGAAAAAGGTAGGTCAACGGAGGAGTGGGGTGTGAGAGGAGTTCGCGTTGGTTGTATATACGGAGCTTTGGATTAGTGGTTCCGCACATTCCATTCCAGCTACAACTATGGGAAGACCACGAGTAGCGCATACTCCTGATGAATACGCTGCCTACCGCGATCGCCATCGAGAGTTGGCTCGTGAACGGGCTCATCATTGTCGTAGGGCCGACCCCGAGCTGTGCGCCAGAGATGCCGAGTTTAAACGGCAGCGCCCGGAGGCCGATCCCGAAGTGCGCGCCCGAGACGCGGAAATACATCGGCAGCGCCGGGAGGCCGCAAAAAGCACTCATAAAGCATGGTCACCACGCGAAGCACGCAAAAGCGAAAATGAGCTGAAAGAATGGTGAAACAAAATATTTAAAATACACACTGCTTGCGAAGTTTGACTTGCATGGTGTAACACTCGGTGTAAATAACACAGCTTCACTGTTCGACCATCGTCACGGAGTGGAAGGGGCAGTGCATTTTTCCTCTCTTCTCTTTGGCAACGACAGTAACTGTTTCCAAGTTACAATTGTTGGGTGACGTTCCTATTTTGTGTGTATGTGTCTGTCTTCAGTTGCACATAAAAGTTGTTAAAGCTCTAGCACTCATGGAAAACCTCTCCCTTTTTCTTTAGCAACAAATGCAAAAAAAATCGTTATTAGTCTAAACGCCAGTGATTGAAATGAGACAACAAAAGTAAGAGACGCTTTTGATGCCTTCTCTGCGAATGGCCTCAACGTGCGATGGAAACCTCATCCCGCATTCGTCGATGTTGGCCCAGCTCAATATGCATATGTGGTGATCACGCAGTTCGTCGCAGACTCTTTGCCAGCTGGACAGTTTTTAGGCTGAGAGGTGGCTCCATTAGCAACACTTATAATTCACGAAAGGACATCGTGTGAAGAAGAGCTATCGTCTTTTTTTTTTTTTCAGTAACATTTTCTTGCACCAGTGAGCAGTGTTGTTGCACACGTAACTATACTGTACCATCGAGCAAGTTCTTTGCAAATGCCACACTTAGAATATGCCACTATGATGATTTCGTTCTCGAGATTTTCCTCAGCGTCTATCCCACGCAGCGCACAAATATGAATCGAGCAATGATTTCAATAAGGACTACATACGCCAAACTAAACAGTAGCAGATGGTTTAATAAGTCCGGGCTTGAGGACTTCCAATAATAGTACTTTCTAATTTCTTTAATGCGACGTGTTCTTGGCGAACATTTGGTACTTTGACAGTATCTATCTATCTATCTATCTATCTATCTATCTATCTATCTATCTATCTATCTATCTATCTATCTATCTATCTATCTATCTATCTATCTATCTATCTATCTATCTATCTATCTATCTATCTATCTATCTATCTATCTATCTATCTAGCCGCCTACGACTTTGTGCTCTCATGGTCGTTTTGTTAACTTGGTATGCACCAAAATTGGCATACTATGAGAAGAGTATATGGCGAACATAAATATGTGTCATGACATGAATGTCATAACATGCGTGTCATGTAGGTCATGAAACAGGCGCCTACGTCTTGGTGCTCTCATGGTCGTTTCGTTAACTTGGTAGGTGCCAAATTTGGTATAGTATGACAGGAGTGTATGACGAACATAATTGATATGTCGTGACAAAAATGTCTTGACTTGCGTGTCATATAGATCATGACAATGATCCAGCGAAAAAGATTAGCACTCAAAAATAACTGAAATTGGTTCAGAAGTGGGTACTAAGTGAAGGAAACGCTACAGGATGCTGGTAAGAGTCGTAGTCATGAGCATGACTCAGCAAAAATGACAATGACTTAGCGAAAAAAGATTAACACTCAAAAGCCATTGAAATGGGTTCTGACGTGCGTACTAAGTGAAGGAAACACCGAAGTGTGATGGTAGATGTCATAGTCGATCATGAGCATGCCTCAGCGAAAATGACAATGAATCAGCGAAAATAATATTCGCACTAAAAAACCACTGGAATGGGTTCGGATGGGATACAAGGTGAACGAAAAGGCTAAGGTTGTTGGTCGAAGTCATAGTCATGACCGTGGCTGAGCAAAAAATGACAATGACTCAGCGAAAAAACATTGACACTCAAAAACCACTGAAATGGGTTCGGACGTCGGTACTAAGGGAAGGAAACACTAAAGGATGGTGGTAGAAGTCATAGTCATGAGCATGACTGAGCAAAAATGACTGACTCAGCAAAAAAATGTCACAGTTTCGCCCTAAGGTCGAAGCAATGAATGCGATAGCAACACAGCATTGTCATACGAAGTAAGGTGAGCGGCTTTGGTAGCAATATGAATTGTAGTAAACATGAGCTGATTAAGTAAGCAGGTGTGCTGCGGCGTAAGTAGACCGACATGAAGAGAGACTCGATGACCACGAGAAGGCGCGTGTGAAACGGTGGTGTTGATGAGAAGCGCTTCCCGTGGGCAGCGCGTGCGAAGGGACACACCTGTAGCGCTGCACTGCCGATCCGGGCAGCATTACATGTGTAGCGTGCGTTGGAAAATGTGGCCCGACTATTACTAACTGAATGAACAAGCGTGGTGTGAGCGCGCACAAACAAACATGAATAGATCACACTGAATGACTGCAGACAACGAATGTCAAAACGCTGGCAGCAAGCCCATACGCTGCAGCGGGCGAAGGTACGTGCGGTCTATCGCTTCAACTTCTAGAAAATGTGGGGGGAATGCACAGTGCATAAAGGTCAGAGCCGTGTGGAGACAAGAGACGGTGCGGTCGAGCGACGAGCGCGGTTGTTGGCAGAGTTCGCTATGCGTGATAGCGCACGTCCCCGCACGCTTCCGCTCGGGCATACGGCGCGCGGCGAAGATTTTATCTATACGGAACCTCACGGCGACGGTGGCGGCGACGCCGACGACAGAAATTTGGTTGAAGTTTCCATATAATTGCTATAGCAATAAAAACATTAACACTCAAAAACCCTGAAATGGTTTCGCGCGTGGCTACTAAGTGAAGGAAACACTAAAGGATCGTGGTAGAAGTCGTAGTCACGAGTACGACTAAGGCTTTCGCCCTAAGGTCTCTTAGGTGTAGCTAAAGAGACACCTGAGGACTCATGACATGAATGTCATGGGGCGTGGGATCTGCCGGCTTTTTTCCCTACAAACGCAACTAACGTCTGCGAGATGGGAATACGATGTACGTATACCGTCATATCCTGCGCATAAAAAATAATTGACTATAAAAACGTTTATTTAGGAACTCTTACCCTCATGCTGGCTTCAACTGCGCCTTCAACTGCAACTGCGCCTGCAACTGCAACCTTCAACTGCGCCAGCTTGTTTAACCGCTTCGTCAAATGTTCTACCAAGTCTACCTGACGAATACGCTTGCTGCATTTGGTGGAAGTGCTGGGTCGTCTCCTTCAGCGTCCTGGAACTCCGCAGCCGTACGCTACCATCTGCCTTCGCAATGGCCGAGGAGACCGGCCCCTCGCGAGCTCCCACATCTGTCGTGTGCTCTGGGGTGCTTCGTCAGCGTGATCCTCCAGTCTTCAGTGGCACAGACGGTCACGACGTCAGGTCACGACGTGGAAGACTGGCTGGCCGAGTATGAACGCGTTAGCGTGCACAAGTGGGATGACTGCGTCAAGCTGACTGACGTCATATTTTATCTTACCGACGTGGCCAACCTGTGGTTCAAGAACCACGAGGCTCATTTTACCACCTGGTCAGCTTTGAAAGAGACCCTCGTTTCGTTTTTGGGCCGGCCAGCGGTGCGCAAGCTTCGCGCTGAACGCAGCCTCCGTGGACGATCTCAACAAATTGGTGAGACCTTCACAAGCTACATTGAGGATGTCATTGGCCTCTGTAGGCGGATGAATGCGTCCATGTCGGAACCTGACAAAATCAAACACATAAAGAAAGGCATAGACGATAACGCCTTTCATATGCTCGTGGCCAAAAACCCACAGAGCGCGTTTACTCAAGTTATTGAACTTTGCCAGTTTTCACGAGCTGCGTAAACAGCGCATCTCCAGAAGTCGCCCTGGAATGCAAACAGCTGACCTTTCAGCTTTGGATCCCAGCAGCGCTGGTATTGACTAAACCTCCTTGCTGCCTCAAATTCAGCCATACGTACACGAGGAAGTTGCCCGTCAGCTCTCTCTTGTGGCATCGGTCACCGAGCCTCTCACCACACTGGACCAGTCGCTTCGTCGGGTTATCCAGACGCAAGTTGCTGAGTCCTTCCCGTCCCCCGCTTCGCCGCCGCAAGTTACGGCGCCGCTCACTTATGCTGAGGCCCTTACACGATCTCATGCCCAACCGACGCCAGTCCCATCCAGCTCAGCCACCAACTTCTACACGCCGCCAAGTCCGGTACGGCCGGTTTACGTACCGTTCTCGCATCCTAGACCACCTGTAAACTCCTGGCGCACTCCAGGCAACCGGCCAGTGTGCTACGCCTGTGGTATTCCGGGACATGTTGCGCGCCTCTGTCCCCACCGCGGACTCTATTTTCGCGACGGCGCTCCCAACGTTAGCCATGTACTCAACGAACTACACACTGTCTCACACCTGACGCAACGCACCGCCTTCAGCTCACGCCGATCTCCTTCTCCCCGCCGCCGCTCCCTTTCCCCCATTATACACCGTTCCAACTATGCCCAGGAGGAAAACTAGCAGTCGCAGTTCCTGAGGCAAGAACTTCGCCGTCGTCGAAATTTTCCAGGCCTCATCTTTCGCCGCCTAACGAGATTGCAGTGTTTATAGACGGTGTCGCGAGGAACGCTCTTGTCGACACAGGAGCAGCTGTCCCAGCTGATTAATCACTAATCATATATATATATATATATATATATATATATATATATATATATATATATATATATATATATATATATACAGACGTTCCAGCGAACACTTTCAAAATTCTTTAAAGGTTGCCTGTGGCAGACAGCACAGTTCTGGTTAATGCGCTGGTCTACTCGAAGAGGCAGACATTACTTGCACAAGAAATTGGAATGCATAATCAACTAATTACCAAAAAATCACAATTAAGGTATGAACTAATTACCTGATGGTCCATATTCCAATTGAAAAATTGTAGCCGTGGAGTTCGCAAGGCGGATCCACTTGGAACGAATTCTCAATAGGACACCAGCTTCGAGATAATAATTCCCGAACTTTGCGGAGAAATGCATTGGCCTTCCAGGTACTTTTGTGCCTCAATGCATAAAGCGACGTTTTGTTAAGCAAGTAAGTGGAACGCCAATGCATTTCTCCGCAAAGTTCATGAAATAATATCTCGAAACTGGTGTCATCCTGAGAATTCGTTCCAAGTGGATACACCTTGCAAACTCCACGGCTACAATTTGTCAATTGCAATATGGGCCATCAGATAATTAGTTCAAAGCCTAATTAGTAATTTTTGTTAATTACTCGATTATGAATTTTTATTTCTTGTGCAAGCAATGTCCGCCTCTTCGAGTAGACCAGCTCATCAACTAAAATTCTGCTATCTGCCACAGGCACCGTTTAAGAATTTTTGAAAGTGTTCGCTGAAACACCCGGTATGTATACGGGGTGTCCCAACTATCATGCACCAAGGTTTAAAAATATGCAAATGCCACGATGCTGGACAGAACCAAGGTAATGTTGTTTGCCGTCACTTGGAGATACTCAGAATATTTTTTGCATTCCGCCTAATTACATAAGTAGTCTTAATTAGTTAATCAACTAAGTATTATAATTAGGTACGTGTCAATGATAAAACTGCGGATCAACATGCAAAACTCGGTTTATGCAGCACGTATTATTATACGTGCTGCATAAAAGTGTTTTTCAGGGCGTGAAAGAAGTACGCGAATATACACAAAGTGCCTCGAGTGGTCAGTCATGCGGCAGTGATAGTGTGTGTGTGTGTGTGTGTGTGTGTGTGTGTGTGTGTGTGTGTGTGTGTGTGTGTGTGTGTGTGTGTGTGTGTGTGTGTGTGTGGTGTGTGTGTGTGTGTGTGTGTGTGTGTGTGTGTGTGTGTGTGTGTGTGTGTGTGTGTGTGTGTGTGTGTGTGTGTGTGTGTGTGTGTGTGTGTGTGTGTGTGTGTGTGTGTGTGTGTGTGTGTGTGTGTGTGGTGTGTGTGTGTGTGTGTGTGTGTGTGTGTGTGTGTGGTGTGTGTGTGTGTGTGTGTGTGTGTGTGTGTGTGTGTGTGTGTGTGTGTGTGTGTGTGTGTGTGTGTGTGTGTGTGTGTGTGTGTGTGTGTGTGTGTGTGTGTGTGTGTGTGTGTGTGTGTGTGTGTGTGTGTGTGTGTGTGTGTGTGTGTGTGTGTGTGTGTGTGGGTGTGTGTGTGTGTGTGTGTGTGTGTGTGTGTGTGTGTGTGTGTGTGTGTGTGTGTGTGTGTGTGTGTGTGTGTGTGTGTGTGTGTGTGTGTGTGTGTGTGTGTGTGTGTGTGTGTGTGTGTGTGTGTGTGTGCTGTGTGTGTGTGCGTGCGTGCGTGCGTGCTGCGTGCGTGCGTGCGTGCGTGCGTGTGTGCGTGTGCGCGCGTGCGTGCGTGCGCGTGCGTGGTGCGTGTGTGTGTGCTGTGTCGTGCGTGCGTGCGTGCTGCGTGCCGTGCATGTATGCATGTATGTATGTATGTATAGTGGGAGAAGGAAATAGGGAGAGAGCGAGCGTAATACTGAAAATCAACGCGATAGCATTGTGTAGGTCATCAACAGAATGTGAATAATCTAAGGCAGGGTTAAAAAAAGCCAGCTTGCTGAAACAAGAAAACTAATCTTCAAAATGTCAAGACGGAGCTTCTAGAAGTATGAAAAAAACAGGTCAAACGCAAGTGCTGTAAGATTAATTAATCTCTAAGTAGGCTCCAAAACAAACCTTCGCAAACTGTTTGACAGAGCTATGGACAAAAAAGAAAGCTGTCAGCCGACCAAACGATCGTAAGCTTTAAAAGAACAAGAAATCGCCTTACAGGTCATGACACAGAATAAATCAGAACGAAATCGAGCAAATGCCGGGGGGGAGGGGAGTAGGTTGGAGGGGAGGTTTAACATAAGAACACCACCACGAGTGTGGTCAGTGACCCAGAAAGACTTGCCCGGAGGCAAGTCGGATGATTAAGAAAAATTTAAACTCTTGCCTTAATCATTTCTCGCGCCCAACAAGAATAGCCTAATTAAGATGGCTTGAGGCAACACTCTTAAGTATAACCGCCCGAGCAGAATGAAAGCAAAGAAACCGAGCGGCTTGTTTGTTTTATTTCGGCACTTCTCGACAACGAATTTTCTCCATTAAAAAATTTATTGTAATGTGGCGAAGTAAAAAAAAAAATGTCCTTCGGGACAGAGCTGCATATTAAAGGATACGAGTTTACATTTTTTAGCGTTTAACGTCATTAACCAGCGGTCACACCATTTCTGCACTTATTTGAGGTCCTCTTGTAGGGCAATTGGATCAGAAATATTAGTAATAGTACGATAGATTACGCAGTCGTTGGCGAATATACGTATTTTACAATCGACATGCTGTGCTAGGTCATTTATATTGTATAATAGAAACAGGAGAGGGGCGAATACGGGTCCCTACGGGACGCCAGATGTTACTGGGATTGTACTTGAGCTATGATTGTTAACATAAACGAATTGTGAGCGGTTAGCAAGAAATTCTTCAATCCAGTTCAACTTATTAGGGTGTAAATTTTGACGGGCAAGTTTTATTAGTACATATGCGTTGCTGAGGTACCTTGTAAAAATCTTTTACGAAATCTAAGAATATTGAATAAGTTTGCAGGTGGCGATCAAGGTTAGGGTGCAAGTCAAAAGTAAAGATTGCCAGTTGGGTTTCGCAGAGAGGCCCTTACGAAAACCATGCTGAGCGTGATGGAAGAAGTTGGAATCTAGAAAGCTTATTAAATGCGAATAGATGACGTGTTCCATGACGTGTTTCATGATTTTACATGGCACACTTGTTACTGAGATGTGGCGGTAATTAGGCGGGGATTCCTTTTTACCTGATTTGTGGACCGGAATAGCATTCCTCACCTTCCAGTAGTTCGGTAGTGTTCCATTTGAAAAAGACTGTCCGAATAGTAAAGAGAAATAAAGGGCGGATATGTTCTTAGTATTTTTCAAGACTTTCAAGTTTATATAATCAACTCCAGCAGACGACGAAAGTTTGGTTTTATCGATGAGGGTCAAGATGCCTAGCCTGGAGATGTTGACAGAAGGCATTGCTGGTAAGGTTGCTGTAGATGGGGTAGGCACTGCAGCAAAAGAATGATTGCACAGATCGGCACAGTCAGCGTCGGTAATATCTTTGTAACATTTGTAACAGTAATGGCACATGTTGCTTGTGGGTTTCCCAAAACTTTCTTGGGTTATTTGTCAGAATTTGTGCTCGGTCTCTGTTTTGTTTTGCGCTGCGGAGTGCCGTGTGGTCCTCGGCTGCATAATATCGCTCCCAAGCATGTACACTATATTTGCGCTTTGCTCATCTACGAATATAAAGACGCTTTTTCTTTTTTTTTCTAATCTTTTGAGATTCTTTGTAAACGACGGTTTTTCGCGGTCAGCACGAAAACTGACACAAGGAATGGCTTTGCGTGTTCGTTTATTTTATTTTTGAAAGTTGACCAGTTGTCTGCAATGGATGAGTGTTGAAAAGAAGATAAAAAAGAAGGCGGAAAAGCTTCCAGCTCATTGTTAATAACTTCGTAGTTTCCTTTGTTGTAGATGCAAATGGTTTTCTTGAAGGTTTCGCTTGGTTTGGGAGAAAACTTGAAAGTGGCGTGAATGACTTTATGGTCGCTAATTCCGCGCATGTAAGCGAGTGATGATATATTCGCAGGGTAATTTGGTAAGATTACCTCTCAGATGTTTGATGTTCCGTGAGCAACTCGAGTCACTTTTAGAACCATTCGACTGAGTTCAAAGTTTAGACATACATCACCAATTTTTTTTTCTTTTGCTTCTGAGTTTCCAGCAGTTAGTGGACCTACATTTTGCCAGTCAACACACGGGAAATTAAAGTTGCCAACGAGAACAACTTGTGCGTTGAAATGCTTGTTGGTAATCTGGATTAGTGCCTCGTTTTTAGTTTGTCGGCGAAACCAGGGTTACAGCTCGGGGTCCTGTAGCAGACGCCAAGTAAGACACTTTGAGGTGGATTGGTGCACTTTAGCCATAATATTTCTAGATATGAAGGGATTGTAATAGTTTAACATGATATTTGTTTATGGCGATAAGGACACCACTTCCTTGTGCGCTCTTGCGATCGTGTCGATAAAGGTTAAAGTCCTGCATGTCCACTGTAGTTTGTGTTTTGGAATTTTGAACCTTTGGAAAGTGTCACGTCTGTGCAGCAGGTTGTGAGTGCCGACGATTTATTACAAACAAGGAAACATGAACATGTTAAGTGGCATAGCTTAGGCGTTGGAGTCAACAACTAGCCAGCGTTCGATGACAAGCTCGTGCTCGTGCCATCACGTCCCGTGCATTCGGGCGCGCACTTCGTTGTCGTCTTCTTCGAGCGCGACATGTCAATTCTTCCTCCATTAGACGAAGTCTCCATGGCGGTCTGGAGGACGCCTAAGTTCAAGTGGTCGCAGTTTCCGGGTGGTTCCTGCTTGTGACGTTGAGGTCGACGGTTGCAAGGAAGTATCGTCTTGCCTGTCGAGCGAGTCAGGCAGTTGAACCGCAGAACTCGACGGTGTCTCTTCTGACGTGGTGCCTGAGAGATCGTCTGCTATGCTCCAATCTGTCGGTGATTGGGTTGCTTGTCCGGTCTGGCTCGTCTTCTTCGTGTGTTGAGGTGACGCCGAACATTTCCTTGGTCGCTTTTTACCAGCCAGGATCGTGGTCCGACGCGGCACATAATTTCGCCTTCAATCCAATCCGGCTTTTTCAAAAATTGACGGATGAGTACTCTCTCCCCTACAGCGAAGCGACGTGATTTCGGTAATGTCTGCTGGCTTTCAGGGATTTTTATCTCCGTCTCCCGCTTGAGCAGATCACGAGGGCATAGAAGTTCTCGCCCGAACATGGCTTTCGCAGGTGTCATCCCTGTGGCAGTGTGTATAGTTGTGTGTTGTCGATACAGGAATCTTGTAAGTCGGCACTGTATGGACTTGTCTGTATCCCTCAGGAGTACTCTCTCTAGATCTGCCACATAGCGTTCTGCCTGGCCGTTTGTTGCAGGGTGGTACGCTGGTGATGTTATAGCCTGAATGCCATTTGCCGTGTAGAACTGCTTTATTTCGGGGGAAATAAAGGGTTTTCCGTTGTCGGAGACTACCTTTCGGGGAATGCCAAACGTTGCAAAGAGGTTTTGGAGCACATCGATGACAACCGCGGATGTTGCTTGCGTCACGTGCCGAACTTCCACCCACTTTGTGTGTACGTCCGCAACAACCAAGTAGGTGCGCCCGAGTAGTGGCCCCGCGAAGTGAACGTTCACCATGTGCCATGGTGTCTGGGGACGCTCCCAGGTGGGAATAGGAGCTTTGGTAGGGCTCTTCTGCGTTGAACGGCATTCACGGCACTGTCGCGCCGTTTCTTGGATCACCTTGTCGATTCCGGGCCACCATACGTAGCTCCTTGCGCCCTTTTTCATGGCTACCATGCCTCGGTGACCAGCATGTAGAAGTGCCAGGGCGTCAGATCGTGCTGAGTTTGGTATGATCACCCGTGATCCAAGTGTGATGCACTCACGATGAGAGCGACGAAGAGTGACCCCACTCACGGTGCGGTCGCTCTTCGTCGGTAAGGAGCGAACTCCTCTCCAGTGAGGTTTTCCGCTGTGCCATCCTGCACTGCCCTGTACAACCTCTGCAGGATGCTGTCTTGTTTTGTAAGGCGTGCTATCTCTGGAGCAGTAAACGGAGGTCTCGACAAAGCTTCAAACAACAGTACGTCGCCTGGTGGCCAAGGTTCATCGAGACGTTCTGGTAATGGTATTCGGCTCAACGCATCTGCACTTTGATGATTCTTGCCATGCCGGTAGACGATGTTGTAGTCGTACGCCGATAACTTGATACACCATCTGGTCATCCGTGGTGAGAGGACTTGAGCCGTTGGCTTTCCTGGGCCTAGTATGCCGAGTAGCGGTTGATGGTTCGTGACGAAAGTCACCTTTCTTCCCGCAATATACTTGTGGAAGTTGTGCGCTGCAAACACTACAGCGAGGCCTTCTCTGTCCAGCTGAGCATAATTGCGTTCCGCCGACCCTAGCGTCCGAGATGCGAAAGCGATTGGCGCCTCTCTATTCTGGTCATCACGTTGAGACAGAACAGCTCCTATGCCGTACGGTGAAGCGTCACATGAGACGAGAAGCTCCTTCTGTTCGTCGTAGTGTGCCAGTACGGTCTGACTGAGAAGCAATCTCTTAAGCTTATCGAATGCTTCTTGATGGTTGGTCTCCCATCTCCACGTGGCGTCCTTCTGCAGGAGCTGGTAGAGACAGCTGGCAATTGTTGCCCTGTTCTTCAAGAATCTGTCATAGAAAGCCAGCATTCCGAGAAATAGTTGAAGTGTTTGCTTGCAGTTTGGTGCTGGAGCCTCTGCTATAGCTCGGACTTTCTATTCGTTGGTGTGGACGCCTGTCTCGTCGATTCGGTGTCCCAGAAAAGAAACTTGTCGCACTACAAAACAACACTTGTTTTTGCCGAGCCGAAGGTTGTACTTTGCGCAGCTCCTTCCGGACTTCTTCCAGTCTCTGGGCGTGTTCTGTGGCGTCTTTCCCACTGATGATCACGTCATCTAAGTAAAGACCTTTCAACAACCTTGTAAAGCCCTTTCGACGTGTTTAGGGTCAATATCTCTGCTGTCTTTGGCGTTACGTGAAGTTGCTGGTAAGCCTGTGCCAAATCCAGAGTGCTCAAGACCTTGCCTCCCCTCAAGTGGCTGAGGAATTCATCTGTAGTGGGAAGTGGGTAATCTGCCTTCTTCGATATTTGATTCACTGTGCAATGGGAGTTGCCGCATATTCTCAACGAGCCGTTTTTCTTTCGAACAAGTACGAGAGGCGTTGCCCAATCCGAATGCTGCGCAGGCTCGATTATGCCTTGACTTTGCAGTCGATCCAATTCAGCTTGTACAGCTGACCGCAGCGCAAAAGGAACCGGCCGGGCTTTTAGAAACTGCGGTTTCGCTCCTTCCACGAGTTCAAGCTGTACCTCAGCACCAACGTGTCCTGAGATGTTCTCGTCGAACACAGACTGGTACTTGTCCAGAAGCTTGGAAATAAGTTCGTCGTCTGATAAGTCACTGATACCCGTGATTTGTATACCCAGATGAGGAAACCAGTTGCATCCAAGGAGGTTACACCCTGCTCCCTTGATGACAACAAGCGGTAATGTCAGGATCTTGTTCCTGTGCGTTACATCCAGCGTTACACATTCGAGAACACGAAGGGCCTGGCCTGACCAGGTGCGTAGGAGGATGTTGTCTGTCTCAAGCCGTGGTGGGTTATCTGTCCACGTGGACTTGAACGTGGCCTCACTGATGAGTGTGCAGGATGCACCTGAGTCGACTTCGAACTCTAAGGACTTGCCATGTACGCGTAGCTGAGTCATGACCTTCTGCGTGCTGGACGTGTCGATTAAGGTGTTGAGCTCGTAAAGTGCCGCGTCTGGTGAATCCTGTTGAGTCGTGACTGGTGCTGAGGCCGTTGTCGAAGTTCCTTGTCGGGGATATTCGATGTTAATGTTCTTGTTTCGTTCTTGCCTCTTTCCGTTTTTTCAGGCACGCCTTTTCAATGTGTCCGCGTTTCTTTCAGTAGTTGCAGGAAGCTGTCTGTAGTTGCAGGAAGCTGTCTGGAACTTGCAAGTGTCCGGACTATGTTGCGTGTCACAACGCCAACAGCGTTGTTTCTTCTTTTGGGAAGAGGTACTCGAGTGACCTTGGTTTTCTGTCTTGGAGATGCTTGTGCAGGCTTCGTGAATCTCTTTAAATTCCGCTTTCACGTCTCTCTGGTCTTCGACGGCATTCTCAGCTCGCAGTGCAATGTCAAAGGCTTTCTTGAATGTCAAGTCCTTTTCCGCGAACAGCCGTTGCTGGATCTGCTCGTTCCGAAGACCGCAAACGATACGATCACGCAGCATTACCTCAAGAGGCAGGATTGTTGGATTGGCCGTGGTGTCCGCGCTTATTCCAAAATTGCACTCTGCTGCTAGCCTCTTGAGCGCAGTGACGTAATCACTGACCGTTTCGTCGTGCCGTTGGTCACATCGTTGGAAGCGTGCCCTGCAGAAGTACTTCGGAAGGTTGCGGATCAAAATGAGCCTTGAGCATCTCACCTATGTCATCGTAGCTCACTTGGTTGGGCTGCTTGGGTTGAATGAGGGCGCAGACTATGTCGTAAGTCTGTTCTCCACACAACGTTAGCAGATGAGCACGTTTCTTGGAAGCGTCCGTAATGTCGTTAGCCTCGAAGAAGAACTGTAGCCTCCCAAACCAGGATCTCCGGGAGCCAGAGCTGCCATTGAATTCGGGTAGCCGACCAAAGTCAGGCGCCGCCATGTCGTTCCGTGCCTTGACGTCGGTGAACTGCCGATGAGTCCGGAGTCTTCCTCGTCGCCAATTCTCACGTCTGTGCAGCAGGTTGTGGCTGCCGACAATTTATTACAAACAAGGAAACATGAACATGTTAAGCGACATAGCTTAGGCGTTGGAGTCAACAACTAGCCAGCGTTCGATGACAAGCTCGTGCTCGTGCCATCACGTCCCGTGCATTCGCGCGCGCACTTCGTTGTCGTCTTCTTCTAGCGCGACATGTCAGAAAGAATGGTTGCGTTTGTTTTCAAAGAAGCTAATTTCATTATCATTGGCCTTTTACGGCCTGTGCTATGGCGGCCAAGGCGGTGAGCGCGTTTTACGTCTTTATATTTAATTCCCAAATTCAGATGTTGAAGGCAATATTCAATGATGATCGTTTCAGATTGTTCGTATGTTTAGGCCGTATTCGGATCGGGCAGTCTGTAGAACATAAGGTCAGTTCTTCTCGACTGGTTCTCGAGGTCATCCAGGCGAGCGTCTAAGTCGGAGAGTTGACGGGTGGTTCTGGTTGTGGTTGTGTGAAGGATTTCAAGTTCTCATCGTAAGTTTCCGAGGCACTGACATTCGATTTCTCTAGGTCTGCTATTTGGTTGCTTAATGTGGATAACGTTTCGTCCTTGCGAGCTAGTTGATTTTGAGGTACTGTATTTTAGTGATTAGTTGTGTTTGACCTTTGACCTGCTGATAGCTTCTGCAGTTCGGCCAATATAGTTGGACGTGTGTTCATTTTCACATCGCCCGACAGTAGCAATAACGCTCTAATGACATTAGCACATTCAGAAGTAAGACAAATGCAACACTGTGGGCTCGGCAGCTCTACCAGGCAGATATTGCTTGTTTTCTTAGCGAAAAGGTTATACCAGTAGCGCACCCAGGATCTCTGCCAGGGGGGGGTTGACTGTTTGCTAATACCATCTAAACAGCACTAATTTCGATTTCTTCACGGGAAATTGTCAAAAAATGCGCTTTTTGTGAGTGTGCAGACGATTGCGCGTCTTACATCTTAGTTGCAGTACTCAAATGCCTAAGGAAAGAAAGGGGTTAAACAAAAAGGGGGGCTAAGTAGGCCTCAGGGGGGGGGGGGGGGTTACAACCCCCGAATCCCCCCCCGTCGGTGCGCCACTGGGTTATACTTGTTACTAACCAGCTTGACGGAAGGTGAGCGTGTTAGCGACGCGAGCTGAGGCACAGCCGCAGAGCCCACAGTGTGTCGAAGGCGAGGGCCGCTGTTTTATAGGTGACGTGTTCCGAGATGTGGGTGACGACATGGTTGCCGATACGGGTCCAAGCGTCCGGTAGACGAGAGAGGGCGTTGCGTAGTGTTCCCAAGTGTTGGAGAGCAGGGGGCAAGTATAGTTACTTCGTCAGGTTGACGTGCAAATAGGGTAACCGATGTGGTGCCTGGCGTGCTAACCACCAAGGCCGACAGGAGAGCACAGGTGACGAATCGAGCGAATGCCTGCATGGCCAAGGTAAGAGCGTCAGCGACGTGTGCAGTGGCACTGCCGCAGAGCCCACCGAGAGGCTATCGAACATCGCTTTCTGGGAAAGTACAAGCGTCAAATATAAATAGCGAAAGTACTGCGATCTGGCAGGTATAGCCCCCGTAACAGAGCTCGTCCTAATCTCTAGAATTTAGACGTTTCGAAGCAACCCAGAGAGCCAGAGAAGCAAGCAAACGAACTATCGACCAGAATAGGACTTAAAATCTTCGCTAACTCTTGTGTGCTTATATGTTTTGCTCTATTTTGCTTCCGAGACCTGCAACAGGCTTCGTCCATGCAATACAGCCATGAGACCAAGAGCTGTTCATCTCGATACAACCAGCACACCAAGAATACCTACGAGCACTGATGGACGCCAGGCTTCCCGGAAAATCACAACTAAAGACCCCACACTCGATGAGCAGAATCTTCATCGGGGAGCGTTCGGAAGCGAATGTGCCCGAGGAAAGGAGAGGGAAAGCTATCAATCAAGTTCATTGAACGCCATGATGCGGGGAAATATCGCGTGGTATACACAGACTGCTAGCATAGTGGCGCAATAGAGAAGAAGCCACGATCCAAGCCGTGGCCAAAGCCGAAGAGGAAACATAGAAAAAGACGAGATAAAAAGAGTGGTAAAAGAATATTTACTCCTGGACGGGTACAACCGCTTCCAAAGGGCCGATTGGCGGCAAGGCTAAGAACGAATGGATTCCCCAACTTCCACCTGCTGATGATCGAGTGCCTAGTTTCGTGGTGGGAAAGGCAGACCCCGTGGGGAGCTGGGCCTCTGAGACCAGTGGTTTAGCTTCGTGGCACGCGCCGGTTGTGCTGCTTGAAAGTTGCAGAGGCAGGATTTCCCGCTGGAATGTAGGAAGAGCATTCCTCTAGAAAAAAAAAAGTCGCATCCAGGGATTAATGGAGGAGGAAAGAGTGAAAATCAAAGCGTGTTCTAAGCCCTCTGCGTGACACCTGTGACGCCGTAGTCATGTAATGTTCCGTCATAGAGTCCTCTGCACAAGTTCAAGGAAGGAAGAAGTAACTTTAGCATCGACAGATGCAAGTCGGGAGAGAAGTTGCTGTGGCTGGTGGCAACACTGAGAGAAATAAGCAAGGAAGCAGGGCTAAATTGGTAGGTTTATCCCGACTTCCTCAAAGGCTCCATGAGGGGGGCGTACGGGCCGAAGGAGACCAGCTAGTTTCATGGGTGGAACCTTGTGGCGCGTGCAGCCACGGCAAGTTTTTGCCAGTAGTAATTCTGCTTGATGCTCGCAACGCATGAAACCAAGGTGCCCGGAAGAAGGTTCGTTGTGGCATGCACGAAAAATGACTTCACGTAGTGCATCCGGGACAACGAGCAGTTAAACGTTTTCTGTAGGATGGAACTTTCGCTAGTAGAGAAAGTCATTACGACGAAAAAAAGATGACAAGTGACGCGTGAACTGTCGCGAGGATTGCAGGTGACGTCCTTCGAGATACTCGATCACTTTTTGCAGCTCTGGATCGTTGCGTTGCTGTTAAACAAGGTTACAAGATGTAAGAGCAGAAAGGAAGCCACAGTCTTCCTCAGTATCTTTTGGCGTGGTTTCAACGGGGGCGCAGGAAAGACAGTCGGCGTTGGTGTGTTTCTGACCGATATTGTGGACAATTGTTGCATCGAAGTCCTGTAACCGAAGGCTCCATCTTGCGAGCCGGCCGGAAAGATCATTGAGATTGACCAGCCAACAAAGAGTGGAGGTCGCTGACGACTCGGAAGGGGCGTCTGCACAAGTATGGCCAGAACTTCGTATTAGTCCACACGACTGCCAGACAGTCTTTTTCAGCTTTTTCTCAGCGGAGGACAAAGCGCGGCTAGCGTACGCAATAACGCGCTCGACACCTGCTTGAAATTGCACGAGGATGGCTCGGAGACCAACGTTGTTAGCATCCGTGTGTACTTCTGTGGCGGCTTCTGCGTCGAAGTGTCCAAGGATCAGAGGCGTCTGCAGACGTTGTTGAAGCTCGTGGAAAGCGTGAGATTGTTCTGGGCCCCAAACAGTGACGATATCCTTGACGAGGCGTTGCAAGGGTTCGGTGATTTTAGAAAAATTCACAAATCTATCGAGAGAAGTAACATGTGTGTCGCAGGCAATCTGAAGAGTCATCAATACTCGGAAGTGGATAAACGTCCTTTATGGTAATCTTCAGTTTGCGATAATCTACGCAGAAGCATAGAGAACCATCTTTCTTTTTAACCAAGACAACAGGCGACGCCCACGGACTTGTAGATGGTTGGATACCGTCGTCATCAAGCATGTGTTTCACTTGATAGATGGCATCTTGTTTTTGTTTTTTTGTTTTTCTACGATACACGGCAAGCGTGTTGGCGCACGGGTCGGGAGGCTGGTTTCTTGATAATTTTAATGCTTGGTGAGAGGAGTCTGCTTGACTTTCAATGTAGTGGCGAAACAGTCGCGAAACGAAGACAGAAGACTGAGAAGCTTGTCCCGCTTGGGTAGTTCTAGCGGTGAATTGACGTTGATGTGACTGGTCATGTCGTTGAACTTGACCTGGGCCTCCAAGTAGTTCGGACGATTGTGTGGAGCGCGCCATACTGTCGCCTTCCGTGGGCCAGGATGAAACTTTGGTTGAGTCGGCCACCGTCTTGGGCTCGAGAAACGTCGAGGAGGCTCCGCAGGTCGGGGCAAGAAAGGAGCCGTGGATGGCGTAGGCACCCGTAGGGCATTCGCGCACGAGAGCGAGGGAGGTGCGGCCCGTGATGGTGGCAAGGGATCAATCATCTGCCAGATTTCCTCCCGAATGACGGCTGTAAGGGCAGTTGTACACGGGGATCCCGCTGGCTGACGCTTTTGGACTTCCTCCCGAACTGCCGTATAAGTTCGGTGAGGGATTCCCTGCCATTTTCTGGCTCAAGTGAGCATGCAGCGGTCATGGTGGTCGGGCGTTCATACCGTGACAGGCACTGCCGAAGCATCCGCTCCATAGTTGTCGCCGCACTGACAAACTCAGCTACCGTTGTAGGAGGGTTGCGCGTGCGAGACCCGCAACAAGTTGTGCCTTGACGCATCGCATCACCAGATGCACCTTGTTTTCTTATGGTATCGCTGGATCAGTCCGACTGAACAATCGCGAGATGTCTTCCACATGCATGGCACACTTTCTTTCAGCCTTTTATTCCTCGATGAAAGGGCCTGTTCGGCTCGTTCTTTCCTTTCGGCATTACTGTAGGCATCACGAAGCTGCCGGTAGAATTCTTGCCAACTTGTGAAAGAAGATGCGTGGTTCTCGTACCGAACTCGTGCCGAGTCTTCAAATGAGAAATGAACATTCTTGAGCTTACGGCGGTCATCCCAGTCATTAAAAGTGGCGATCCGGTCGAAATGGTCTAAGCAGTCTCCTACACCTTAGAAGAAATCCCAGTGAAATAGTCTGGGCGTGCGAGACACGTTGACAGTCCACGGTACTGAAGCAGTGGAATTCTGTTCGGTTTGACTTGCCGTTGTTGTTGACATTTCTCTCGCGGAGTGTGCAAGCGGACCGTACTCAGCGGTGGGATGCCTTGGAGGCAACGGCGGCTTCGATGGAATTGTACCGTCCCTAAAGTACTGGCGTTGTTAGCGTCGGGCTCAGGTACAGCGGGCATAGCACGTTGGTTTACCCAGTGCCTCCACCAGTTTGTCGCGAGAGGAAACGGAAAAGGAAAAGCAGTCAGATCGGAGCGAATGGAGGTTTACTCTGCGCAGCAGCAACCACTAACTCCTTAATCCGCGGCCTCTACTGCTAATATAAAGCGTCAGGGGCGTAGCCAGACATTTTTTCCGGGGTGGGGGGGCTTTTGCGTTCCTTTAGGTCACGTGATCGATAATAAATATCGGTAGTTTAAGCAGACTCTATACATATATATCAAGGACATGGGACCTCCCCCCTCGCGTGTGCGTGTGCTTGTGAAGAAGTTCAGTAAAAAGTAAAATACGCACAGTAAATACAGTAAGTACGACAGGTACAGTGGGAGTTTGGAGCAACGGTCTCTCATCGCGCCACTGAATGGACCAGTCTTCGAAAACGCATCATTGAGACGACCCGTGCGATCGGAGAAGACATCATTAATTGTTAATTTCCGTTAAGCGTAGATGGCGTCGTCCTTGTCGGGGCGAAGTGCGTTTCACAAGTCAAGGACGGCTATACGCGTGAAAATGCACGTGTGACCAGGCTATATATACCTACTCCCATAGCAATAGCTTGCTCGCTGCGTCTTTGCGCTAGAAAACTTAAACAAGCGCAAAAACGCTAAGGCTTTTTTTTTTTTTTCGAAGCTTTCATCGCCCTGCTCCCTCATACGAGAGGGTTGCATTTCCTGCGGCGAGTGCATGGGCCGCTGTGTCTACCGCTGTGTGCGAGCGTGCAGCCGTGATTTGCCTTTACGTCAACATATTCAGAATTGTACAGAACATTTCACCGCACAGCACAGATATGGCATGTGTACGCATTTTAAGTAGTGCATGCCACTCATTTCTGCTTCACTTACGCCGCTGCAAAGAGGAAGCGGCCTTGTACCTCACAGAATCTTGACTGATTGGTGTACTAGTGATGCAGGAATGGACTCCGGTCTTGTTCAGTGCATAGTGCACATAATCAATTTCGCAGGACGCGTGAACTCCGACGAGAACTCTCAGCGCCTGCAACAAGAGTTTACTTACGCTGTACTGCGCACAGCCGTAATTCATGCTTTTCGGCTGTCTGTTTCGTGCATTCTATTGCGAGTCGGTGGAATTTCACTGCTGTCATCAACCCCTTCGTGTGTACATTGCTGGTTTGAGATTCCACAACAAAACAGCAACTACCAGCCTTCCGTAATTGCTGGTTTGGGATTCAACAACACAACAGTAATTACCAGCCTTCCGGAGGGGCGCGATCGCAAACAAGAGACGTTTCTCGCGCAGACTAGCTCCTGCGCGAGCGCGGCCTAACCGGCACCTGAAGGGAAGCGGCGGAAATGTATACAGAAGATTTCGACCACCTGGGGTCTTTAACGTGCAACTTAAATCTAAGTAAACGGGCCTCGAGCGTTTTCGCCATCATCTAAAATGCGGCTGCCGCATTTGTTGCTTCATTTGTTGCGCATTTGTTGCTTCAGAATGCGGCCGCCACATTCTCGCCGAAAACTTCACAGAGTGTCAAAGCCTTGACAAACACCGTGACAGTTTTTTCCATATTCCGACATGATTCGCTGTAAATTACCAACCCAAACGGAAGCGCCCAGGAATGAAAGTGTGATAGTAGCACCGGTTTCATGAATTATGTCAGCGCGAAGCGACGAAAACAAAGGGTGGGTAAGTAGGGGGCGGGGGGGGGGGGGGGGGTTGCGGAATATATTTCTGGGGGGGGGGGGGTTCAACCCCCCCCCCCCCCCTGGCTACGCCCCTGTAAAGCGTGGTAATATATTGCTACGAGAGACACATTCTGCCAGGGGCAGACGACAAAGAAGACGGTTCTGTCGGGTGCTGGTGGCTGTCCACCATCTTGGCTACTGTGTCTTTCTAGTGTAAATACAGTGTAAATAGTCCCGCCTTGTGTCGTTTTACGTAACATCTTTGTGGTGGAGGTGCTGGGTAGTTCCCTGTTTCCATCACGGAGCTCCGCAACGGCCGCTTCATCACGCTTCCGACCATGTCAGTCGGTGCAGGCACAACGTCTTCACCCGCTGCCCCTACCGTGGCTCCCACCTACATCGTTCTGCCTCCTGCTCGTGATCCTGGCGTATTTTCCGGCCAGGATGGGGTTGACGTCGACAAATGGCTCAACCTTTACGAACGGATCAGCGCCAGCTACAGGTGGGACCCGACCCTTATGCTCGCCAACGTGCTTTTTTACCTCGATGGCCCACCACGGGTGTGGTTCGAGACGCACGAGGCGGACATTACAAGCTGGGACTCTTTCAAAGAGAAGATACGCGACCTTTTCGGTGACAGCACTGGCCGGCAGCATGCTGCGCGGAATGAACTTGCGACTCGTGCACAGACATCCTCCGAGTCATACGTCTCTTACATCCAGGACGTTATCGCTCTTTGCCGCCAGGTTGACGAGCACATGCCTGAGTCCGAGAGGGTTTCTCATGTGCTCAAAGGTATCGCTGACGATGCCTTTAACCTGCTCGTGTATACCAACGTTGATACCGTCGACACAATCATCAAAGAGTGTCGGCGGTTTGAACATGCCAAGAGCCGCCGTATAACCCAGAGATTCACCCGGCTGCCCAATACGGCTGCAAGTTCATCGTGTGATGCCGTTCGCCTGCCGCCAACCTGTGACCACGTTACGCGTATTGTTCGTCGCGAGCTTGAAGCTGCCTGTCCTGCACCTATTCCACCACCCGTGTTTACATCCCACGCCAGTGACCCAACGCCGCCATCAGTGTCCTTCATTCAAGCTGTAGTAAGGCAGGAGTTTGCCAATCTCGGCCTTCCATCGGCGTGCCCACTGACTCGTCCTGACGCTCAGCCTTATTCCTCTGGACCTGCTCGACGATCCTACACCTCTCCTGTCTCCTTCCGCAACCCTGCGGAATGGAGAACGCCCGACGATCAGCCCATCTGCTTCTCCTGTCATCAAGCCGGGCACATTGCTCGTTATTGCCGTCGCCGTTGGGCCTACGCATCTCGCCAGACCTCCATGCACTCTACTCCTTTTAGACGTCCAGCCGCTGGTTCCCCTACTTACTACTCGTCGTCCTCCCACGAGCCTCTTCCCTCTGACGCCACTGCTCCTGTTCGCCGCTTCTCCCGCTCCCCGTCGCCGCAACGCCGCCAATCCCGCTCTCCGCAGCCTCGCCGCTTTTCCTCGCCGTCCTTCTCTGGACGCTCGCCGCCGGAAAACTAGATAGTGCAGCTTATGGAGGTGAAGCTGCAATGCCGTCGTCCCCTGCAAATCCTCTGCTGACTCTCCCCACTCACCATAGCCTTCTAGAAGTCAAAGTCGACAATGTTCCTGTGACCGCCCTCATCGACACTGGTGCACACTTGTCTATTATGAGCGCCCCTTTACGCCGCCGCCTGAAGAAGATTATGACGCCGTCTACGACACAGACAATACGTGTTGCCGATGGTGGTGCTGTGCAAGTGATCGGAATGTGCACCGCCCGTGTTAGCATTGCCGGTCGTCACACTGTCGTACTTTTTGCCGTCCTTGCTCACTGCCCCCATGACCTTATCCTTGGCCTTGACTTTCTTTCGGCACACTCGGCCTTAATTGATTGTTCCTCTGAAACACTCTGTCTCGATCTTCCTCTTGTATCAGATGCCTGCGAAACGACCGTCAGCCGATTAAGCCCCACCGCTTTTGTTCGCCTACCGCCTCGAGCCGTTACGTACGTGTGTTTGTCATCGACCCCACCCGTTCCTGACGGCGACTATATCGTCACTCCGATTACTGACGTACGCATGACGCGCAATGTTACTGTGCCACATACAATCGCGACATTAGCTGATAACTGTGTGTTCCTCCCGCTACTAAACTTTGGTCTGACCCCTCAAGTGTTGCCCCACAAGATGTCACTTGCCCACCTCACCGCTATAACAGACCATGACGTCAAGGTTGTCGCCATAACTGCGCCTGAAGAAGCTGAAGTTTCCCGGTCACCAATTTCTGACGACAGCATTTTTCGCAAAATGATTGCATCAGACCTTTCTCCTGACCAGGCCGACGCTCTCTGTCGGGTTTTGGCCTCATACAGCGACATTTTTGACATTCGTGATCGACCGCTGGGTCAGACTAAGATTGTCACCCACCGAATCAACACTGGCGACTCTTTGCCCATTCACCGTCGACCTTACCGTGTGTCCGCATCCGAGCGCGATGTTATTCAAAAAGAAGTGGCGAAAATGCTTGCTAAGGACATCATCGAACCATCATCTAGTCCTTGGGCCTCTCCCGTCGTATTAGTAAAGAAGAAAGACGGCTCCTGGCGTTTCTGCATTGATTATCGGCACCTCAACAAAATCACCAAGAAGGACGTGTACCCTCTTCCACGTATCGACGACGCCCTCGACTGCCTCCATGGTGCCACCTTCTTTTCATCCCTGGACCTTCGATCTGGCTACTGGCAAATCGCTGTAGACGACCTGGATCGCGAGAAGACCGCCTTCGTGACCCCTGACGGCCTTTACCAATTCAAGGTCATGCCTTTCGGTCTCTGCAACGCACCAGCCACCTTTGAGAGAATGATGGACACACTGCTTCAAGGATTTAAATGGTCGACGTGTTTATGTTACCTGGACGACGTAATAATTTTCTCTCCCACTTTCGCAACACACCTTGAGCGGCTTTCGACCATTCTAGCAATTTTCCGACGAGCTGGCCTCCAGCTCAATTCCTCGAAGTGCCACTTCGCTCTTCGTCAAATTACTGTGCTGGGCCACCTCGTCGACGCTTCCGGTGTCCGACCAGACCCAGCGAAGGTACGCGCTGTCACGAATTTCCCCGTTCCTCGATCTGTCCATGACGTTCGTAGTTTCGTGGGGCTGTGCTCCTACTTTCGCCGTTTCGTGAAAAACTTTGCGGCGCTCGCACGTCCACTCACTGACCTTCTCAAGCAAGACGTCCCGTTTTGTTGGGGTCCTCTACAAGCTAACGCCTTCTCTGAGCTCATCGCCGCCCTAACGACTCCACCTATTCTTGCCCATTTTGACCCAGCTGCTCCCACAGAAGTACGCACAGACGCTAGTGGCCACGGCATCGGTGCAGTTTTAGCCCAAAACCAACGCGGCATTGATCGTGTTATTGCGTACGCAAGTCGTCTCCTTTCGAAATCTGAACGCAATTACTCGATTACGGAACGGGAATGTCTTGCCCTTGTCTGGGCGGTTTCGAAATTCCGTCCTTACTTGTATGGCCGCCCTTTTCGTGTTGTCACAGATCATCACGCTCTCTGTTGGCTTTCCTCACTGAAGGACCCTACTGGACGACTTGGTCGTTGGGCGCTGCGCCTTCAGGAGTACTCTTACTCAGTTACCTACAAGTCTGGCCGCCTCCATCTGGACGCGGACTGCTTGTCCCGCTACCCTGTTGACCAACCAGACGGATCGGAAATCGAACCTAGCCCCTGCGTGATGTCCATATCTCAGTTTCTCCAGATTGGTGACGAACAACGCCGTGATGATTCTTTGCGATCGCTCATTGACCGGCTGGAATCGGCACCTAACGACGCCTCACTGCGCATGTTCGTCCTCGTGAATGGCACACTTTACCGTCGTAACGTCCAGTCCGATGGCCTTGAGCTGCTTCTCGTTGTGCCTAAACATCTGCGTTCAACGGTCCTGCATGAGCTTCACGACGAACCAACTGCTGGTCACCTTGGAGTATCCCGCACGTACGACCGTGTCCGGCGCCGCTTCTTTTGGCGCGGTCTCGCCCGGTCTGTTCGACGTTACGTGACCTCCTGCGATAAATGCCAACGTCGGAAACGTCCTGCTGCACCCCCTGCTGGTCTACTTCAACCACTCTCCATCCCAACCGAACCATTCTTCCGTGTTGGTTTAGACCTTCTCGGTCCCTTTCCTGAGTCAAGATCCGGCAACAAGTGGGTCGCTGTTGCTATCGATTATGCGACCAGGTATGCAATCACTCGAGCGCTCCCCACCAGCACTGCTACTGACGTTGCCGATTTTTTGCTCCACGATGTTATTCTACACCATGGCGCCCCTAGCCAATTGCTCACAGATCGAGGCCGTGCATTTTTATCCCGAGTAATCGACGATCTTTTGCGCTCCTCCTCAACGCAGCACAAGTTGACCACCGCCTACCATCCTCAAACAAATGGCCTCACCGAGCGCCTAAATCGCACCCTCACGGACATGCTCTCTATGTATGTTTCCTCCGACCACCGTGACTGGGACCTGGCGCTGCCTTACGTGACCTTCGCCTACAATTCATCACGTCACGATACCGCCGGTTACTCACCCTTTTATATGCTCTTTGGCCGTGAACCGACGTTACCAATGGACACCCTACTTCCGGCTGCTGCCGCGCCGCCTAGCGAATATGCACGTGATGTCATCGCTCGTGCCGATCATGCGCGTCAGATCGCCCGCTCTAGGCTGTCGGCCTCGCAAGCGACCCAAAAGCGCCTCTATGACAGCCGGCATCATGACGTTCGCTTCTCACCCGGTGCCTTAGTTCTCCTGTGGTGTCCATTCCGTCGTGTGGGCCTATCCGAGAAGTTGTTATCTCGGTACACGGGTCCATACAGAATCATCCGCCAGGTCACGGACGTCACCTACGAGATTGTTCCCGTCTCTCCGACTTTGCCACCTGCGATCGCTCCCAGTGACATAGTTCACGTCAGCAGACTGAAAGCATACCACCCTCCTTCTGACGACAATGTTTGAAGTGCGCCGCGACGGCGCTTCCACCGCCGGGGGTAATGCTACGAGAGACACATTCTGCCAGGGGCAGACGACAAAGAAGACGGTTCTGTCGGGTGCTGGTGGCTGTCCACCATCTTGGCTACTGTGTCTTTCTAGTGTAAATACAGTGTAAATAGTCCCGCCTTGTGTCGTTTTACGTAACAATATTGTCGCGATGCACTTTGGAAGTAAGCGTTCGCGACTAGCACGATAGGGCAGCGAGAGGTAACACAGCCGATCGAGCACCGAAACAAGGTTTCTCTCCCTCGTCGTCGTTCTCCCTCTTCTAGCACAGGCCCACTGCTCCTTATTTTACAGTACTATATATATATATATATATATATATATATATATATATATATATATATATATATATATTGTCGCGTGTCAACGCGAACACGAGACAACACGTTGAACAAGACGGCGGAACAGCTTTAGAAAACACCAGAACAACAGACGTCTTCTTCGTCTTCGAGTTCCCCCTGTCCCACTACACGGAGCACGTTAAAGCACATATCGTCATCATAGTCTAAATGTCTACATAGAGCACGCGTCATTTACTCTCCCTCGAAAAGAGCATCGCCCCGATGCTAAACAAAAAGTTAGCTTGGTGAACACGAAAGTCCCTCGTACAGTCACTCGCTGACGTAGGGCTTCATGCGCACTACGTGCACAAGTTCAGAACGGTGTTGGCGGCGCTTTGTGCAGTAAGGGCTATCTGGAACGACCTCGTATGTGACGTCACTTAGCCGACGGAGCACTTTATAGGGTCCGAAATATCGCCTCAGCAGCTTCTCGGATAGTCCCCGTTTTCGTATAGGCGTCCAGACCCATACTCTGTCACCGGTGTCGTAAGTTACAGGCCTATGACGGGCATTATAGCGACCTGCATCGTATTCTTGCTGCAGGTGTATTCGCACGCGTGCGAGCTGCCTGGCTTCTTCTGCACGTTGCGTAAACGCTTCGGCATCCATGTCAATGTCGTCAGGTTCGTGTGGTAGCATGGCGTCGAGCATCGTCCTTACTTCGCGTCCGTGGACAAGGCGGAATGGAGTCATCCGTGTAGTTTCTTGTTTAGCCGTGTTATAAGCAAACGTGATATAAGGCAGAATCTCGTCCCAATCTTTGTGCTCTATATTCACGTACATGGAAAGCATGTCTTCCAGTGTTTTGTTCTGGCGCTCTGTTAGTCCGTTTGTTTGTGGATTGTAGGCTGTTGTCTTTCGATGAGTTGTGCCACTGAGCATCAGGACGTGATCTAAAAGCGCGGCTGTGAATGCGGTGCCTCGGTCTGTTATGACGATGGTTGGTGCACCACGTCTCAGCACAACATTCTCTATGAAAAATCGGGCCAGCTCTGCTGCTGTGCCTCTCTGGATAGCTTTTGTTTCGGCGTAGCGAGTGAGATAGTCAGTTGCTACAATAACCCAGCGGTTACCAGTAGTAGAGGTAGGAAGTGGACCCAAGAGGTCCATTCCGATCTGGTCAAATGGCGTTTGCGGTACTTGAACGGGTTCTAGCAAACCGGCTGGTTTCGTTGGAGGTGACTTGCGCCGCTGACAATCTAAACAGGTCCGAACGTGATGTTTCACGGCAACGGG
This sequence comes from Dermacentor silvarum, assembly GCF_013339745.2. Taxonomy (NCBI): domain Eukaryota; kingdom Metazoa; phylum Arthropoda; class Arachnida; order Ixodida; family Ixodidae; genus Dermacentor; species Dermacentor silvarum. The sequence continues at coordinate 10,231,983 of NC_051158.1, forward strand.
CAGTCCTGGCCAATAATATCTTTGTCGCACTCTGTTCAGTGTTCGCGTATATCCTAGATGCCCAGAAGTGACCTCGTTGTGGCATGCTTCCAGTACTTCCCTACGAAGAGCAGTAGGAACGACGAGCAAATAGCTTGATCTGCTCGATAAGAAGTTCATTTTGTATAGAACTTTGTTCCTTAAGCAAAACGATGATAATCCTCCTGCGAAAGCTTTAGGTGCTGTCCGAGTTCGTCCGTCCAAGAAATTAATCAGGCCAAGCAACTCAGGGTCGTCACGTTGTTGCTGTGCAATGGTAGACGTGTCGAGAAGACCGAGGAATGCTGTTTCCTCTTCATCGGTCGAAGGAGCTGATTCTATGGGTGACCGAGACAGGCAGTCGGCGTCGGTATGCCGTTTCCCCGACTTGTGCAGGACCATCATATCAAACTCTTGCAGTCTGAGGCTCCAACGTGCTAATCGCCCGGAAGGATCTTTCAGATTTGTGAGCCAGCAGAGTGAATGATGGTCGCTGATAACCTTGAAGTGCCGACCATACAAATAAGGGCGAAATTTTGTAACCGCCCATACCACGGCGAGGCATTCTTTCTCGGTTGTAGAGTAATTTGCTTCTGCGCGTGAGAGTGTTCTGCTTGCATAGGCGATTACTCTTTCTGTGTCCTCCTGGCACTGCACAAGAACAGCTCCGAGACCAACATTGCTGGCATCAGTGTGAAGCATTGTCGGAGCTGTCTCGTCAAAGTGGGCAAGCACAGGGGGTGTTTGTAAACGGTTCCGCAAATCGGTAAATGCAGCTTGCTGTTCGTCGCCCCATACAAACGCAACGTCATCTCTCGTGAGGCGAGTTAACGGCGACGCAATGCGAGCAAAGTCTGCAATAAACCGCCGATAATAGGCGCAGAGGCCCAGAAAGCGTCTGACAGCCTTTTTATCAGAAGGAACAGGGAACTGTGCGACAGCGGCAATTTTTTTAGGATCCGGGCGGACTCCCGCGTGACTGACGACATGGCCAAGAAACTCTAGCTCCGCAAAGCAAAAGTGGCATTTCTCCGGCTTTAGGGTGAGGCCGGCGGACCGTATAGACTGCAGAACTGCTTCAAGCCATTCAAGGTGCTCTTCAACTTCAAACGTTGCGGAAAACACTATGACGTCGTCGAGATAGACTAAGCAGGTTTTTCACTTCATCCCCGAAAGCACGGTATCCATAAGCCGTTGAAAAGTAGCAGGTGCAGAGCACAAGCCGAAAGGCAAGACCTTAAATTCGTATAGTCCATCTGGCGTGACAAAAGCGGTTTTCTCACGGTCTCTCGGGTCTACTTCAATTTGCCAATACCCGCTCTTTAAGTCCATGGAAGAGAAATAACGAGCGCTTCGAAGCCTATCAAGTGAATCGTCTATGCGGGGAAGCGGATACACGTATTTTTTTTTTTTTTTGTAACCTGATTTAGCTTTCGATAATCCACACAGAAACTCAGGCTGCCGTCCCTCTTTACCAAAACTACAGGTGATGCCCACGGGCTCTTAGAAGACTGAATCACGTCGTCTTCAAGCATTTGGTTTACCTACCTGCCGCTGTATCGCTTCACGTTCTTTTGGGGCCACACGATAAGGATTTTGGTGAATCGGTCTCGCTTCGTCCTCTGTGATTATGCGGTGCTTGGTTAGGGGCGTCCGACCGACTCTTGACGTCGTCGCAAAGCAATCGCGGAACTCGGCCAGTAGTGCAAGAAATCGTTCTCGGTCGTGTTGCGGTAAAGTAGCGTTTACGTCAAGCACAGGAGCTGGGTCTTGCGCATGCGCTTCTTCTAGTACAGAAAAGTACCCACGAACATCAGCGACATCGTCAAAATAGGCCACAGCCGTGCCCTTTGGTAGGTGCCGTCGCTCTGTGCTAAAATTCGTCAACAACAGGTTCGTGCGCCCATCGGTGATATTTACGATGCCTCGTGCAACGGCGATACCGTGAGTAAATAACAAGGGAGTTACTTGGTCTGCAACTCCTTCACAATCAAACGGTACGTCACATGCAACCGAAACAAGTATACATGACCGAGGTGGGACGACCACGTCGTTTTCGATTAGACGACAGGCGTTGCGTTTCGGCGATAAGCAGGGAAATAAATCCGGAGTCCTGTGAAACGTAACCAAGCGGTCCGGGATGTTAATTATGGCGTCGTATTCCCGTAGAAAATCCATGCCTAGGATTAACTCTTTACAGCATGTTGCAAGAACTACGAAAGTTGCCACGAAGGACGAACCTCCTATGGTGACTCTCGCCGTACAGCTTCCAGCAGGCGTGAGCAGTTGGCCGCCCGCAGTCCTTATATGAGGTCCGGTCCAGGGCGTTTTTACTTTCTTAAGGCGAATGGCTAGAGCTTGACTCATTATCGAATAATCGGCACCAGTGTCGACTAGCGCTGTCACTTGCTGTCCGTCAACTGACACAATAATATCGGCGCTCACAATTTCGTCGGCGTTAGAGTTTGTCTGTTTCACGGCGTCGTGCGGCGGGATCATTGGGGGTTTTTCGTCGTCTTGTCGGCCCGCAACCATACCCCTAGAGGTCGCCGCCGTTAGTTTCCCCAGCGTGGACTGGGCGACCTTCTTCCCCGGAGGTCAGCAAAAGTACGTCCACTCGGTGCAGATGAATGAGCCGGGGACGGAGAGCGTGACCGCCGGCCAAAATCGGTCTGGTGGTTGGGCTGAGAGTCATCGTTCAGAGTGCGCGTTGCGGGAGCACCTTGAAAAGTAGCGTCGTCGCGGCGTAGCATGTAGTCGTCACTGGTGCGTCGACCGTCGGACCAGGATTGATAAGGTTGAAATGAGGCATCGCGGTACCAGCGATGGCGGGAGACATGGCCGATGCCTCCGCAGTGATAGCAGAGCCTAGTGACAGTGCGCCATACGTCCGTTCTTCGAATTTGCGGCCGCCTCGAAGGCGCGTCTTGTGGCGGTGACCAAAATGCAGCTGACGGCGGCTGGCGGTAGGACGGGATCGGCACAACGGGCGCATGTCTCACAGGTTCCTCTGTTGGTGATGGTGTGGCCCTCGGTGGCTGATGGTGCGACCGCATGAACATAACAGCTGGTTGACGTCGGACAGCGTTGGCATAACTTAGGGGACGCTGCTCGTAACCAGGATCGCCTGCGGAGAACGCTCGCCTAATTTCCTCACGTACGACTTCAGCGACTGACGCCATGGGTGTGCCCATTGCCGGTATCCCGAGCTTCTGAAGTTCTTCGCGAATAATCTCCCTAATTAGATCACGAAGGGAGTTCTGATTGCTAACGGTCATTGCGGCGGCATTGATAGGAGTGCTGGTGGGCAAGCGATCGTACTGCCTGCATCTTAGATGGAGTGCGCGTTCAATACCAGTGACTTCCTTTATAAAATCCGCCACGGTACTCGGTGGATTGCGCACAAGTCCGGCGAACAGTTCTTTTATGCCACGCATAAGGTAGCGTAATTTCTTTTCCTCAGGCATGTGCGGGTCAGCTCTACGACACAGGCGGGCCATTTCCTCGGCAAACATCGCTACAGTTTCGTTGGCTTTCTGAAAGCGCAGCTCAATTAGTGCACTATATATATATATATATATATATATATATATATATATATATTGTTACAGTCAAGGTTGAACTGCTTTATTTAAAGGACGAGGTTCATGGTGAAGTAAAGATGGTATCCATAGGCTGCGCCAGCTAACGTCTTCCCCCTCTTCTCCTTGCCCGGCTCATGCCGTAGCAATCCCCGGTTGCCAGATGAAGCCCGCTGGGCAAGTCCAAATCACTCGGATCTACAATGACGAATGGACCTGTGTACTGGGGTAAAAACTTTTCGCATAAGCCACGTTTACGCTGCGGGGTCCCCAACCATACAAAGTCTCCTTTAGCGTGCGAGACAGACTGGTGTCGGCTGTCATAGCGCTCTTTCGGTTAGTGTTGCGATGCCACAATACGAAGACGAGCAATACGCCGGGCTTCTTCGGCAAGACACAGCGTCTTGGCAACAGAGTACTCGCTGTGAAAGTCAAACGGTAGTATAGTGTCAATGCAGCTTAGCGGTGGACGTGCATAAAGGAGATAAAAAGGACTGTAATCAGTCGTCTCATGCTTTGCAGTATTATAAGCAGATGTGATGAAGGGGAGTACCTCGTTCCATTCTCTGTTACATACATGGCCAGCATGTTATTTAGAGTTCTGTTCGTACGTTCTAAAAGCCCATTTGTATGAGGGTGATAAGGCGTTGAATGGCGGGACTGCGAACTGCAGAGACGAAACAGTTCTTCTACGGCGTCCTCAACGAACTGACGATCGCGATCGCTATGATGACACGGGGAGGTCCATGCCAAAAAATAATGAATCGAAGCAAAAACATTGCAACGGACGCAGCTGTTGAAGATGGTACGGCCGCCGTTTCCACGTTAACGGGTCAGATAGTCGATACATACGATCACCCATCGGTTGTCGTTAGATGATCGGAGAAATGGGCGCAGAAGATCGATACCCACTTGTTCAAATGGCAGGCGAGGCGGTGGCAGAGTTTGGACAAGACCTGGCGGAGTGGTCGTAGGGCGCTTGTAGCGTTGACATTGTTCGCAACTGGCGATGTAATGCTTGACTGTGTCACGCATTCTGGGCCAGTAAGAACGCTCCTGTGACCGGTTCAAAGTTCTGATGAATCCTAGATGCCAGAGGTCGCATCGTCGTGCATGGCTCTCGGTATGTCCGCTCGCAGACTCTGCGGCGCCACCTGAAGGAAGCGTATGCCTTTAACCGAATAATTGGTATTGTAAAGTAGGCCGTCAGGGATACAAAATCGACCGGTGGCTCCAGGATGCGATAGAGCTACAAATAGAGGTTCCAAATAAATATCATTTTTCTGCTCTGCCTTGAAAGTCATCGAGTCTGGGAATGTAGCAGAAATGAGAGCAAAACAGTCATCAAACTTGTCTTCGTCACACTTCGCCGTCGTCAGAGCAAGGTGGGAGAAACAGTCCGCATCTGCGTGGCGACGCCCAGACTTGTAGGAAATAACGAAGTAGTACTCCTGCAGTCGAAGATCCCAACGTGCCAGCCGTCCACTCAGGTCACGAAAATTCACCAACCAGCATAACGCGTGGTGGTCGCTAACGATAGTGAACGGGCGTCTGTTGGTATAGGGCCGAAATTTCTGGACAGCGAAAACAACTGCCAAGCATTCTTGCTCGGTGACAGGGTAATTGCGTTCAGCCTTAGTCAAAGAGCGACTAGCATAAGCCACAACGTGGTCAGCTACTTGATGACGTTGCACTAAGACGGCACCGATGCCGATGCCACTGGTAGAGCACTGCACGGGCTCGGGCTTACCCGAAAACCCGGGCCCGGCCCGGCCCGTGGGCCGGGTAGAGCAGTTTTTTCATGGGCTCGGGCACGGCGTGTGCTTTTTGACCCGGGCCCGGGCCGGGCTCAGGTTTTTTGACGCGGGCCCGGGCCGGGCTCGGGCTTTCTGCAAGTTATTCTCGGGCTTCTCAACTCTGAAAAACATGTATTTTTCGGTCTCGGGCCGGGTTCGGGCCAGTTTTGAGTCGGGCTCGGGCCGGGCTCGGGCTTAAGGTAAAGGGGTAGCGGGCCGGGCCGGGCGGGTAACGTAGATTATTTCCGAGCCCGGGCCGGGCCCGCGTCTCGCCATAAAAGTTTTGATCGGGCTCGGGCGGGCCGCCCAATGTAAAAACGGGCCCGGGCCGGGCCCGGGCCGCAAAAATCGGCCCGTGCAGTGCTCTAGCCACTGGCATCAGCGTGCACTTCCGCAGGTGAGGGTGCATCGAAGTGACGGAATATGGGCCCTGATGTTAGTAGAAATTTTAGCTGGCGGAACGCGTCGTCGCAAGCCGATGTCCAGTTGACAGGGACGGCTGTTTGGACAAGACATATTAGGGGTAAACCACGTCGGCGAATCTTGGGACGATGCGACGAAAATACGAGCACAGGCTCAAGAAACGCCTCAACTCCCGCACTGACTTCGGTGCTTCGAAGGAGCTGACTGCCTCAATCTTCCGTGGATCTGGCCTCGCACTGTTTTTATCGACCAGATGCCCAAGTATTAACGTCTCGGTTTCCCCGAAACGACATTTCTTAGAATTTAAGATCGAGCCGGCTTGTTCGACACAATGCAGAACAAGACTGAGACGGTGTTATGCTCGCTCAATGTGCTGCCAAAAATTACCACATCATCGAGGTAGCACAAACAAATTTCCCATTTCAGTCCTCGGAGGATAGTGTCCATAAATCGTTCGAATGTTGCTGGCGCGTTACATAGTCCGAGCGGCATAACGTTAAATTCATAAAGACCTTCTGGTGTCACGAAGGCCGTTTTCTCCTTATCGTCTGGGTGCATGGGTATCTGCCAATACCCTGATCGCAAATCCAGTGATGAAAAGTAGGCAGCGGAATGTGGACAATCGATGACATCGTCAATTCTAGGAAGCGGATACACATCCTTTTTGAGGACCGCGTTTAGTTTACTGTAATCAACGCAGAAACGCCACGATCCATCCTTCTTCTTTACTAAGATTAATGGTGCTGCCCACGGACTAGAGGACTCTTGAACAACACTTTTCCGTAGCATGACTTTCACCTGCTCAGCGATAAATGTCCTCTCTGTTGAAGAAACGCGGTAAGGCATTTGCTGAGTGGGGTGCGCAGATCCGGTGTCTATTCTGTGACGAGCACGAGAACGTGGGAGTGAAGCCTGCTTGTTGCCTTGTGTGAAATCGAACACATAAACACGTGCCCGCAAAACTTGTGCGAGAGCGTGGCGCTCATGTGAGGGCAGCGCCTTGTTGATCTGCTCTTCAGAAGCGCTTCGGTGGGGATCGCTAGTAAGAGACCGCTCCTCCTCGCTTAGAACTGTAATGGAGCTGTAAGTAATCTCGCCAAATTCAGCGAGCTTCATATCACGCGGGAGAACAGCAGGGATGCAAGAACAATTGAAAGCCCACAAATTTGATGCGTCATTCACTACTCTCACGAGAGAGCGTGGCGCAAGTACATCTTTCTTTGCGCAGCTCGACGTAAGTGGCTGGACTTGCGCGTCAAACGATGAAAGGTCGGCAGCAGCGACATTGACAGGGACATGTGACAGCGACCAAGGCGGTAGCAGTTTGAAACAACACTATTTTTTATCTGGTAAAGATGTGTCGGCAAGGGTGGCGAGTAGCGCGCTATTCAAAGTAATTTCGCCTGTGCCACAGTTAACGGAAGCACCACAATCCTGAAGAAAGTCAATCCCAAGAATCACATCATGAGTGCACCGCGGTAGTACGAGAAATTCTGTTTTAAGATCTTCTCCTCCGAATACACTTGCAACACAAATACCAAGGGGAATAAGGCACTCTCCACTGACACCACGAAACGTCAGACCATCATTCCACGGGAACATAACTTTCCAGTGCAGCCTTTCTTTGAAAGTCACACTCATGACCGAAACGGTAGCACCGGTACCCACTAATGCTGTTGCAGGTATACTATCAATTAACACATGCACTTTGTTCTTCCCCATCATAACAGGCAGATGAGTATTTCGCAGAAACGCAGTCTGTCCGGCGACCTCACCTCCATATGCCGCGCCGGCTAGTTTCCCGACGGCGGTGGTGACGTAGCACTTCGCCGTGGTGACGGTTAACAACGTTGGCGACTGGTTGGCGGCGTCAGGCTGCGGTCTGAAGCTGGCGAGCCACTCCTACTATATTGACGGAAGGTATTCCGGGGTGGCGCGCCTGTGGTGTTTGCAGTACCAGGGTCTGTCGGCCAGTGGTCGTCATAACTGTCACGTTCAAAATTAGGCCACGCTGGTGGTGGGCCATGCGTTGCTGTCTGACGGCGCCGGCGACAAAAACGAGCAATGTGTCTTGAGGCGCCACAGATGTAACACACAGGCGATGCGCGACCGACGTTGTAAGCCTCGGGGTCAACCTTGGGATGCTGCGAATAATAAACGCGATTTTCCGAATGCAGATTCGTGGTGGTAGCTGGACGAGTGCGTTGATCGTGCGTCATGTCGTCGGGAAAGGAACGTCGTTGCTGTCTTAGCTGATCAACTCGACAGTCTGCAACGCCTGGCATGGCAGACAATGCGGACACAGCAGATGCACGTTCTTGAGGTTGGTTGGAAGCGCAACCAAGCTGTTCGACATCTGCTCCTTTGGTGAGTCGTTCAAGTTCTACGCGGACAATTTGCCTTATAGTTGCCGCAAGGTCAAATTGAACACTGTAGTTGTCGTTTTTGTCAAAGCTTACCACCGTTGCGACATTCGCTAACCTCCCGAACTTTGGCGTGATAAGGCGCAGCTTCAAGGCCTCAAATGTGCAGCAATGCATGATGAGGTCGGCGACCGAGGCGAGACTCTCCTTTCCGATTAATAATTGTAAACATCCTCGGCTATGCCTTTGAGATGGTGTCCAACTTTGTACTCTTCGGACATTCGAGGATTGACCGTTTTGCAAAATTTCAAGATCGCTTCTATGTACGTAGTACAGGTCTCACCAAGGACTTGAGCGAGCTGAAGCAATGTCTGCTCCATCCGCTTCCTTTTCGTGGTAGAATCGCCAAAGCACTCTGTGAGGTCAGTAACGAAGTTGTCCCACGTCGTGAAAATATCTTCATGGTTCTCGAACCACACTAGAGCAGTGTCTGTGAGGAACAGAACGACGTTGTCGAGCTGAGCCGTGGAGTTCCAGCCGCTGTACTTGCTCCCACGCTTGTAGTGGGTGAGCCATTCCTCTACGTCTTCGCGGAATTTTCCTGAGAAAGTGCGGGGCTCCATCTGATGCATCCAGGCGCCGGTTGTTCGCACTGGAGCAGCCAGAGAAGGCTGTCGGTCGCCGCTGCGAGGCATCGGGACATCCAGTGGTGTCGGGGGCAGTCGAGTGAGGCGTCGGCTTCGGCGTGGCACTTGCTGCAGCAGTTCCGTTGTCTCGGTCGAAGTACCCCGCACCTCCACCACAAAACTGTTACGGTTAAGGTTGAACTGCTGTATTCAAAGGACGAGGTTGACGGGGAAGCAAAGATGTCGTCCATAGGCTGCGCCAGCTAACGTCTTCCTCTTCTCCTTGCCCGGCTCATGCCGTAGCAAGATATATATATATTGTCACGTAGTAGTGACGGTAGAGAAAACAGTCACAAAACTGTGTATGACGAAACTGGTTGTTTATTGGGCGAACCTGTGCCCACAAAAGCAAGCTACACTCAAAGCACAACGATAGCGGCGAACACAGTCGGCGATCGTCGAAAATCTGATCAGCGGCGAAACGCGTCGGCTTTTATACCTGAGTCATCGAAGGTTCCAGATTAATCCCTGATGCCCGCGTGTCTTCCAGAAAGTTCTAGACAATTCGCGTCGCTCATACAATCAGATTACATGGGCGTCGGTGACCACAGACGACGGATAGAAGCATTGATAACGTCCGAGAAGCTTCCAATGCAGGCGCGTCCTGCGCCGAGCGATAACGTTTAACATTTGTCAGCCAATGTTGAAAGCGGCTACCGGTGAAAGATAAACATGTGTATGTGTCAATACCCTCCCCTTAAAAAGCATCGTCCCGATGCTACAAACAAACACGAAAGCGAAAACAAAACCATGTGTAATAAACAAAATAACAAAAAACAATAACAAAGTAACAAAGTACCTAAGTTTGTCAGCGGGCGTAGAAAGGCTTAAGACGCACCACGTGGATGACTTCAGGTCGTGCCCGGCGCCGCTGTGATTGCGAAATGCCGTCTGGCACGACCTCATAGTCCAGTGCGCCAATACGTCGGGTGATCTTATATGGTCCGAAATAGCGACGTAACAGCTTCTCGCTAAGTCCTCGTCGGCGTATCGGAGTCCAGACCCAAACACGGTCACCGGGCTGATACTCGACGTAGCGTCGTCGAAGGTTGTAGTGTCGGCTGTCGGTCCTCTGCTGGTTCTTGATGCGCAGGCGGGCGAGCTGTCGACCTTCTTCGGCACGCTGCAAATAGGTGGCAACGTCGAGATTTTCTTCGTCGGTGACGTCCGGTAGCATGGCGTCAAGCGTCGTTGCCGGGTTCCTTCCGTAGACCAGGTTGAACGGCGCCATGTGCGTCGTTTCTTGCACGGCCGTGTTGTATGCGAAGGTCACGTACGGAAGGATGGCATCCCACGTCTTGTGTTCGACGTCGACGTACATTGCCAGCATGTCGGCGATGGTCTTATTTAGGCGCTCGGTGAGGCCATTCGTCTGCGGGTGGTAGGCGGTGGTCCGGCGATGGCTTGTGTGGCTGTATCGCAGGATGGCTTGAGTTAGTTCTGCCGTAAAGGCAGTACCTCTGTCGGTGATGAGGACTTCTGGGGCACCGTGACGCAGGAGGATGTTCTCAACGAAGAATCGGGCTACCTCGGCAGCACTGCCTTTGGGCAAGGCTTTTGTTTCGGCGTAGCGGGTGAGGTAGTCCGTAGCTACGACGATCCATTTATTCCCGGACGTCGACGTCGGAAAAGGCCCCAGTAAGTCCATCCCAATCTGCTGGAACGGTCGGCGAGGTGGCTCGATCGGCTGTAGAAGTCCGGCTGGCCTTGTCGGCGGTGTTTTGCGTCGCTGACAGTCTCGGCATGTCCTTACGTAATGGGCGACGTCGGCAGAGAGGCGAGGCCAGTAGTATTTTTCTTGTATCCTTGCGAGCGTGCGGGAAAAACCGAGGTGTCCAGCCGTTGGATCGTCATGGAGAGCTTGCAGAACCTCTGGACGCAATGCTGAGGGTACCACGAGGAGGTAGTTGGCTCGGAGAGGCGAGAAGTTCTTCTTTAGGAGAATGTCGTTTTGCAAGAAAAACGACGCCAATCCTCGCCTGAACACCTTCGGCACAGTGACGGTCTTGCCTTCCAGGTAATCTACAAGGTTCCTTAGTTCCGGGTCGGCTCGCTGTTGTTCGGCGAATTCGTCGGCACTGATGGGTCCCAAGAAAGTGTCGTCATCCTGGTCATCCTGTGGCGGCGGTTCGACGGGGGCGCGAGACAAGCAGTCGGCGTCAGAGTGCTTTCGCCCGGACTTGTAAACGACGGTGATGTCGAATTCTTGAAGTCTCAGACTCCATCGTGCGAGGCGACCTGAAGGATCCTTCAAGTTAGCTAGCCAACACAAGGCGTGGTGGTCGCTCACAACTTTAAAGGGCCTGCCATAGAGGTAGGGGCGAAACTTTGATGTAGCCCAGATGATGGCGAGGCACTCCTTTTCTGTTGTGGAATAATTTGCTTCCGCCTTCGATAGCGACCGGCTAGCGTAACTTACAACCCTTTCTAGTCCATCAGTCCTCTGCACAAGCACGGCGCCGAGTCCTACGCCGCTTGCGTCGGTGTGGACTTCGGTATCGGCATTTTCGTCGAAATGCGCAAGGATGGGCGGCGATTGTAGGCGTCGCTTTAGTTCTTCAAATGCTTCGATTTGCGGCATCTCCCACTTGAACTCGACGTCGGCCTTCGTGAGGTACGTCAGTGGCTCGGCGATCCGTGAAAAATCCTTGACGAAGCGCCTGTAATAGGCGCACAGTCCCAGAAATCTACGCACTGCCTTCTTGTCAGCGGGCAGAGGAAAGTTGGAGATGGCCGCAGTTTTCTGAGGGTCGGGGCGCACTCCAGACTTGTTGATGACGTGGCCCAAAAACAAGAGCTCCTCATATGCGAAGCGGCACTTTTCTGGCTTTAACGTGAGTCCGGAGGTTTTGATTGCTTGAAGAACTGTTTCAAGGCGCCGCAGGTGTTCTTCGAAGCTTGAGGCAAACACAACGACGTCGTCCAAATAGACGAGGCAAGTCTGCCACTTCAAGCCTGCCAGTACTGTATCCATGACGCGTTGGAAAGTCGCAGGTGCCGAGCAAAGACCAAACGGCATGACCTTGAACTCGAACAGTCCGTCTGGTGTTATAAAGGCCGTCTTCTCCCGGTCCCTCTCGTCGACTTCGATTTGCCAGTAGCCGGTTTTGAGGTCCATCGACGAAAAATACTTTGCGTTGTATAGTCGATCCAAGGCGTCGTCAATCCGTGGAAGGGGGTATACGTCCTTCTTCGTGACCTTGTTGAGGCGACGATAATCGACGCAGAAACGTAGGGTTCCATCCTTCTTCTTCACTAACACCACGGGGGACGCCCACGGACTCTTGGACGGCTGGATGATGTCGTCGCGTAGCATTTCGTCGACTTGTTGCCTTATGGCCTCGCGTTCGCGTGCCGAAACTCGGTACGGGCTCTGACGCAGTGGGCGGACATTTTCGTCGGTTATGATTCGGTGCTTGGCGACAGGGGTTTGTCGAACTTTTGACGACGACGAGAAGCAATCCTTGTATTGCAGGAGCAGAGCTTTTAGTTGTTCTTTCTTATGCCTGGGAAGGTTCTGATTAACGTTGAAAGTTGCTTCAGGTATTATAGTCGTCGTTGCGGGTGCACTGGAATCCGTGAAGGCGAAAGCACTGCTGGCTTGTACTATTTCGTCGATGTAGGCAACCGTGGTGCCTTTGTTAATGTGCTTGTATTCGGGGCTGAAGTTCGTGAGCATCACCGTTGCTTTCCCTGCACGTAGCTCAGCTATGCCTCTAGCGACGCAAATTTCACGGTACAGCAGTAAGTGATGATCGCCCTCGATTACGCCCTCCATGTCTGCAGGCACTTCCGTACCGACGGAAATCATTACGCTGGAGTGAGGCGGAACGGTGACTTGTTCTTCAAGCACATTCAAGGCATGGTAACTGATGCATGTATCCGGCGGTATCGCTTTGTGTGTTGAAAGCGTTATCGACTTGGACCTTAAGTCGATGACTGCACCATGTTGGTGTAGAAAGTCCATGCCTAGGATGACGTCCCTGGAGCAGTGCTGCAGGATTACGAAGCTCGCCGGGTAAGTGCGGTTGTTTACCGTGACTCGCGCTGTGCAGATTCCAGCCGGCGTTATTAGGTGACCTCCCGCTGTCCGTATATCGGGTCCTTGCCAGGCCGTCTGCACCTTCTTTAACTTGGCGGCGAACGCGCCACTGAAAACTGAATAGTCGGCGCCAGTGTCGACGAGAGCGGTGACGTTATGACCATCGATGAGCACGTCTAGATCGGTAGACCGGCGTCTGGCGTTGCGGTTAATTCGTGGCGTCGGATCACGGCTGCGTCGGCTTGCTCTGCTGCTGCTACGTCGCGTCGGAAGGTCTTCGTTCGGCGGCGATGTGCTGTCAAGGCTGTTGCTAGGCGGCGTGCTGATATCTCGTCGTGATGATTCGCGAATCGTCGTCGTCGTCGGCGGCGGAGGATCTTCGGCATTGCGTCGTACAGCAACCGCACCTCCATCGGTTGCTGCTTTAGTTTCCCGGGTATGGGCTGGGAGATCGGCCCCGGGTTGGGCCGGCATACAGGCGGCGATGCGGCGAGATGTAGCGGCCTGGTGACGGCGATCGTGAGGGCCGTCGTGGTTGCCACTGGGCTCCGGCAAGGTAGTCGGCGATGTCACGTGGTCGCTCGCCAAGCTGTGGACGTGGCGCGTTGACGGCGAACCCTCGTAGGCCCATCTCGCGGTATGGGCATCGGCGGTAGACATGGCCGGCTTCCCCGCAGTGATAGCAGAGCGGGCGGTGGTCGGGGGCGCGCCAAATGTCCGTCTTCCGCTGGGAGCTGCGCTGGGCGACGGGCGGGCGTGCTGGCGGCGGCGGCGGTGGACGACGGAACTGCGGCGTTACGGGGCCCTGGCGCGAGCGCGGAGGGGGGCCTTGACGACGGGCGACGGCGGCGTAGGTCATCGCTTGCGGCTGTGGTTGAGGCGATACCGGAACTTCTGGCACTTCTAGTGATCGCTGAACCTCTTCTTTAACTATGTCAGCGATTGAAGTCACCTGAGGATGCGATCTTGGGAATAATTTCTGTAGTTCTTCCCGTACAACCGCTCTGATCGTCTCGTGCAGGTCGTCGGCGCCTAGAGCTTGAGCTTCGGCGTAGTTTGTCAGTGCACGGCGGTTGTATTGCCTGGCTCGCATTTCAAGGGTCTTCTCGATGGTTGTGGCCTCCGAAACGAATTCTGCCACAGTCTTGGGCGGGTTGCGCATCAATCCAGTGAATAGATGCTCTTTGACGCCCCGCATCAAGAACCGAACTTTCTTTTCCTCTGACATATCGGGGTCGGCGTGGCGGAAGAGGCGAGTCATCTCCTCCGTGAAGATTGCGATGTTCTCGTTCGGCAATTGCACTCTGGTTTCTAATAAAACTTCGGCCCTTTCTTTTCGCACGACATTCGTGAAAGTCCTCATGAAGTTCTCACGAAATAGGTCCCACGTCACCAGGGTGGTCTCTCTGTTCTCAAACCAGGTCCGAGCAGCATCATCTAATGAAAAATACACATGGCGCAGCTTGTCGTCGTCGCTCCATTTGTTGAACGTCGCGGTCCTCTCGTATGTCTCCAGCCAGGTTTCAGGGTCTTCAGCCGATGATCCACGAAAAGTCGGTGGCTCCCGAGGTTGCTGCAGCAGGATGGGGGACGCTGGTGCTGCCATTTTGGTCGTTGACTTGGCCTTGATTGCAGTGGTCTTTTCGGGAAGAAGTCCGAACTCCGGCACAAGTCCTTGCTGCCTACGGCTAGCTCGCTGGTCCTTGGCGACGTTGGTCTCGTTCTCCGGTTTCGGGCTTGGGTCGCGGCTTTGCGGGGGCGTTCGGTGCATGAACGAACTAGCACCTCCACCAGATGTCACGTAGTAGTGACGGTAGAGAAAACAGTCACAAAACTGTGTATGACGAAACTGGTTGTTTATTGGGCGAACCTGTGCCCACAAAAGCAAGCTACACTCAAAGCACAACGATAGCGGCGAACACAGTCGGCGATCGTCGAAAATCTGATAAGCGGCGAAACGCGTCGGCTTTTATACCTGAGTCATCGAAGGTTCCAGATTAATCCCTGATGCCCGCGTGTCTTCCAGAAAGTTCTAGACAATTCGCGTCGCTCATACAATCAGATTACATGGGCGTCGGTGACCACAGACGACGGATAGAAGCATTGATAACGTCCGAGAAGCTTCCAATGCAGGCGCGTCCTGCGCCGAGCGATAACGTTTAACATTTGTCAGCCAATGTTGAAAGCGGCTACCGGTGAAAGATAAACATGTGTACGTGTCAATATATATATATATATATATATATATATATATATATATATATTGTTACGGGGAGGCAAACACAACAGGAAAACGTATTTACAGTATATTTACAAGGCGATCAAGCGTCAACCATATGGCCGAGAGCGCGCGCCCGATCATCAACGTCTTCTTCATCGATGCTCCTCTAGATGAATCATACCGTGACATGACCCCCGGCTGCTCAAGCACCGTCACGGTGCTTGCTATGATCCAGGCGAGTGGTAAGGTTTAAGGCGGGATACGTGAACAACGTCAGTAGGTGATGAAACGGTTGGCGAGGAAGACTCGAGCGGGCCAATCTCATACGTGACGTCTGTTACACGGCGTAAGACACGGTAGGGTCCGGAGTACCGCGAAAGCATTTTATTGCGATAGCAATTATATGGACACTCCAAAGCAGATTTCTGCCGTCGGCGTCGCCGTCGCCGTGAGGTTCCGTATGACGTCAATGGCGATGAAATTGTCGCCGCGCGCCGAACGCTGTATGTGCGAGTGAAAGGGCTCGAGGGACGCGCGCTTTCACGGGGAGTGAACGGACGGCGGAGAACAAACGCGCTTTCATCGCCGTGCTCCCTTAAGGGCTGCAGAATTAAGCGTCTCTTTCCTCCTTTACAATCGCCATATATATAGAGCAAACGCGACTTCTTCAGACATGCGAAAGGCCGTGGGGGGCGGGGGGGGGGGGGGGGGAGGGAGGCGACGTTTAGCTGCGGCACAAAATGCATATTCATACAAAAACATTTTGAGGCGAGAAGGTGGTAAAGACTTCCGACGCTGCTCGACGAGTGTCCCGTTCCGATCTCGTCGTAAACCTCCGAACCGCCCTCAAAGGCTCCAGCAACAGTCCCCAATGCCGCGCGCGTTTTGTGCGAACGCGGGCAAAACGCCGACGGCGTCGACAACAGTTCTTTGTGTTGCCGGTGCTGCTGCATGTCCAAGTTTGTACAGCTGATAAAACTACTATCCTTACTCCGTATAGCTCTCTACAAATTTGCTATCGCAACTGATGCTTCGCCTTTCGGGTGAAACTGCGACAACTTTTTTTTTCTGAGACTCCAACACGCCGAGTCGGAGTCCATAGAAGCACAAGGGCACGCGGAGTATAGATAACGTCGCGATGACGCGAGTCGTAGCGGTGCTTCTGGTGGCCTTGCGATGTAGTAAGGCGACGGCGAGCAATTTGGCGTGCCTCATCAGCTCGGGAAATGGCATCACGAGCGTACTCAGTTGGCAAATGGACGGCATCGGGGATGATAGTGTCAAAAGGTAACGTTGGGTCGCGGCCAAACAGGAGATAAAAGGGTGAAAAACCAGCAGTATCATGACGGGAGGAATTGTAAGCGAATGTAACGAAGGGCAACGCAACATCCCAGTCTTGATGGTCAGATGATACATACATAGAAAGCATGTCAGTAAGCGTCCGGTTGAAGCGCTCAGTCAAGCCGTTAGTTTGTGGGTGGTAAGCCGTCGTAAATTTGTGTTTTGTCGCGCAGGAGCGAAGCAGGTCATCGATAACTCTGGAGAGAAAGTAACGGCCACGGTCACGGTATATATATATATATATCAGAAATAAAGCGATTCTCGATCCGGGTAAAAAATTGGCCGCCGTACCGCCCTGCGAACGTGAATGTCCAGCGCCGCTGTATCAAACACCACACATGGTCGAGCATTGTATTCACGCTGTTCTTCTGGTGTCTAATTTCCGTGCTCTACCCATAGTAGTCTTAGAATGAACTGAAGGAGTTGCTAGACGGGTCTTCCTTTTATATTTGAAAGTGTAGTGACGCGTCACTATATATATGTGTGTGAATGAGAAGAAAGGGAACCGAGGGGCCCGATTTTTTTTATCATATCATAAGAAGCCAACAAACAATGACACCAAGGACAACATAGGGGAAATTACTTGTAATTACTAATTGAATTAAAGAAATGATAAATTAATCGAAATGAAAACGGATGAAAAAACAACTGTCCGCAGGTGGGGAACGAACCCACGTCTTCGCATTCCGCGTGCGATGCTCTCACCATTGAGCTACCGCGGAGCCGTTTTCCCATCCACTTTCTGGGGTATTTATGTTTTACAACTAGAATTAACCTTGGGAGTGTTAGCCAGCGCCACCGCCCACAAACCTAGGGGCGGATGTGGAACATCCTTTCTGCCACAGGCGTCACGAGCACGTAATCTTTTTGGATGATGGCAACTGGTCAATAAACCCACATATGCTACCTGAGGCATACCTGAGGCAGGGTCCGACCTTGGCTTCTTATGATATGATTAATAAAATCGGGCCCCTCGGTTCCCTTTCTTCTCGTTCTGAGGCCTATGAGGCATGTATTATATATACATAGATATATGCCTCATTGCAAAGAAAGATATGCCGTTTGCCTTCAATTGTTAACCTGGCGTTTTGTGTTTACGCCACGAAATTTCCCAACCAACGAGAGGTATAAAGCTTCACTGTAATATTCAGATTGAACTAGTTGTGCGTATGAAGCGGTTTATTGACGTTTCGGCCAGGGTCCGACCTTCATCAGACTGATGAAGACTGGACGCCGGCCGAATTGTCAATAAACCGCTTCATACGCGCATCTAGTTCACTGTATATATATATATATATATATATATATATATATATATATATATATATATATATATATATATACACCAAAGAAGACAGCACCGCTTGCGCAGTCCAGTTGTCTAAATCACGGCGAATTTTAAACCGCCCGAGTCGTTTAGTTTGAAATCTGCTCAGTTCCTTCGCTTCAAAGCACTTTGTTTGATAGCTGTCCCTTAGAGCCGCTGTTCTTGTCGCGTCGCCTCAGGGCTAGACGCCTGGAAGCGATGCTCTAAACATTCTCTCAGCAACGCGCCGAGAATTTCGCAGCAGGAACCATCGCTTCGCTCCCAGCGTAACGCGATCGTAAAACGTCCAGCCCCTTGACAGTAAACTCCGGCTCGCTTAGCCCATCCCAAAGGAGAGGCACGTATAAGCATCCAAAGCCCCAGCGCGAACTTGCATGCTTTGCACGAAACGCGCTCGCCACAAAACAGCGGATGCCCGCAAGCAGCTGACCACTCGGTCTGGCCGCGACCCAGAATCCTCTGTAAGGGGCATAAAATCGAAAAGAAAAGAGCTCTTGCGGATTTTGCTATACGAGTATTGTCATAGGGCGGTTTTCCTATGGCAACGATTCATCGCTTTGGATTGTTCTTGGCGTTCTTTTTCTGAGCATGTGTTCAGGGGGACTCACCAGGACGTCTGGTTTCTCGTATAACGAGAAACCAGACGATCACTTTTTCTTCCCGCTCTATGGATTGGCGTTTAACGACAGAAAAAGACGGCTATCCACAATAACAGAAAAGCTTGGGCATCCTCCAAACAAAATCATTCGGCGGTTATGACAGCCTTGCGCTTTGGCTTATGTTTCACATCTCGCAATCGCAAGGGCAGCAATTTTTTTTTTTTGCACTTGCCTTATGTTGGTCTTGTATTATTTATCACCATGTATTTATTGCACCCTGTACGACGACGAAAACAAGAGGATCGGTTTTCTTCTTGTCTGATAAAATTGTGATGAGCTACTCGCATCGCCCACCTCTCTCTGGAACTATAGTCTGCTTTTGTGATCGCCAATTTCCTTCATCAAAGGCAGCGTAGCCGCAATGGTAGGCCTATCTGACACTGCCATTATGAGTTATTAGTGTAGCAGCTCACCAGTTTCACACATTGTCGCCGTAATAAATCATGCAGCATTTTATATTTCTCTACGAAGAGGCTTCACGAGGCAAGGAGAGCCGTGGAGCACAAATAGAATGCCCTGTGCTGTGGACGCAGCTATTCTCTGGCAACTACTGTAAATGCTACCAAGTACCTTCTTTGATCCTGCGGCAAATACTGCGGCAAAGTTTTGCTTAAGGATAGCGTGGTACTGCAATGGCAGATGCACTGGAATACCGGAGGCCTGGCGTCTGCCAGGCATGCTTCGGCATTCAAGGATAACCTCGCATATTTACTGGAAACTCAGAAGAAGGGTGTTTTTATTACTTTGCTCGTAGCGGTCACTGCAGTAGATATAAAGCCGAAGTGGAAACTCCCGGCTGAGCTTGCTGAAACACAAACCTAGAAAACACTTTTCCATGGATAAGTACGCATAGTTGTGAAATATAAATATTAGGCTCGGCCTTCAATTATATTGAGGTTCCAAAAAGCACGCGACAACATAGTTCCTTGCATAGTCTCCTCGGTTTCACTCGCATGGAAATCCGTCAGCCTCCACATTATGCAACTCCGAAAGGGACACGATTAAGAGCGTACTTGGAAAAAAATTATTGCGTTTCAGCCTCGTTGACTCATGGATATACGTTTTACCGAGGTGTATGATTGCCTGCAACTTTTCTTCTTTTTGTAATATATTTAAGTCATCTAAGCTGTTCATAATAATAAACTGAGTGGACACAAAGGAGGCATGCGCACGAGTAGGCCGACATGCGCAGAATTGCAGACTTTAGCTTACGAATAACTGCTCTCTTACTCAAAGGCGAATATAGGGTACTGAAATAACTGGTTAAAACTGTGTTCAGGATAGCCATCGCAAGAACGGCACGTTTTCTTTCATTTTTTTTCTTCTTTCTTTTTTCAGTTGTTTATTTTCTTTGCGTTTCGCAGTATCGATGAAATTTCAAGTGATGCGAGTTTCAGAGAATAACTTCTTGGGCGAGTTGGCGTTTACTTAACATGATACTTAGTAGTGCAAAAGCTCGAAATAAAGTAAAACAGTGAGAGGCGAGAGGAAAGGAAAGACTCACAACTGTAGCGCTCGTCTTTCCTCTCGCCTCTCACTGTTATCTCTTATTTCGAGTTTTTGCGCTACTAAGTATCATGTTGAGTTTCAGAGAGCATGGGGTGTTTGAATACACATAAAATGGGCAGCACCAATTAGACTGCAAGGTGAAAAGAGAGCGAGATTGACGAGGAGAAAAGTGAACGAGTGTTTCGATTCTCCAGTGGCAAATTGGTCTTGTTGCCGATTGTCACGAGTTTGGTGGGTAGCATGTCCCTGCGCAATTTTATAGAAGTAGAGAACGTGTCGTGTGAGCGCGCTAAGGATCATCGTTTAACAAGCCGTTTATATGTGCATGTTTTAACATACGATGATTTCAGTGTTTCCTTTATGGGTGAGTTACTATTCTGCCCTGTCTCATTTTGCCATTAAGAAATTTTAGTATTACGTCTTTATGCGAACACATGTTTTGATTTCTTTGTTAGCCCCCCCCCCCCCTCAACGTGTTCCTCCAATAGTTCTCTGAAATTAAAAACCTGCCTTTCCGTGGCAGCACCATGTCCCATCAGAGGACCTTTCTTCCCTGATCGAACCCTTCTCTCCTTGCATCAGAACTTGTCTCCGAAGAGAATTTCCGCACTAGGGCCGGTATAACGTGACACTATTTCAATCTTTTTTTTTATTCCAAATCGACGATTAGCCCTGCGTGATAGGTTAAATTGGCTCCAGCTCTGTCCATATGGGCAGAACTGGAGCCATTTCGACATATCACGCAGGGCTAATGGCCGATTTGGAATTAAAACAAAGATTGGAATAATTTTACGTTATACCAGCCTAGGACACTTTCTTTGGAATAGGGCAAATGCGCTGTTACTTGTCCGAAGTGTTTGAAGTATCGCGCAACTAGTTTACAGTGAAAAATATAGTTGCCTAATCTTATTTCAAACAACCTTTCAACTCAACGGCAGGAGATGATCTCTCTCTCTCTTTGTTGTATTTTTACAGCGAAGCTATTTTTTCGGACCCTGTGCCATCGTCGGTTCGCTTAAACCCACGTGACCTAGCGAGAGAGGAGAGGAAAAGAAGAACTCAACCGTGGGAGAATGCTGCGAGAGGATGCAATGAAAAGGAGAACGGGGAGGGGGGTTGACGTAAGTCGCGCCATCCAATAGTCGCGTTGGAAGGGGAGAGCGTGAGGCGCGCCAACCAATGGCAGTGTAGGAAAAAAGTAGGTCAGTGGAGGAGTGGGGTGTCAGAGGAGTTCGCGTTAGCGTTGGTTGTATATACGGAGCTTTGGTCAAGGGCTCTGGTCTGGGAACGTCGAAGAGAAAAAGCGTGAGGAACACGCTAGGAACGCCGTCGCCCGTGGACGCCGATGCGTCCCATCCCCCGGAACGTGCTATCGGAACGTGCGGAACGTGCCAAAAAATCCCCCGGTGATTTTTTGAAACGTGGGTGTGCAATGCACGCAGTGTTAAATACGTTTCGTGGAAAATTGATTCACATGAAGAATACGTTAAAATGTCACTTCTTGGGTTTTACGTGTTTAAACAAGCAATTCAAAACAACAATTTGACTATGAGGCACGCCTTAGTGGGTGACCACAGATTAATTTTCACCACCTTGGGTTCTTTATCGCTCACCAAATGCACGGTGCATGAGCATTTCTTGCATTTCTCCCCAATTTAGTCGATGTGGCCGGGATCCAACCCGCGACCTCGAGATTAGCAGCGCAACGCCAAAGCCACTAGGCTGCAATACTAAAGTATCAATTTCCGCAGTAGAAACCCGACAAAGGGGGCACAGGACAATTAAACTGATCAAGGGAAGCCGAGCAAGGGAAGGCTGGAGCTAGCGTTTCGGCATGGAGACTTGTCTTCAGAAAGAAACAACTGCTTCGCTTGGCAGGGCCCTCTGCCCCTGATGACGGGGAGAATAAAAAGCGAGCATACGAAAGTGTAAGCTACAGACAGGGAGGCAGAACAGGAAATGTTTAAACGCAAGGGTTAGTGTGAGAGTAAAGGGCGGGGATGTACTGCAGGTGCTTCTTAAGTTGGAGGGACAGGAAAAACAAAATGAAACAAAAAGTTGACTGTGGCTTAACTCAGTTATGCCTGGGTGTGCGTAGCGAGAGGTACGGTTAATCTTATTGTTTAGCTTGGTTTTCTCTACGGTTACATCTTTATCCTTTAGCTTCATACGTGTGAGCGTTTAGGTTTGCTCGTTACCTCTCGTTAAGCTATGGTTACATTAAAGACTAGACATTTATAAAGTGTAACGCATTTATTTTGACAGCCTTCATTTTGTTGTTTCTCAATTGCCACAAAGACGGCCTGATGGTCGGTGAGGTGGGCGGATAAGGCGTTGTCGTCCAGTGACTTGAACATGTTTCGGGTACTATCCTCATCTGAATCCACTCTCCTGGCCGCTTCGTACTTACGACGTGCTTCTCGAAGCGTGCGGCTCGTTCTTCCTCCGTCTCCTCGGCTCGCTGCCTCCTCTTTATTCCGTTCCGACGACGACGCCTGGCTTCTTTCAGTCTCCGACTCACTTTCCATATCTGTCGACGAATCCAACCGAGCCGCCCCTTCTATATATACGATGCAACGCCGGCTCCTCCTCTGTTGTTGCAACATGGTTATACCGGCTCCTCCACTGACGTCATGCCAGATGGCGCGGCGAGCGGCGCTGCCAGCTGCGGCGGTTGCTAGGCAACGGCTCAGCTCGCAGTGCGGCCGCCGGCCACAGCGAAGCGGCGAGAATACTGCCAATGTAGATCTCGCTACTAAAATTCACCGCCCCTTCCACTCCGTGAATATGGTCGAACAGCGAAGCTGTGAATGGCGGTACTTGCAGGGGATGGGACGCGTCGGCGTCCACGGGCGACGGCGATCCTAGCGTGTTCCTCACGCTTTTCTACGACGTTCCGAGACAAGAGTCCTTAACCAAAGCTCCGTATAGACAACCAACGCTAACGCGAACTCCTCTCACAGGGCATGTTTTCGCGACAAGCTATCAAGCGCTAGGAAGACGAAATGTGTCAGAACATCAGGATTTGTCGTGTGAGTTGAGCTGAACAGCGTTGTATGGTATCTTTGAAATTATTTGATATCTTCCGTGTTTGTGACAAGCGCGCCATCAGAATATATATCTGCGAAATTACACAGTGAAACATTACCTGTGAAAACTTGATCGTACAAAGAATAAATTTTTGTATACACTGTGCATTGTCGCCTTTGTGATGTACCCGAGACTATAGAGCATTGCTTTATAGGTTGTAAAGACGCAATATTATTTTGGGATGTGCTTCAAAGAACTCCTAAGAAAGAATTCATTTTGAGTCAGCATGCCATCAGATACTTGATTGCACCCCACGGAGAAGACGCGCCTTTTGATATGTTTTTCTTAATTGGTAATTGGACTACATAGCTTAAAGACACGCATATTGGACCGAAACGCTGAACCTGTTGTTTCGTCGAAATTTCAGTACGCTCAAATGATTGGTCACTTGAAGGACATGTATGACTTGACAGAGTTTCAACCGGACTGGTACCAGCTCTTGTTATGTTGCTTGTCGTTGCCACCTTTTTAATTTCAAAGCTACTTGTAATTTTTGTGTGTGCATGCTGTGCTCTACACAATTTTTAGATCCTTTCTAGGCCATGAATAGAGTTTTACTTTTGCGTTTGCAACCAAACGTCAATGCATTGCGTACGCGTACGTAAAGAAATAGCGTCGTGCTCAGTGCGCATGCTCCGAACGTTGTTGGGTTTCTAAGGTTTACGGGCACTATGATAACGTACGTTATTTGGCGAGTTTGACGTTCGTAATGTTTACTGACGCTAAGAAATAGCGTTGTGGAACATGGCGGCAGCCATGGCTCCCGCTTCAGCGTGAATTCTCGTGATGGCTACGCTATCACGCGCATAGAGCGCCAGCAACTATTAAAACGAGCTTTCGCTTTCTCTAAACTTAACCTGAAACGTTAGTTATAAGCGCATAGCGCGTCCAATTTCTGAGATCTTTCGGCGATTCCGGCGCCTGTAGGCCTAACGAGACGCGTCTGCATAGCAACAACAGGATGGCTGCTAATGAATTGTCTTGGCTTGAATACGTTTGGCACTAGGCACCAGATGACGCCATGTTTCATAACATGCTAAGGTCCCTGTATTTTTCAAAGGTAGCGCAAACTCCTCCTCTCCGCGCGTGTGTGCGCGCTCTTTCTGCGTTTTGCTTTTTAATTGGCGACTCTTTTATTAGAAGTCATGCCGGTATTGATATGGGTTCGCCGCAGAGCATAAACCGGGACTTTTTTTTTCTCAGTTGTTGGCTGATGGTGAACTCACGAACGCACCCACCTTACCGCGTTCATCACTAACTGGGTGAGAACAGCGATCAGAAACCCTCAGTAATGACCTCCCTCAGTGGCAGTCAAATTTCTTTCTGCCGATGCGGTGGAGCCATATCGCTGGCCGTTTGAGGTTTCGTTTGCCACGAGGAACCGCAAAGAGCTTGCCCCCCTTGACAATACTATTCGAACATCCAACAGCACAGCAAGTCGGCATAGTGCTGCAGCCGAGCGCGCCTTCAAAAATGTAAAAAGCCTACGCTCACGCACAGCGCACATGTGTCCTGGTGCTTCTACGCTCACTAATGGCGCCGTTTTCCCGCGATAACGAAAGCCGCGCGGGTTATTCGTCACGTGTCAAGCCTCGTCCAATGGAAGAGCGGAAAACGGCAAAGAAATCAGGAGATGGGTAGAGGGCGGGGAGGAATTTCTCCTTTCCTATTTGAACAACTGTTTGCTCTACCTTTGGAACATACAGGGACATTAGCTCAAACCGGATGTACGCGCCTGTCATGGGTGATGACTGGACGGTGCGCACTTTACCTTCAGTTATGCTTCGGCCACGCTCTCCGCTGTTCGCGTTTCATTTGACGCCGATAGTACGTAAGGCGGCAAACGCTATTCTAAAACTGTCTTATATAAGATATGTTGGCTAGTGCTTGCACGTTGCTCGCGTATAGTAGTTTTGTCGCATATACATGATGCAATAAATACAGTGGAAGAAAAAATGTCACAGTTTCGCCCTAAGGGTGAAGCAATCAATGCGATAGCAACACAGCAATGTCACACGAAGTAAGGTGAGCGGCTTTGGTAGCAATATGAATTGTACTAAAGATGAGCTGATTAAGTAAGCAGGCGTGCTGCGGCGTAAGTAGACCGACATGTAGAGAGACTCGATGACCACGAGAAGGCGCGTGTGAAACGGTGGTGTTGATGAGAAGCGCTTCCCGTGGGCAGCGCGTGCGAAGGGACACACCTGTAGCGCTGAACTGCCGATCCGGGCAGCATTGCATGTGTAGCGTGCGTTGGAAAATGTGGCCCGACTATTACTAACTGAATGAACAAGCGTGGTGTGAGCGCGCACAAACAAACATGATTAGATCACACTGAATGACTGCAGACGACTGTCAAAACGTTGGCATCAAGCGCATACGCCGCAGCGGGCGAAGGTGCGTGCGGTCTCCGGCGCTGGCTTCCCGCTTCCTTGCTTGCGCGCGGGAGATTGAGTGCGTTCGCTCTCAGTGATAGCGCGCGTCCCCGCACGCTTCCGCTCGGGCATACGGCGCGCGGCGAAGATTTTATCTATACAAAACCTCACGGCGACGGCGACGGCAGAAATCCGGTAGAAGTGTCCATATAATTGCTATCGCAATAAAAGCAAACAAAAGAGAACTGGCGGGGCTAGATTAGCTGGGCCCGGGTTCGATGCCGCGGGGACGGTTCTTTTTTTGCTCATTCCTGGCTATAGCTGCGACGGGTGGCGGACATAGCCAACCGAAACTGCTATTGGAATGGTCACGCTATAAAAATATGTTTAGAGGTTGTTGCGAAGCCATCGGTTAATAGATAAACGCTCAACAGACTGCGCCACATGTCGCTGGACGTTGATTTTTTTGTATACGCTGCAGATTACCGCTTACTGCAGCAGGCTGTGAGATAAGATTTTGAGAGACGCGATGCGTCATAGATAATGCAATCCTACCCACATTATCTCGCCCCGCTCGATCCATCTTCAAAAGAGAAAAAAAAAACATTTGAAATATTATCCAATAGGGAGTGTCCGCATCTCACTGAAATTAGGGCAATGTACATACTCTAGGTATGTTACACATTGCTTCATCTGTCTGCATATGTTTTTCGCTGCAGCGCCCATGAGCGTCAAAAATTCAAGAAGTGGGTAAAGCTACAAGCCATACACCGCTTAAACAGCTCTAGTGAATTGTGCCAGCGTTCATGCATGTCTTTTTGATTATTTCTAATCTCCACTCACTGTTATTTTCTCAGATGTCATACGTGGGCCCAATCACTCAGCTTCTTTTCACATTTATCACTGCGAGCGAGCGTCGGCGAGCTTTAGTTGAGGTGGAAGATGAGTGTCGGCAAGTGCGCGTAGACGCGAGCGCAAGTTAGTGTATATCTGAAATATATTTCGTCTAATTACACTAAACAGGCATCACATCACTTAGTTTTGCCGCTTTATGCTCATATCATCACGACGTGCTGCAGCGGTCTGCGCGGCCTTTTTTGCAAATCGTTAAGTATCATGGACAGTAAGGTATTTTTCTTTCACGTAATTTTCATTCGCGCATATGCTAACGCAAGGAACAAATGGCCTGAAGCCCCATTGACTGTCAGGCATAAAAACAATTGACGTGACTGATTTTGGTTTTCTTTCGTTGGACGAAGAAATGAGAGGCAGACAGTGAGCTCCTGAACTTGTCTGAATGCGCGCTGCTTCGAAAACAGAAGCACAGAACAAATAGCACGACAGATACAAAGCAAGAGCCAAGCTAGTGTTGACAAAGGCTTTCGGGAAGGAAGACGCAACGAATAGAAAACATGGATCAGAGAGGCAGAGAAGACATGGGGGAGAGCGGGTGGCGTAATTAGATCAGCAGACGGCGTGCATCTGCCACCGAGATGGACGGTTTGTCTCCACGATCTAAGAAAACGTGCTTTGCGCGGTGTCATTCACATATTTCCCGGAAATGTGTTCGACGTAACGGCGTCTGGTAAGCTTGTTGTAAGTGAGCGACAATCTTGGAGAAACGACCTGTGTGCGCTTATCAAAGGAAACAAACAGAAGCCAAGCAAAACAAAAGTAAGAGTTATTTGTAGGAAATTACAAATATCATTAGAAGAATGTGTTATGCGACCTTCCCAAACAAAAACTAAAAGTTACGTGTAACCGGTAGGTAGAAAAAAAGAACGCCTTCGTATAACCGAAACAGCAATAGTTCAATTTGTAATTACTGTAACCTGCACGTGACTTCCAACTGACGTAGCGCCATTTTTTAAAGGAGATTTGAAGTTTAAGCGTGGTCATTGGTGAGGTACGAGTATTCAGGTATTGCACAAAGGTGAAAACGACAGGTTAATGTCGAGGGTTATTTCACAATGGCGGGCCTGAACGATGTTTATTTCTTTCGAGTTTTATGAACAATCTACAGTAAAGCTAAAATAGGTGTGCAGGATGACGAACTTATATTGACACTACTGTGGCATCAGAATACATAATTTTTTGCGCGCATAGGGGTTTTGTACGCTAATGTTTGCTATATCATACCATGACTATCTCACCATCTGGGTTTCTTCGCGTCACCGGAGTTAGAAATCAGGCAGATGGAGCCCCAATGGACTCGAGGAACACGGGGAAATTTCGACACATAGGCAGACTTCTGCTGCCACGACAATAATGACTTTCACAGCCGGACACCGCATGTACTTTGCAGTTGTAGCCTTTTATCAACAGCTATTGTTTCTAAATCCTCACTCCTCGTAAGATGCACGGTTCTGCTCGGAACGTCTTATGTTTATGTGCAAGATGGACAAACAAAGCACTTTTATAGAACGCAGCACGAACAAACGGGAGTTTGCGGAAACTTTATTAGCTAGCTTTATGTAGTTCCTGCAGGTTAGCCATAAATAAATTATAGAGCTATCCTCGTTGGACATTGTTAGCAAGAGTGTCGTATCGACCCATGGTGCATGAAATTCGCTTGACAGTTTAAAATAGCATCGCCATCTTAGCTAAGTATGTATTTGGTAAGGACGTTTTTTCAAAAGCTGGTTACCACGCAGAGAAGTGTATCTAACGGACACATTCTAAAAGAGCATAGTGCAAGAACATACTGAGCATGTACGCTGAGCGGTTTCAAAAACCAATTTCTCGAAAAAGAAATAGCGGAGCAAATGTTGACGTCATCAGTATTCAAAGACGTACTTCACTGAAACTGCAACGCAATAAGTAGTTCAGGGAATATCTTCGTAAGCACGCGGCTTTGCAAAAAAAAAAAAAAAAAAGAGAGATTACATCAGGAATGCCCAGAGGTTTTTTCCTGAAATTCCAGCAAACTATGTGAACCACGTTCCATATGACGAAAAATAAAGCCCTTCATGAGACTATTTTCTCTTCCGGCCTCCCAAATAAGCATCGCAAAGAACGCCTCTCATGCGCACGCAGCTTCGCGAGTTTATCATTATTTTTTTCTTATGTAAGTAATAATGCCTCCAAGCCATAAAAGTATCACGTTTTCGTATTAAGCCCAAGGGTGCAAGTAAGGTGCCTCAGTTAGTTGGGAAATTTGCTTTTTGCAAGAAATATCTGCACATTTAAAGCAATCATCGGGAATTCACAGCAACGTCTGTTTTATAAGCACCGCTCATCGGTGAGAATATTAAAGCGAGATTAGTCGTTTGTTACGTAAGGGCACTGGCGGGTGCATTCGGCGAGATGCATATGAAGGATGAAGTGGCAAACAAAAAAGCCTAAGTGCTCCAAATACATGCAAGTGCTGTTCACTCAATGCGCTCTTTTCGCAATACTACAGGCATGCCAAAGTGAAATATTCGAGCTCCACACCTATGGAATGCGCAATTGAATTCTCAAATAGAAAATATGGAATACACCCTGGACAGCTCGGATAGCCTACAGTCGAGCATAGTACAAAGATGCTCGCTTATTTGATCTGCGAGTGAAAAATAAAAACAAAGAAACAAAAGAAAAAATTCGGCAGAGACACTTTAGACTGCTTACGTGTGGGACTGCGAAAGCATTATACCGTGTGTGGAACTCGGAACGTCATGAACGCACTCATTTTATGCACTCATGACGTAGCGCCACCTCCTCCGCATTGTCGGCGCCGTCACGAGCCCAATGACGCACACACTAGCCCACACCTTTAGTCAGCCAGAACCTGTGGAGCCGTCGTTACGTCGCGGAAGCGTGCTCGTCTTGCACCCCGGAGGCCCGGGTTCGATTCCTACCCAGACGGAAATGTACCAAATTTTGTTTGCAAAGCAATTGATATACTTTCTTTACAGGAACCTCCCTGAGAAATGTGACGTCAATCCGAGCATTTCTTGACCTGTTTTTTTTTTACTTTTTGCGGCGTCGGCTATTTTTGGTAACACCTTTCGGTCACGCCGAGGGATTTTCGCGTAATGGGGCATATAATGCTTTCGCGTTAAAAAAGAAGAGAACACTATATTCCAAAGTCATAGTCAGTGTATATTTTATTATGGTAGCTGATGTTTACTGCTACCAATCTAAAACAAGTTTCAAGATCAAAGAACTGAAGGTAATTGAGCTATTATTGGCGCACATACGGGCGTTAGTCATTGAATAGTCGCCAAGATTTGCTGCTCTAGGAGCTCTGGAACGTCTATGACATTTATCGCGCAGGTTATTCTGCGAGAGCCAAGAGGTGAGTCAAAATATTTTACGAAAAACGTAGAGGGCGACCTTAAAGAAAAGCTGTAAGTCGCATTCAATTTAACTATCAGCAGCACGACAGCGATGATCACATCGGCACAATGACGACACTACCCGTGATAACCATAATAATCACATCGACGGGGCGACAACGTCCGGACCTTTCAGAGAGGGCAAACATATTCGGATGCACGAGGCCGACGCCATCGAGAGCGATTTGTGCGAGGCGTGCACGCCGGAGTGGAGGATGGAGAGGCGCGTGTGAGCACGAAAACGCCCGCGTGTTGCACCCTGAATTGGGAGACGTCTCGCGGAGGCGTAATCTATGCCTGTGATGAGTAGTGCGCGACACATTGCGGTGACTTTTGTGGTGCGCGACACTGTGCGGTGATGCGCGACGGTGATATTTGTGGTGTGCGACAAGGTGCGTTGCATTTCAAACAAGAAGCAGACGACAAGGAGAGCGCGCGGCGCTCTATCGCGCCGCGCCGAAAACGACGACGCCGAAGACCGTCCGGCGCGTGAACACGCGGCGCAAGAAAAGAAATCAAAAGAAAAAGCCAATCCAATCACAGAGGAACACGGAGCCTCGAGCAGCCAATGAGAAGTCGACGAATCGACCAGAGCAGCAGAAAAAGGAGCCGCGCTGGCAGTAGGGGGGAGGAGTTCCAGAAGCGGCACCAGGACAAGGTCGGCCACCGAATCGGGAGTTGAAGACGGCCGTCGGGTTCCGGACCCGAGCCACCAGGACTTCACCCAGCCGGGGCCTCCTGCCAACCCATTCCTGGGCGCCGCCACTCCATCCGTTCGAGAACTGCTGCCCGAGGCCGGTGAGCGTCTGCGTCCGTGGGCAGAACGAGAGCTGTCGGGCTACGGGCCCGAGCTCTACGACCAGCTGCCCGGTCAGAACGCCGCCACCGTCAACCCCTGCTGCCAAGCCGCCTGCCTTCCCGGGCATCGCCACCCTGCCCGATAATCAACTGCTGCTGCCCGAGGCCGGTGAGCGTCTGCGTCCGTGGGCAGAACCTGAGCTGTCGGGCTACGTGCCCGAGAGCCACGATCAGCTGTCCGACCAGAACGCCACCACCGTCGGCTCGTGCTGCCGAGCCGCCTGTCTTCTCCCTCCGAGCCAGAGCTGCCACGCTCTGGCAGCCTGTACGACGCTCCGACACAACGTCTTTTGGTGAGACCAACACCGCTTATCTCGTCGTCTCGTCTCCGCTTCGCCGCGTTGAGACTGTAGTGCATACGCACACCCGCAGCCTGCCCGAACTTGCCTCATAACATTAGCGTTCCAGCTACGTGTTTTCATGTTATCTTTGTGTGTTTGTTTTTATGGGTTAATTTTAGTTTCTAGTTTCATTAAAAGTTTGTGTTTATCAACAAACGGCTTTGTCCTCGATTGGGTTCTGGGAGGCTCCGCGTCAGAGAACCGCCAGAAAATATAACACGAAAGAACCTGCTCATCAGAATGTCTACGCTCAACTTGTCCCTTAAGGCCGCTTCTCCTTCCAATTTCCAGCAGAAAACGTTTCACTCATATTCAGAAAATAAGGAACACAGATGAGCGAAGGCTGTTGTAGCGAAGCTACCGGCAATACCTTCCACATCAAGAAGGACCTCTTGCCGACCCGCCACCACGCAGAACACACAGATGCAAGACTTTCTCGCAGTTCGCGGCGCTGCATGGCGCTTTCGGTGATTTATGCGCCGTTGTACGGAATGTTCTCGCGCGTGCCACGCGGGAACTGCAGCTCGATCATCGCTCACGCCACTGATCTGGTTCGTAAGTCGCTTTATTTATATACTCTGTTTCAGTAGTTCCGTGCATCACTGTGGAAGGTACAGGTCTCTTCGACAAATCAGGAGCGCGAACACATCTTAAATGTGTCCTTCCGCTCCCTGTCATCTGTTAGCAGCGA
This sequence comes from Dermacentor silvarum, assembly GCF_013339745.2. Lineage (NCBI taxonomy): Eukaryota > Metazoa > Arthropoda > Arachnida > Ixodida > Ixodidae > Dermacentor > Dermacentor silvarum. The sequence continues at coordinate 10,263,623 of NC_051158.1, forward strand.
GCGCTGCAGCGCGGAAGCATCTCCGAAGCACGTATCCATGCAGCGGCCGTGTCCGAAGACTGTCTCGACGTGGTGCAAAGCTGCGTTAGCCACTACTTGGCGACTCATCGCGTCCAAGTGAAATTATTAGTCTTTATTATTGCGATAGCAATTATATGGACACCCCAAAGCGGATTTCTGCCGTTGCCGTCGCCGTGAGATACCGTATGACGTCAACGGCGATGAAATCGTCGCCGCGCTCCGGACGCTGTATGTGCGAGTGAAAGGGCGCGAGGGACACGTGCTTTCACGGGGAGCGAACGCACGTCGGAGAGCAAACGCGCGTTCTGTGCCGTGCTCCCTGAAGGCTGCAGAATTAAGCGTCTCTTTCCTCCTTTACAATCACCATATATAGAGAACAAACACGACTTCTTCCATCGCGGGAAAGGCATTGACAATCACCATATAAAGAGAGCAAACGTGACTTCTTCCATCGCGGGAAAGGCCGTGGTGGGACGGTAGGGACGGAGGGAGGGGAGGCGACGTTTAGCTGCGGCACCAAATGCGTACTTATATAAAAAAACATTGCGAGGCGAGGAGGTAGGTAAGATTCCCGACGCTGCTCGACGAGTGTCCCAGATAGCGTCAACCTTTCCCTTTCCTCACGAACCACTTACAGTGTCCCATTCTGATCTCGTTGAAAACCTCCGAGCGGCCCCCAGAGGCACCGGCAAGTCACCAACGCCGCGCGCGTTCGGTGCGAACGCGCGCAAAACGCCAACGGCGTCGACAACAGTTCTGCGCGTTGCTGGTGCATGTCCAAGTTTATACAGCTGATGAAACTATACTCTCGGACAACTTTCTGTGGCAATGAAGGGAAAGCTACGGAGGCAAAGCGCGCACAAGCGAGAGCGCTTCTGAAAAGAGTCCCTCGTTTTAAACCACGTTGGTTTAGGCTGGGGAAGCGAAAACGTAAACAGCTTATTAGCAACAGTTAAATAAGACAGAACAAACTACTGAGCGTCAAAGTTTACTTATTTTGTGGCTTTTCCCTTCCACGTCTGGGCAAACGCGAAACCGTCGCACGTGAAAGCTGCGTCCGATTCAGCGTCCGTTCCGAGCATAGAGTTTCTAATATATAGTAATATGAAACTCTATGGTTCCGAGCAACCAAAAGCACTGTCAAACGCTGTGCCCGACTACTTGGCGCGATAACACATGTGCAGCATCCACGCGCCCGTAGCTTTCCCTTCATTGCCACAGAAAGTTGTCCGCGAGTATACTATCCTTACTCCGTAAAGCTCTCTATTTTATAAGTTACGAACGCTGCGTTCTCGCTGGGCGTGCAGAATCGCAGTGCGCATACCGCCACACTTGCGCTGCGGAGGCTCGTTGCTGGCGATCGGCGGCTCAAGCTCATTGCGACCTGATGAATGACCTTGCGGGACATGGCGTACTAGAGCTTTCGCTCTAAAACGAAGCAAAATCGCCTAAAAAAACACCGCATATCCACGAACTGAACATGATGAGTGGGCGAAGCACCGGGGGATCATTCGGGTAACCGTGAATCCCCCGTACATTGCCCACTCGAACATCCAAATGAGTGATGACACATGTGTACAGTATATAAAATGTTTTATTGGTCGTATATGGTATTGAGGTGCGGACTTCGTTTTCCCTTCATTAAGACTGCCTTGTGGTCAGTGCAGCAGCACGGCAATGCCGGCAAGCTGACCCAGAGGCGACGAGAGCGCGGGAAGCGGCGGCAAAACGCCGGAATCGTTCTCCGGAAGCCGGAAGAGCACCGGGCTGCTGATCTCGACGGCGAAAGTTTCATTCCATCGTCAGTCATACAATCTCTTCTTTTTATTAAAGCGAGACGATACTGGAACCTACCTCGCTACCTATACCTGCCGCAAAGTGCCAAGAATGGGTCAAAGAATGCTTCGCATGAAAACTCGGAGACAGCACAGTTCCCTTTCGACTGACGCACATTCTACGGGGCTTCACATGAACCGATCATTTTCAAGGGCTTTGTACTAAGGTGTACAACGCGCATTCAATAAAGTAACACAAATGTGCCGGGGATACCATCTTGTTATGCTGGAGGCTGTCAACTCGGCGGCGAAGTATTGCGTAGGGAGCCTACATACAAGTGCAGCGCTTGCATGTAGGCTCTTTAGTATCGAGAAGACAGCGAGGACAGCCGGAATCGATTGGGAAGAGCGCGAAGAAAAGCTGAGAAGAGATGTGCGTTCTTGGACAGGCCCCGATGTTTACCGAAGGGACGCTCGCCGGCAGTGAGGCGTAGATCGAACTGGTCGCATTCTTCGACTCAATCGCGGAACCAAGCGGTTTGCGATGCCGCAGTCAACTGGCCGGGGTTGACTGCAATATATCGAAGAGCAATATATCTGGTTACCGAGAGCACTTGAGCAACATCATCTTTATTCGAAGACGTACACGCATTTTTATGCTCATCTTCCTTACGTAATTGCCACGAAATACAAAACCGCAGAAAGGCGAAGACCGGTATATGTTTCTACATACCGAAAATTAGCCTAAACCTAGTGGGCCATTTATATAAAAATATCGACACTTTTCGAGAAGAGGCAACGATGCCACGCTGATACATTTTTCATCTTTGCGTCTGACATGATAACTTCCCTCCCTCTTTTGTCTAGTCCTCCCGCGATGAACTCAGTCTTGAAAAGATGCAGATAACAGCCGCATTCTTTGCAGTGCTTTGCCACGAGACGACCGTAACCATTAGCAAAGTTTAGTTGCTGCTACTACGTCCTATCGCTAAAACATTGCCCGGTCTGTCCAATTTATCTTTGCCACGGCTAAATGTAAATAAAAATTCTGGTACTTTGTGCGCTAGATCCACTGTATGATTAAGATGCACGCCGTGGTGGGAGACTCCGGAATAATGTGTGGGCTTCTTGGTGTTCTTCAATGTAGACCCACAATGTACAATGTATGGGCGTTTTTGCATTTCGCCCCCATCGAAATGTGGCTGCCGCGGCCGGGGCTTGATGCGACGACGTCGGCCTTAGCAGAGTAACGCCAAAGGCACTATACGCCACCAGGGCGGGTAATAAGCGTAAATGAACAGAGCACCTTCGAACGAACAACTTAGTGGCGTGTTTTGTGGTGCACGTTTGCTTTTATTTGCGACGAATTCTGGCACAGATCTTAAAAAGCTTGTAAGGATCTGACGTGATGATTTTCACGTTATAGCGGCTGACTATCTTTACACTATGACATAATCCATGGATGCATGGGGTGACCTTTATAGGGCGTTTTTATTTGCATGTTTCATTCCTGGACGGTCTGAATTCACAATTCTCCGTCTGTAGAATATTTTCCCTCATTTTATAAATATGGCTGATAACCTACTGTATTGATGCGTGCAACCTCTGTTGCGAAGCTAGAAGTAAAGAAGTAAATGCAGAATTTTTCTGGAGCCGCTTTACACACGTGGACTCGTTTCCACCTTCCTGCACCGATTTCTATGAAATCATTTCTTTGCGATTAACGCAAACATGCACCATGGAACACGCCATCAAGTTGACACAGTGCGTTTCAGGTGTGATCTATTCATTCAAGTTAGCTGTGGCAAAGAATGAATTCGACCGACTGACCAACGTTTTAAAATAGGACGCGGCAGCACCGAATAAATGTTAAAAAGGTATACGGTAGTATCGTGACAGCACACAGTGCAGATTGGCTGGGGACGCCTGTCTCCTTCTGACGCATACTCTTGCCCCGCCAATCAGAACTTCAGCTGCAGACGAAATGGTCAGGTGGACACTTGCAGAATACTCCTCTCACCGATATGTTCTGATCTTAAGCCAGCGATTGCCCAATCGCAGATCGAAGCGTACCTGAGATGTCTGAAAGAAAAAATTGCCGCGTATCTGCGTGCTTCGCTGCAAATGTCGTCGAAAGACGATAGTCTTCTGCCGGCCGTACTACATGAGTGCTGGTCTGATCCGCGGCCACCCGTGATGCTGTTCTCGTACCATTTCCGTCCTGGCATGATAAATGCAATGGAGGTTTGTTTGAACAGATTTCATTTTACCGAATTATTTCATCAAGCGGCCATTTATGTTTTGCCCTGCCTCAGACAGCGCTTCCTTTATGTTGAATCGGCCGCATCTGGCTGGCATTGATAAAATTGAGGAGGCGCTGCGTGAGACATGGACGCCATCTGGCAATACATCGGGAAACATGAGCTTGTGCAGAGGGTTTCCTTCCTCCATGGCAGAGGGCGCTCGTCGGCGCGCAGTCGGTGAACGTCGTTCGTCGGCACGCATAGCATGGCATTTTCAGCGCAGCTTAAGAAACTAGGGTCTTTAGAGATACGTATCTATGTATTTTCTATTAAAGGCACACACCTCATAATACTTACCTAGTGATGTTGCGCCTCAGATATGCGTAATATTTACTTTGTGATCGATAACGTTCACAACTATGAACAGCCGTACCAGTTTAAGTAGTGTGGGCGGTAAGCAAGTGGTCCAACTTTGGCCGAATAGCTGAATCGGGTGACAGACAGACAGACAGACAGACAGACAGACAGACAGACAGACAGACAGACAGACAGAGACAGAGACAGACAGACAGACAGACAGACAGACAGACAGACAGACCAAATTTTCAGCGTTTAAGTTCCCCAAGAAAGACTATCGTCTTTAAAAGAATGCACCACGTTAGTGAAGTATTGACACGAAATGTTTGAAATCTTTCACCGTCTACACAGTCTTGCCTTTATTTTCTACCGCAGTTTCAGCGTCTGTGAAGCAGCTGCAATCGCAGTGCTTGAGTCAATCGAAGTTCAGAACGAAATATACCACGGACGACAGCAAAAAATTTTACCGTTTTGTGCACATTACCGAAAGGAAGAAAGAGGGAATAAACCAGTGGCGTTATTATCATGCACCTGAGTTAGCACTTTAAAAAAATATTTATTCTCCCTAACTCTTCCCATGTTAGGGAGAATAAACTTTATTGGAGCAGTTTTTCGCGAGGGAAGGGGCCTTGATTCCAGGACTCCTACCCATGCAACATCGTGATGATCGGCAGATTGTGAGCAGGTTGCGTGCACCATTGAAGGAACTCTCGTTTATAATCAAACAATCGATCGATCGATCGATCTTTATTTATCCAGAGAATTTGGATGGTCTTTAATTCACCCCCCTACCACTCAGCACTTCAGTGGTGGTCCGCCCAAAAATACCAAGGTTTTATAGATAACGCTATCAGTCAATCAATCAATCAAACAAAAGACTACCTGATTGTAAGCAGAACTGAATAACAGGCAGCGTACAATAAAGGTAGTTTGGGGGGCATTTTTTTTCTTTCTGGCAGCGTTTTTGTCTTTAAAATGGAAGACAACAGCTTTTTTTTTTGGTAATGTTTAGGTTTAATTTATTAAGCGAAGCTTTATAGGATCACAAGTTTCGGCGGCGGTGGTGGTGGTGGTGTGACGCTGAAAAGTGGGTCGATCCTGGTGATAGTGCAGAAAGGGTCCAAGTTCAATGGCACATGCCCCTGTGGGCTCGGGGAACTGTAACACGCCCTTGAACTAACCCTTGTCACACGTGTGACTCAAAGAGACAAAATCACCAGCCCTTCTCCTTCCGAGAAAAGGGGGATAAGCAAAGCTTGTCATCCAATTCTAGCGTGAGGGCTTCCGAAGCCCAGGCGAAACGTCAGCGAAGAGCCGCTGACCCTGAGTTTAGGGCAAACGAAGCTGAACGCCAGCGACAGTGTCGTCTTGCCTAAAGCTTCGCGTACCCCCATTTTCTCGACAGGGGGAAGGGCTCTGAATCTTTTTCTGTGACCGTTCAAAGAGTTTAGTCACCGATGAGCTAGCGTGGTCTATAAGTTCGTCTGCAGTTGTGTCTGTTGAAATCAAGGTAGTGTCATCCGGATTGGCTATAAATTTAGCGGTTGGAGAGGTTGAAGCTACATCATTAATACATACAGGGTGTCCCAGCGATCACGCAGCACGATTTAAATAAAGATGAACGGCGTTACGCGAAGCAAACCCAGTGCGTATTGTTTGCAGTACAGTGGAGTAGTCGCCAGTAATTTTTCTTTACTGTGATTCAATTAAATAATTGTAATTAATTATCTAACTCGAGAAGTACTGTCCTAATTATCAAAGTGTCAATGAGAAAGTTGTAGAGCAACATAAAAAACTTCCGATACAGCTTTCTGTTGCTCAATACGTGCTACATAAAATTGTTTTTTCAAGCATGAGAGAAGTCCGCGAATACACCCAAACTGCCTCGAGCGGCCAGTCGTGCGGCAATTCTGCTTGTATTGGCGGGCTTCTTTCACACTCGGAAAAACACATTTATGTAGCACGATTTGAGCAACAGTAAGCTGTATCGGGAGTTTTTCATGTTGCTCTACAACTTTCTCATTGACACTTTGATAATTAGGACAGTACTTCTCGAGTTAGATAATTAATTACAATTATTTAATTGAATCTCAGTAAAGAAAATATTACTGGCGGCTACTCCACTGTACTGGAAACAATACGCACTAGGTTGGCTTCACGTAACGCCGTTCCTCTTTTTTTTTTTTTAATCGTGTTGCGTGATAGCTGGGACACCCTGCATATTTAAAGGAAAGCGCCAAGAATACTATCTCGAGGCACTCTGAAATGCATTGGTAGCCTCTCGGAAAAGCTCCACGTAAATTGACACTTTAATTGCGATGATCTAGATACTCCTGGTTAAACCTGCAGCCTTTCAACCTAACCATAGCATTCTAGTTTTCTAAGACACAGTTTGTGATGAATGTGGTCAGGCTCTTCTGATTTCGAACCCAATTGAGTTGCTCTGTTTCTCTCCGGAAACAACCTATTGCCAGGTTACATGAATCCCGTTGAAATTGCTCCCCATGTAGTGTCTGGTGCCGGGAGGCCACCAAAAAAAGCGAGCGACATTGACACAGAGTAAGTGACAAATTAGTGGCACCAGATGATTCCATCTGAGGCGCATGCAAATAATTATGAAAGAGAGCAAACTAGTGTCAAGTATAAAGCCAGAAAAAGAAAGCTTCAATTTTTTAAAGTCAAATTCGGGAGACTTAGAAGCTACCAACCCGATGACCCAGTTTAAAGCACGCAATTCAAGGTAATTTGAGCATGCTTAACAAAAAGAGCAAGCCGCTAGAAATCTGGAAAAGTAATTACGTAGGTTCCGTGGATTATTTTGAAAGCAAGTTAAAACATATGGTAAAGCCTAAGCGGAGCAGTGGGGAGCTCCGGATTATTTTGGTGACTTTAGGGTTGTTTAACGCCAATGGTACGCGAAAGTGTTTGTATTCCGGCTGCATCAGAAAGCGGCCGCCGGTAGTGGGAACCGAACGTGGGACTTGATGCGCATATGCAGCAGGAACGCCATGTAGCCAACGAGCCGACGATGAAAGCAGGTTAGAGTGGTGGCACTTGACAAAGGTCGTTTCTCTGCTTTGGAGAAAAAGAACAGAAGTACGCAAGAATAACGGCAGTCGTTCCTACCCATATCATGCGAGTCGTCTTTTTTTTTTTTTTCTTTTTTACCCGATAAGCACTAACGGATGGCCACGAGGTTTCCTTCGCGATGACGTAACAGTCCACGCCAACAGGGGTGTCGGAAAAACGGGGGAGCGTCTATGCTTTTTTTTTTTTTTTTGCCTCGGCGCAGACATTACCATTTATATTTGAAACGCGTCTTCATCCTTGATCCCCTCTGCGAAATCCCCCACCTGGGGAGACCGCGGTGGTGCGTTTCCCGAAAGACAATAAGTGAAGCGGAGGGAGGCTTGCTTTGTGGAGCCATGCAGAACGGTGGCGGGAGGGTGCGGGGTCGCCGCGGGACGCAGTTCGGCGCATTCTTTCCGGGGGGCGGCTCGTGGCTTCGCAATTTACCGGCAATACAGTGCAGCGATTGGGGCCGTCAGGCAACGCAACGGCAGCTGCTTCGGCGCACCAGCGTACTGGGGTGCACCAGCGTACGGCCAGGGCTCTGCGTATGAACTTGCAGCCTGGATGTCGCCTACCATGAAAAACGATATGGACGTTCCCGATTGGAAGTGTCCAGGAAAATTCGAAAAAGAAAAATGCTTAACTTGTGGTTTCGTGGCAGGCTGGTAGATTGAAGCGATTTTGCAGGTATTATCGTGTTATGGAGACTAGTTCAGCGATAGGCTTTAAAAGAAAAGCATATATTAACAGCGAAGCTGCTTAAGCCAGCCGTAATTTGTGGTTCGTATCAAGAAATTATCACCATTAGCAATGAAAAAAAGAAATCAAAGAAAATAAACTTGCTTGCCAAGGCGCGATTCAAACCCGCGTACCCCCGGACCCAAGGCGAGCGTCATGACTAGGCTGTTTTTTTTTTTCTTTATTGTCTCATGTGCAAAATTCACTCATTTATCAACACCCGAGTTCATAGAACTAGCACCGTGAAAAGAATATGTATCATTTACCAACCAGCATGATTGCAATCATATCAAAATTATCTTAATTTTACCAAGGGTTCTAACCTCGACAACCATTCCGGGGGGCATTCATGCGCTTTGTGCACCTCCAGAAAGGCGTTGATACTCTCTCGGAAGTACATTCGCGCAGGTCGTGCGTCTGGGTCACAGTAATACCCAGCCATTCTGGCGCGCCAGAGGCTGTGAAGGCCAACAAGCATTACAAAATCAAAAGGAAGCCCATCGTCGTTTTCAATCGCTAGGTATCTGATACCGTGGGGATCTAGAGGGGATTTTTTTAACTGTCCTTTGTAAAACATCCCAAAAGAACACTCCCTCCCAACAATGTAGGAAAACGTGGTCAGTTGTCTCGGGTTGATTACAGATTAAGCAATGTGTTCCCCACGGTAGAAAAAAGCCCTTTTCTTTCAAAACTGTCTTTACTGAAAGCGTTCCTGTATGAACCTTGAAAAAAAAAAAAAAAAAAAAAAAAAAAAAAAAAAAAAAAAAACGTTTTTACCCCTGGTGGAATTTGCATACACTTTACCCTTTTTAGTACATTCTGGCCCTGGCTACCTCTGTAAAAGGATCTATATAAAGGAACAGGAAATTCAGTGTCGCACAGATCCCTATACAGCTTTTTTCTTTGGACAGAACTCAGATAATCTTTGTATAGCCTAGTGGCTCCACTGAGCGCTTCCTAAGCCACTAGGCTATACAACCAGCTTGCAGAACATGCATTTATGCGAACCATATGATTGCGTTCAAGCGTCGTCGTCTTCGTCCACAGCTGGCGCATTCGTACGCTCGTGCTCTGCGAGGTGAAAAGGGTTTGCGCGCTATGAGAGCGAGAGAGAGAGACGCATTCACGGAGCGAGTCTCCTGGAACGCTGTGTCGGTGTTGCAAGCTGCGCTATGCAACGCGCAGTGACGGCCGTAAGTCCGAAACGCGGGAAAACAAATTATCATCATCATGAGTAATAAGATGAAAAGTTCGCGTGCACTTCCGGAAAATGCTGGGCTACGATCGCGCAGCTTCGCTGTTTCTAGCGTTGCGCGGCCGAATGCAAGGTTAAGGTGTTTTTTGTTTCTTCCATTTTTGTAACTAGTGCCCCAAGTGCTTTTCATTTCTACTTACTATATGGCATGTAACGTCATAGTACTTTATAATTTCACTATCCTGAAGTATACAGTTGTTCCGTTGTCCGGCAGTGCATGTGGCTGCAGCCTTGGGTGCTACGGCCTTTGTCAGGCAAATTCACCGGCAATAGCCGTGCCGCCTGAGACATTGGCAAGTCTCGAAGGGCGAATAAATAAATAAAGAATATAATTGCGATATGCTGCCAGTACCAGGATATGTGGCAGAAACATGGAGTATAACATAGTTGAATGTAATCCAAGGACTGCGCTACAAGTGGCGAAATACAATATGACAGACGCAACTTAACACAGAAAGATGGTAGTATCGATTAGAGATCGAACGAGGTATTTATTATATTGAAGTAATATATCAAGCGGGCAGTCAGGTGAAAGCATCGACAAAGCGTTGAAAATGTGAAAAGATGGATTACATTGACCCAGAACAGTGGTAATTGGAGTTGCCTAGGAAGTATACTTGTACTGCAGTGTGCCCAGGCTAAATCTAGTAGAGTTGTCATGATGACAATGAGCTGAGAAACCCGCCTGCGCCTCACCCTGTATTTTGTGAGCGAACAAATACGCTGTGTGTGAAGAAGAAAAAGAACACATTTTAATAAAAGTTGTCGCAGTTTCACCTAAAAGGCGAAGCATCAATTGCGATAGCAAATTTGTAGAGAGCTATACAGAGTAATGATATTAGCTTTATCAGCTGTATAAACTTGGGCATGCAGCAGCACCGGCAACACGCAGAACTGTTGTCGACGCCGTCGGCGTTTTGCCCGCGTTCGCTCAAAATGCATGCGGCGTTGGTGACTATTGCCGGAGCCTCTGATATAAATAGGCACTTGGTGCCGCAGCTAAACGTCGCCTCCCTTCCCTCCCCCTCCCCCCCCCCTCCCCCATGGCCTCTCGGCGCGTTTGCTCTACATATATGGTGATTGTAAAGGAGGAAAGAGACGCCTACTTCTGCAGCCCTTAAGGGAGCACGGCGCAGAACGCGCGTTTGTTCTCCGCCGTGCGTTCACTCCCCGTGAAAGCGCGCGCCCCTCGCGCCCTTTCACTCGCACATACAGCGTTCGGCGCGCGGCGACGATTTCATCTCCATTGACGTCATACGGAACCTCACGGTGACGGCAGAAATCTGCTTTTGAGTGTCCATATAATTGCTATCGCAATAAAACAAGGATGATTCAGTGGCCTTAGCAGGTGTGAGCGTCCCTGACTGGAATTATAAAATAGACAAAGAGATATAAAAAAGCTTGCACTAGGCCGCGCAAAGCTCGGAACACAGCGAAGCTGTCCGATCGATTGCGTCATAATCTAAGAGATACCTGGGATAACCAAACTCAACTCAGACATAGCCAATGCCAAACCTAGCTGCTACCAAGTTCAACCTAGATACAACCCAGTTCAACCTCGACATAACCAAGTTGCACCTAGCTACTACCAGGAGACGCAATCGATCGGCCAGCTTCGTTGTGACTCGAGCTTTGCGCGGCCCAGTGCAAGCTTTGCCTCCTCATTACGACGACAGAAGTGAAATTGCACGCTGGAATGATTAGTGGCCACGCAGCCAGCTGTGGAAGAAGACGACGACGACGAACGCGGGAGCAGTGGCTTGAAAGCTATACCTTGAAAAGCCTCAATCCTTGCTTAAGGTAATTCTTAAGTATAGTCTGCATACCTATTAACCAATTTGTGAAATCTTATTTTTGATGATATCGTTGTGAATCACTTTAAAAAATTACCTCATATTCTTTAAGCACGCGCTCGTGCTTGGCACGGCATCCAACGGCAAGAGAGCAAACCGAGGGGCGCCAACGAGCCAGCTGCGGGAGAAGACGACTACGCTCGAGCCAATGCTGATGATGATAGTTTCGAGAAACGCGCACTTTTTGCGGTTGGCTTAATAAGCAGCCTCGCTGTTAAAAAGAACACTTTCATAACCCGCCGGTCAAACTGGCCTCACGCAAAAACTCCTGTAGAGGGTTTATAATACGCCGGGCGTCGGCATAAGGGGGTGGCGCAGTCCGTATACCTTCAGTCAAGTAATGCCGGGTCCCTTGCGCTTCGTTCGAATACTACCGTGAGACCTGGACAGACCCACCTGCCTGACTGTCGGACGAGCAACGATGTTGCACGTACTCCGCGTCACTGGCGATGACATCGCGGTCGGCTCTCTCTGTTCCTTCTCTTCGTTGTCTAGGCGTTGCCTTTGATGAGCCCGGCGTCTTTCTTGAGGCGGTATACGTGCGCCTTGAGCCAGTACGACGTCTTCAGTGAGGGCTGCGCCCATCTTGGTCTGAAGAATATTCAGTTCGTAGCGACTTATCGTTCCGAAGCTGCACGCTTCCAGAACTTTAGTATCGACGAGGGAATTTCTCAAAAATACATTTTTCCTCACACTTCAGGCTGCTGAGGACCATATGAACAACACTTGAAACCAAACAGGTTCCAATGGCAGAAACTACCCGGGAAACGCTGCGCAGTGAAGATTGCTCGACTTATGCACTGGTGACGTCACTTGACTTTTCGGTAATGCAGCAAAAAGTTGGCAGGTTCGCCCGAAGCATTGAGTGACAGTGATAGCAAGATTTAGCGTTGCGCTTGAACTGCGCAGACGGTGTTGTAGTTACATGCAGCTGCGACAACGCTCAAAGCAGCAGGCAATAAGCCAGCTTCTGCAGGGCACAAGGAACAGCATCTGAGCAGCTACCAGGCGTGTTCAGTGGCGTCGCCACGCTTCACGAGCTGATACTGCCAACCGTCGACATTAGTCTGCTCCCAGCGAATGTTAGGTCCGTAACGAACACTGGCGCCGGTGAAATTGCATCACTTGCGAGCTCAGATATTCTGTTGCATTTTCAATGGTTTAGGATAAAATGGACTTGCTGTGAATGAAATGTTGCATGAATGTTCTTTGCGCTCTGCAATTACCATAATTTTGATAAGTCAGTCAAAAAAATCAAGCCTGATTAGAGCAGCTTTTGTTTTTCAATAATGTAGCTTCTATATAGCATAAAAAGGAATCCACCTGGACCACCACACCAACGGCGGCGGTGACGACAATGGTGAAAATTGGCCAAGAGTGTCCATATAATTGTTATCGCAATAATAGTAGCGCAGAAGCACACGGACGGTCAGAAAAGAAGACGAGTGCTTGTTGGTCACATCTTTTAAATTGAAGCTTTATTTGCCTGCAGACATGTGCATGCTCCGTCCTTGTTCGCGGCGGGATCATCGAAGAACGGGAGACATGCAGTGACGCAGCGTGCCCACGTCAGACTGTATGTTGAGCAGTTATGAATGCGGTGAGTATTCACGGCCAAGATTACTTCTCACGTTTCACTCCTGATCCCTACTTCACGCTTTCCAGTGCACTGCATGGTTTTACCGGGGTCCAATTCCTGAGTTTCGTCATAGCTGGCTGCATGGGACGAAGAGGCAGACAAAAGAAAGCAGTGCCACAACCTTGGCTTCCTGGGCATCACCCTATGAAGGATTTGGCTTTGGTTTGAGCCCGCGGCTTATATCCACGGTGAAGCGTTCTGCGTCCCTGCCTTTTACCCCGCGGAAAGGCAAAATCGTAGCCTTTTTGAGGGGTCTTCGTCAGCTTTTAGCCGGTATGGAGGTAGTGGGCTCTACGTCCGGAGTGCGATACAACGTGCAAGCCTGAGCGGAAGGTATTTTCAAGAACAAAAGCTGCAGAGCATGCAATTGCGTTCACTAAGCGTGCAATTGATCCCAATTAATTTACATGCTATTCGTGAAGCGATGGAGGTGTAAATCTGACCAGTCTATCTACAATAATATCGTGTAACCAGACGCCGCAGCTGACAGCTTGTTATGAATAGATTATGATATGAACGGTTTTTAATTCATCTGTCAGAATGCAACAACCCGAGAATGACATTCGGTTTCCTGACACTATTAAGTATTATTATTAAAAAGAACAATTTGGTGACGTGAGCGCTTTTTGAAGTTTCCGCGAAGAAGTAAAAACTGGTTAGAGGTTCACTTTTTTCATCTAGTGTGAAACTAGGTAAAATGACAAATCTTATTTCAGAACATTCTACTGACGTGGTTATTAAAGACGATAGTCTTTCTTGGGGAACTTAAACGCTGAAAATTTGGTCTGTCTGTCTGTCTGTCTGTCTGTCTGTCTGTCTGTCTGTCTGTCTGTCTGTCTGTCTGTCTGTCTGTCTGTTTGTCTGTCTGTCTGTTTGTCTGTCTGTTTGTCTGTCTGTCTGTCAACCGATTCAGCCACCCGGCCAAAGTTGGACCACTTGCTTACTGCCCCCACTACTTAAACTGGTACGGCTGTTCATACTTGTGAACGTTATCGATCAAAAAGTAAATATTACGCATATCTGAGGCGCAACATCACTAGGTAAGTATTAGGAGGTGTGTTCCTTTAATAGAAAATACATAGATACGTAACTCTAAAGACCCTAGTTTCTGAAGCTGCGCTGAAAATGCCATGCTATGCGTGCCGACGAACGACGTCTGCCACGAAGGGAGGGAACCCTCTGCACAAGCTCGTGTTTCCCCGACTGCGCGCCGACGAACACATGGCATGCCAGCAGTGATAATTCGGTAAAATGAAATCTGTTCAAACAAACCTCCATTGCATTTATCATGCCAGGACGGAAATGGTACGAGAACAGCATCACGGGTGGCCGCGGATCAGACCAGCACTCATGTAGTACGGCCGGCAGAAGACTATCGTCTTTCGACGACATTTGCAGCGAAGCACGCAGTAACGCGGCCATTTTTTTTTTCTCGTTAATGTAGCACGCGCTGCTCTCATCCGATGGTCCGGCGCCGTTTGTTTTCACCCCGGGTTCGGTTAACTCGAGAGACACTGGTTTGCACGCCAGCTTGAGCTCTTAACGCCGTGCGATAACCGGCCAAGATGTAAGCGCGCCGATTCCGGCGAAGTGGTGGCGGTGTTACTTCGCTCCTTATCCTTTTTCATGGGACGACATAGGTGAACACATTTATAAATTTAACGGGTTGATTTGGCTCAGTTAGACAGCAATAAATTGTGCATTCTCAGAATTTTCTTGCATAAATATTGTTAACGTTTCAACCACACTATTTCTTTACTATTTCTCCCCGTTGCTAGTTTATTCTGAAAAGGTTAGACTACGAAATCAAGTGCTTTTTGATAAAGTTACTTCCGAATTTGGCAAAAACTCACTTTTTGACGATGTTCCGACCTAAATTAAGCATTAAGGCCCTCCAGATCAAAATACGTGATATTTATTATATGCACCAACTTTTCAGCTTGTTATTTAGAAATATTAATTTGAGTAAGTCAATCAGCTAGTTTTGTTTGAGGCGACAAAACAGTATTTGACTCCAGAACCAATCTCACCAGCAGGCACTCACAAACTGTATTGTCACTGCAAAACACGTGGAGACCATATTTGAAATCTTAGCGTGCTAATGAACTCTGTGCATAAAATATAGGCGCATGTTTCTTTATGCGCGGTAAATGGCAGGAAAGTATCCGTTCACGCTGTTAGGAGGTTGATGCCTCCACAACTACGCCTTACAATAATAAATTTGTGGGATGAAAGTAATATCCGTGTCATACAGACACACTTGGAAGGTCTTCCTGTCGACGGCCTTCGAAACGCCACAACTCTATCGACCCAAAGGAGGAGTGGCACTGCTACACGTCACTTTTGAAAGGACGTTGAGTGGTTGAGGCGTTTCTCGAAAGAATTGTGTGACGCTGTGGATCTTAATTTTCATTTTTATGTCACCAAAATGGAAATAATATTAAATCCACTTAAAAGCACAAAAATATAATTTTATGTTTGCTTAAACATTTTAATAAATTCAGGGGTGGGGCTACTGAGCCAACTGCGCCATTTCGATACATACGCAAATTCCTGCACCAAACTGCGCCAAACACAGAAAATTGACCGAAATTGCGCGACGCTGTGCAAGAACGGCTTCGGCATGTGTACTCAGGCAGTGGTCGCGAACAGCGAGCGGATTCGTTCTTTGAAAAAGAGCGCGGCCGTTCACATTCCGCACACCGCGCGACGGCGCATCCCGCACTGTTTCTCGTAATTATCGCGCTTCTAACACTGGACTTTTCGGCGCTTCCGGCAAGTGGCCGGGGGGGCTGTATTTAGAGTGTACTAGAATACGGTTGAGTGGGCCGAGTTGCGCGGCTCTCGCTAGCTGAGGCACAAAATATGAAAAGCAGGCTCAGGGGGCTGCGACCGATATTAGGGAGGCGCGCGCTGCAGCGGGTTCACCGGTCGGGCGTCTCCACGAGAGCGTAAAACTATTAAAATCTGTGTTAGAGCGCAGTTCCTAGGCGCCTGCGGCGAGCGTCGGCGTTGTGCCTCGAGCGAACGAGCACAGCGAAAGATGAAAGCGAACGCGGAGCGCAGCATGAGAAGAAGACTGTACGCAAGACGGGCGATGACCGCTACAAGATGGCACCAGAGGAGCGCGCCGTCTACGCATGCGCGGCGCCGGCCGAGCTGGGGAAAGAAAAAAAAAGAACAAGAAAGCTCGCCTTATCGTATAGCGTTCACCGAAAACGTTTCACGGTAAACATTACGGTTACATAAGCTACAGTGTGTGGCCGGCCTATACGCATATAGTATAGCGCCACGCGTCGCAGCACTGCCAGTCGGTGCGGTGGTCGGTGCGATGCCTCAATATTTGGCGAAATAAAAGCACGTGTAGAGCTGCGCTCAAATTTCGCATTACGGAGTATCGCAATCGTCGGGGAAACCTTTTATGCTTATATGGGCGAGGCCTAAGCCATTTTGACCTATCAGGAAAAGCTAATGGCGGATTTGGAATAAAAAGTAGCAGTTTCGCCGGAACGGCGACGCATAGGGCGTTCTATGCTTGCGGCTGCTGCGTATGGCGCGGCTGCGCACGGCCGCGCGGGCCCTATCTGGAAAGCGATCTGCGACGGAGACGGAGTCCGCCGTGCGCTGTGTTTTTGCCGCTTAGTTGACGTTGAAGCGAGAGGCAGCATGAAGGTCAATTCGCTCGCTTCTACTGCTGCACCTCACTCCAGCATTTTGAAGCGAATGTCCGCGGTCATTGAGTGAGATGTGTTAATGTTTATACTTGTGCGCGCGCGATACCGTGCTTGTTTGTTTAATTCGCCAACGAATGTTTACAAGTTCATACGCCCGATAAATCTACTATCGTTACTTCGTATAGCCGTCCAATAAGTTTCTATCGCAATCGATGCTGCGCCTTTTGGGTGAAACTGCGACATTCTTTTTAAATGTCCAACGTAAAGAGTGCACCACGGGCAGAAAAACAGGAGTGTACAAAAAAATTGTCGCAGTTTCGCCCAAAAGGCGAAGCATCAATTACGATAGCAAATTAGTAGAGAGCTATACGGAGTAAGGATACTAGTTATTTAAACGTGGACACATTCGCTTACGAACTGAATTTACAAGCATGGTGTCAGCGCGCACAAGCAAACACTCGACGATCCCACTCGACGACCGCGAACAACCGCTGTCAAAACGCTGGCGTGAGAGAGCGCAGCTGCAACAGCGAGCGAAGCTTCGTGGGGTCTATCGCTTCAACGGAAACTGCATGAGCGGCGAAAGCACAGCGCATACAAAGCTACGAGCCGTCTGCAGATTGCTTTCAAGACACAGTGCGGGCGACCGGCCGCAGCCGCTCAAAGTACAAGTGCGCAATTGCGGGCAGACTAGAAGACGCAACCCTCCCTCCCACGTTGCCTTCCCACTTTCCTCCTTTCGCGTGCGAGACTGAGTCGCCAGTTCCCCTTGCGCCGTTGATGCCGCAGCACGACGTCGCCCCCCTCCAACCCTCCCTCCTTCCTTCCCTCCCTCCCTCCCTCCCTCCCTCCCTCCCTCCCTCCCTCCCATTCCCCCATGGCCTTTCGCGCGACAGTCGCGTTTGCTCTCCGCCGTGCGCTTGCTCTCCGTGAAAGCGCGCGTCCCTCGCGCGCTTTCAGTCGCACATACGGCGCGCGGCGACGATTTTATCGCCCTTGGACTTTATACGGAACCTCACGGCGACGACGACGACGGTGGTGTTACAGATAAAGAAATAAATGGTCCACGCCAAACACCGGAAAGGTGGCCGCAGAAAGCTTCGCAAAAAAAGGAAAAAAAGGAAAGACACTGATGGTCTGTTAGTCTGTGCACGCGTTTAACGATGCCAGGCACGGTACATGCTCGTAAAAACTTGACTGCGAAACCGAGATTTACTTCTTAGGTGCACGGTACATCGACGAACCCATCATAGTGGCGTGCAGACCTGGCTACTCAATAAGTAAGGACATTACGTCTTCACTCCCCCGAATAAAGGGACACATTTGTGTTTGTATTGACAAACGCAGTGATCGGTTCGGAGCCTGGAGCAATGGCCACCCCGAAATAAACGATGCGCCTTTGTCACCCACGAATCAACGTGACGCTTAAACTGCGTAAAACACAACAATGGGAACAATCTCCATTCGCATGGCGCAACAAGACGAGTGGGCAGCGTTTGCCGAACAATAGAGACAAATCTACTATTGTGTGCTGCACAAAGAGCTAATGGGAAAATCAGGGAGGAGGGGGGGGGGGGTGTTCTCCTTTCTTGGTGTTCACAATGTGGCCGTACGTATTAGCATCGTTAATCACAGAAACTCACGAGAGGCAATGCCTTTCGCCTGACACACACAAACGGAACGACAGAAGGTTACTCACGCGCTCAGGCGTTGGATTTCAGGCCTTAGGACACGGTTATGGCATACGCTGAAAGCCACCAAATGAGTTGTGCATAAATTGGCAAGGTAGTCGAATTTTATTGAAGGGATAGGGGTTGACAGCTACTTGAAAGTTGGACGAAGATGGGAAAACACCTGACGCGGGTTCCTCCGAAATGACTATTCGCACAAGCAGAAATACCTTCTTGCTGAAGATGTCTCACGATGAATGTGGACGTTAATGCTATGAGCATTTCAGAGTCCTTCAACTATGTGAAGGCGAAAGACCTGCGAAGCTGTTGGTTTTGTTTATTTATATATATATATATATATATATATATATATATATATATTAATTTGGTGGTTATGTTAAATAGCTGAAAAGACAGCACATAACTTCGCTGCGTAGCCGCGCGTCGTATACTGTTGTGCGAGTGAAGGCGACTTTAGGCCACACAGATTCCCACCACCTTGCACCATCGGCCGCAGCACGTTGGGCCGCTGCGCGTTCAGCTTCTCGTCGCTTTCGCATCCATTTTCGCTCTTTAGCGCGCCGGCGCTCCTTGAAGGCGCGCTCTTCCTCTTCGGAGCGAACGACACGGGTCTTACCCATACCGAGTCCAAGGGGCAACTGATGATGTCGCTAGGGAAATGGCTATGTCAAGATAGAATGAGACACAGCTGTTGGTTGGTAGACTGTTACGTTTTATCATTGACATTTCGACGCGCATCGTCATAGACTAGCGTTTGGGCAACAGCGTTCACAGGAATCGGTCTCCCAGGTGCAGTATTCAGCCACTGCCTCCCTCATGACCTCTGCAATTAACCCATGGCCCTGAGTCCGCAGCGGCTGTGCAGTACCTCACCAAGGCGGTTGTCAGACCTGCGACGCGGCAGAGGGTGCTAAGAATCTCTGGATCCGGACAAGCCGCCACTGGAAACTGAACCTAGCAACGTACAACACGCGAACGCTCTCGAGTGAGGCTAGCTTAGCAGGGCTGTTTGAGGAATTATCAGGCATTACCTGGGATATTATTGGCCTTAGTGATGCTAGAAAAACTGGTGAGGCTTATACAGTGCTGACTAACGGCCACATCCCCCGCTACAGAGGTCTTCCAGATAAGAGAGAATACGGGGTAGGATTTCTAATCAATAAGGACATAGCGGGAAACATTGACGAATTCTACAGCATTAAAGAGAGGGTAGCAGTCATCGTAATAAAGCTGAATAGGAGGTATAAAATAAAGGTAGTTCAAGCCTACGCCCCAGCCTCCAGTCGTGATGATGAAGAAACAGAACAGTTTTATGAAGATGTTGAATTAGCAATGAGAAAGGTGCAAACTCCGTATACTGTAGTCATAGGCGACTTCAACGCAACAGTAGGGGAAAAGCAGGCTGGTGAACAAGCAATTGGCAACTACGGCATTGATTCTATGAACACTAGATGAGAGATTTTGGTAGAATTCGCGCAAACGAATAGGCTCCTAATAATGAATACCTGCTTCAGGAAGCGTAGCAACATGAAGTCGACCAGTAAAAGCCCTAATGGAGAAACATGAAATGAAATAGATTTCATACTCTCGGCCTATCGCAGCATAGTGCAGGATGAATAAGTGTTGGGTAAGGCAAATTGCAGTGACCATATGTTAGTGGGGGCTAGGATTTCTCTCAATTTGAAGAGAGAAAGACTAAAATTAGTCACGAAGAAACAGGCCTATCTAGACGGAGTAAGAGCAAAACAGACCGATTCGGGCTGGTGCTCACAAAAAAAATATTCAACTTTAGAACAGGAAGATGACGACAACGTAGAGGTAATAAATGAAACCGTAACTAGGCTGATCACACAAGCAGCCATTGAAGTTGGAGGTAGAGCACCAATGCAACCAGTAGGTAAGCTCTCCCAAGAAACAAAGGACCTAATAAAGAAACGACAAAACATGAAAATGTCCAACTCAAGAGATCAGATAGAATTCGCTGAACTGTCAAAACTTATCTACAAAAAGAAAGTAAGGGATATTCGAAATTATAACGGGGAAAAGATTGAGGAAGCAGTAAAATACAGACGCAGCATTAAATCCGTGAGAAGAAAACTTGGCATAGGACAAGGCAAGATGTTTGCACTAAAAAATAAGCAGGGTAATATCATCAGCAATATCGATGACATAATAAAAGCAGCGGAAGAATTCTATACTGACCTGTACAGTACCCAGAGCAGCCAAGCTACTTTGATTAGAAGAAGTGGTGAACAGGATACAGAGACTCGCAAACTGATTCTGTTACCGAAATGTTCCAATTACTTAAATTACCCTTCTTAGCCGAACGATGCCATGTAGTCAGACTTAGGTTTCTTTTCTTGCTTTGTAAACGACGTTTTACCATAAATACTACTCACTACTTAGCGCCACAACAAGGCAGAACCTCAAGAGGTACATGTGAACATAATTTCGGGATATCTCAACTGCACATTAATGCGTACGCCAATTCTTTTTTCCCCAGAACAATAGATGAATGGAACAGACTACCAACAACCATTATTCAAAGTGATACCGTAAGGCAATTTGAAAACAAGCTGAAGCAAATCATGTCGTAAAAAATATTTCTACATTATGTTAGGTATAAAAAGACTTGTTTATTGTCTCTGCATATTGTCGTTGTATTTGTACTAGTTCCCTGGTGTTTTATGCTAAAAAAAGACAGTATTTGATGTATAATTTGCGTGCATTGTGTATAATGTACATTATGTTATTTTCATGTTCTGTGCTGTACCCCACCCCTGTAACGGCCTCCGGGTCAATAGTATGCCTAAATAAAAAAAAACAGCGATGAAGTTAGAAGGGCCTTGCAAGACATGACCCGGGGAAAAGCGGCTGGAGTAGATGGAATAACAAAAGGTGGAGGAGATATCATGCTTGAAAAGCTTGCGGCCCTTTATATGCAATGCCTCATGACTTCAAGTGTACCGAAGAACTGGAAGAAGGCCAACATTACACTAATCCATAAGAAGGGAGACGTTGAAATACTGAAATATTGAAAGAGAATTGAAATATTATAGGCCCATTAGCTTGCTTCCCGTACTGTATAAAATATTCACCAAGCTAATTTCCAATAGAATCAGGGCAACACTGGACTTCAATAAACCAACAGAACAGGCTGGATACAGGAAGGGATATTCTACTATGGATCGCATCCATGTCATAAATCAGGCAATCTAGAAATCTACGAAGTACAATAAACCTCTCTGTATGGCTTTCATAGATTACGAAAAGGCATTTTACTCAGTAGAGATACCAGCAGTCATAGAGGCATTGCGTAATCAAGGACTGCAGGAGGCATACGTGAATATCTTGGCAAATATCTACAATGATTCCAAAGCTACCTTGATTCTCCACAAGAAAAGTAGAAAGTTACCTATCAAGAAAGGGGTTAGACAAGGAGACACAATCTTCCCAATGCTATTCACTGCATGCTTAGAAGTATTCAAGCTCTTAGACTAGGAAGGCTTAGCAGTGAGGATCAACGGCGAATATCTAAGCCACCTTCGGTTTGCAGATGACATTGTCCTATTCAGCAATGGGGACATATTACAACAAATGATTGGGGACCTTAACCAAGAAAGTGTAAGAGTGGGGTTGAAGATTAATATGCAGAAGACAAAGATAACGTTCACTGGCCTGACACGGAAACAAAAATTCAGGATCGCCAGTCAGCCTGTAGAGTCTCTAAAGGAGTACATTTATCGAGGTCAAATTACTCACAGGGGTCCTGATCATAAAGAAATTTGCAGAAGAATGAAATTGGGTTGGAGTGCGTACGACGGGCATTGCCAAATCCTGAATGGGAGCTTACCACTGTTATTGAACAGAAAACTGCACAATTATTGCATTCTACCGGTGCTAACATATGGGGCAGAGACTTGGAGGTTAACAAAGAAGCTCGAGAACAAGTTAAGGACCGCACAAAGAGTGATGGAACGAAAAATGTCAGGCCTGACGTTAAGAGACAGGAAGAGAGCGCTGTGGATCAGAAAGCAAATGGGGATAGCCTATAATTCTAGCTAACATTAAGAGAAAGAAATGGAGCTGGGCAGGCCATGTAATGCGTAGGGTAGATAACCGGTGGACCATTAGAGTTAGAGAATGGATACCAAAAAAAAAAAAAGGGAAGCGCAGTCGAGGACGGCGGAAAACTAGGTAGCGCTATGAAGTTAGGAAATTTGCAGGCGCAAGTTGGAATCAGCTAGCGCAAGACAGGGGTAATTGGAGATCGCAGGGAGAGGCCTTCGTCCTGCAGTGGACATAAATATAGGCTAATGTTGATAATGATGATGACACAGCACGGCATTCTTCAGTGCCACTTGTCACACTCTCCGTTCTAACCATTTAGCGCATTTCATCTCGCTTGTTGAACCACTGTCGGATGATAGCTCTGTGATAAATGGATCTTTGACCTAAACAAGAAAGAAAATTTCCCATTCATCAGCTACAGTTTAGAAAACATTTAGCTCCAATGGAATTTAAAAATGAACTTAGCTAAGTTCTCTCTAGATACTTTGTTGACACCTTCGAAAACGAATGCCTCCTGCACTCGTTCCCGACATGTCATGCTGTTTTCACCCAAAAACGTGATGACAAAGAAAAGTTACGTTCGGTAGAAGGTGACAACTATAGCCATTAAGCAGTCGAGTGTGGACTGCAGAAATGTATGCAAGCAAGGTTCTTAAGGAAGAGACTCAAGTTTGCAATGGCAATGCCCATTTTACCGCGCAGTTTGAAAAGACGTTCAATACAAATAAACTTGCAACTTGTATGTACAATTATCCAATACTGTTCATCCTACTGTGAACAACTTGCCCTGCTGTAGATTGATGTAGTGAAAGCTTCAAACCTTTTAGAACATGCCAATATTGGGCCAATTCTTTATAAAGGAGTTCGCGCGTGCTATACTGACCGTTCTGCTCCTATCACTGCTAATAGCACTCTTTCAACGCAAGTACCACTACTTTCTTCGGCAAAACAAGTTTTCACATTATCGCCACTTCTCTTTGCACTTTATATGGAGCCATTGTAGATTAGCATTCTTTAGTAGAGCGACTTTTCTATGGTCTTCTACCTCTGAACCCATGAGGTGGGGTAAACTCTTTAGGGTGCTATGTGCTGGCGGACCTTTAACGCGATAGCGTTAAGGGCCCCGCGTCGCAGAAAATCCGGCGTCGGCGTTGATGTCGGCGTCCGTGGCGGAAAAAATCATCCGCAACCAAGGCGTCTGCAAGGTGTTAGTGCAGGAGAAAATCATTCCGAACCACCCCGACCACGCAGGCCCTTCGTTGTGGTGCTGGGTGTTAGTGAACAAAAATTTAATTTCTCACAGTGACACCGTCAGAAAAATGGTAAAGTACAACTTAAGCACAACCTATAGACATGGTGACGTCGGACTCTTATTTCAATGTACGAGAAGACATAATTCTGTTACGAGGAAACTCAAATACGAAGTTCTTTTGCCAGTATTTCTGCCATAAAAACACCAGCTCACTCGGGTAGCCTACTTGCAAAAATCTTATCCAGACGGCGCTGGCATTCTCGGCATGTTAGAGGGCCTACATGCAACGGCAGGTCAAAATTGGGACCTTGCCTGCCAAATACGTTTTGGACATGCGCGCGCGTCGGGGCAATAGCTAACAATTAATAAAATAATGAAAAAGGGTCCTAGAGCCTTCACATTTTAATATAAGACGACTTATATTGCCCATGGAAAAACGTCTTCCCAGCAATGCATTTCTGTTTAAAAGTGAAGTCGACTTTAAGGGGATCGGTGCAAGCTTGGTCTTTGTAAGTTGGCTTTCCCAGGTTCTGTGTTGCAGTGAATGAAGCCTACTTGCCGGATGGGAACGATGCGATGCGAACGGTCCCGATAACGCTATCGCGTTCTATTCTTAAAGGCGAAGCTTAAGCGCCCTCCAATTTGTTTAGTACATATCTGTGGGGAGACGGTCTTTATATTCTTTTTTTTTCTTTGACATCTCACCACCAATAATCTTATCACTCATGCCAGTGAGTATATTCGATGCTCTGCGCAGCTTAGTGGTATCATAACATCGTTATCGGCGTAGCTCTCTGTGGGTTGTTGGGCGTAAAGCTTATCTCGCGGTACATTTTTGTTTTTTTTTTCGCTCAGTCTATTTGCACAGAGTCGATGAAATTTGTTCACAATTATTAAATATCCATGCACTTTCCGCCTGCCTTTTACCGCTATGCTTAATCTCGTCCACTAGCACACCACATAAGTTTGCATGCAAGATGTCTCATTCTCGATGCACACAAAATAATTTGTAACAATTACGGAAAGAAAAGCAAAATGAAAATGTAAATGTTTTGTGGTCTTAAGTGCCAAAACTACGATCTGATTACGAGGCACGCCGCAGTGTATGACTGCGGATTTAATTCCGACCACATGGGGTTCCTTAGCCTGCTCCCAATGCATGGTACACGACACACAGAAAAGTTGCCTGTGAAAGCCTGGCGGCGTAAACAAGATATTTTTTTGTGTATTCTGTGAATTCCCATCTTTGCGATGCACTGTCGTTAGGATAAGTAACGGACCCTTGCGAGCGCGAGGCCGGGCTGTGTGATGGTGATGTTTATTGGCATGCCCATTAACGGTGCGGGGGCAAATAGTCCCCTAGCTTGCTTAACCTCTCGCCTATCTCGATCCTAACTTTCCTACTTAAAACCTATATCACTATAATGTACCATTACCTCCGCTTGCAATGACTGTTTCTCTCATTCTCTTCCCTCCTTTTCTTCCACCTATACTGTAATCCTCTCTAGTTTATCTCGTCTGCTGACCAGTTGATGCTTCCATCGTCTATGAAGCACAACGCTTCTGGAACGTGGACACTCCCTACGCGTCTGGCTGGGTCAATATCTTGGCATTCGATTACGATGTGCCGAGTCGTTTCCGGGCTTCTTTGCAGCCCTCACATGCTTCATTCTGTGGGGCTTATTTGCTCCGGCATGTTCTTGTCCTCAGGCAGCTACTCGGGCCTCAAATACCAAAGCACTCCCCTGTGTGTTTTGATACAGAATTTCCTCCTGATTTATTTCTTGACGTTTTTGTAAATCTCCGTTGTGTTCTTATTTCCATTATTTTCATCCAGTTTGCCGTCTCTGCTTCTCTCACTTTCTCTGTTTTGACTCCTGGTTGTCTATTTACGCTTTCAATTACCCTGTACTTCGGCACGTACCCTCTGATTGTCAAATTCTATAACCGAGCCACCTATAGCTCGGTTGAGCTTGTCTGGGGTTGAGAACCGCGCAGTGCGCGTGTACGTCTTACGTTTCTCACAGACATGTTCGTCAAATTTATCCTATGCATCATGCTATCGCTAGTTTTGCGCGAGCCGTGCGCCAGCTGTGACGTAAGGCACAGCTACTGCGAGATCCCGCCGAGCCGTTTGACATAGTCCGACCAGGCTCTTGCAGGAATCCGTTACTTTCGCTCGCGACAGTACCTGAAGCGATAGAGCACTCTTTTTTAACTGTAAATATGTGATATTGTTTTCACACGTGCTACAAAATACTTCGCGGAAAAATATAGTTCCGTTCCACAGACTGTTCACTATTTCATGACATCCGATGAATATAACGTGCCCCTAGATACGTCTTTCCTGATTGTACGACGTTGTTTGTGGAAGACACGTATTTTGGACAGCAATCCTGAGCCGATTGTTTCTTGGAACGTACAGTTCAGTAGAAATATTGGTCACCTAAAGAATATGTATGATAGACGTGGCACCTTGCAGACGGTCAAAAGTTACGAATTCGTATATATATATATATTTTTTTTTCAATTTATTACTTATGAGCTTGATTAGGAATACCTGTCTAGCCAATGTATAACTATATGAATTTATTTATTTATGCAGTTACCTCACAGGCTCCCAAAGGAGTATTGCGTGAGGGGAGGATACAGGGAATTAGCAAAAAGAAAGGAATACAAAGAAGTTATACATTGTTAGCGGGTAAACATGAAAGAACAAATATCTAACAATATAAATAACGCGATGAATAAAAAAAACGACTGTGTGAAGTAGCAAAAAGGAGTACCAAGAAATTACACAAATAGTAACTGGTGAAGATGAAAGAACAAGTCTTTAACAATGTTAACGAAATACAAAACAAAACAAAAAACTATTCAGCTTCGCTAAAAGTAATTACTTAGGTGCGCAGTAAGGTCAGTTGTGATGAATTATGGAAATAATCTGCATAAGCGTGCTTTGAAGGATACAGGATCTAGAATGTCAACTATGTCGTTTGGTAGGTTATTCCAATGGTGAATGGCACGTGGTAACGCGGATGAATTGAAAGCATTGGTTCGGCCAAAGATACGCTAGAAACTGAGATGATTCTGCAGAGGCCGAGTGAGCTGCAGAGGCCACTAGATGGACGAGTGAGCGGCAGGGTGGATGGGCGCATGCTATGGACTATTTTATGAAACAGACAAAACAATGCTATGGCTCTTCGCGATTCAAAAGATTAGAGAGGATAAAGATGACTTAATGCTAGTCACGCTCGAGTCGCGGTGATAATGTCTGACAATGAAGCGGGCGGCGCGGTTTTAGACTGACTCGAGAATCGCGATTAGGTAAGATTGCTGAGGTGACCAGATAGGGTGACCTCACGCCTATACCGCTCAATATGTTATATATTTCCGTGAGATTCTAAACCTCATTAGGCAACTAAAAACGTCAAAAGCTCTTAGACCAGATAACATCTCTGCAAAGTTCTTTAAAGCTATGAACGTTGTTTCTAGCCTCATGTTAAAAATTATTTTTACACGTTGTTTAACCGAAGATACCATATTCCAGCAAATTAAAGCAGACACTGTCAGGCCAGTGTTCAAAATCGGCACTCGCTCGGTTCTTCACACAATCGCCCCATATTCTTAACATGCATCACTCATGTAAACATCCAGACCACACGATTCACTCTCATGTCACTCGCCAACCTAAAGGCGATTCGTTCTTTTTTTTTTTTTTTTTCAGCAACGCCGTTGGTCCCTGCTATATTGTAAAATTCAACGTTTTGAATTCACGACAGATATTCACCGACTCTTAATTCCAAACCGATGTCACTGACATCGACTTCTCTATGGCTGTCAACAACATCGGGCACTTGTATGACTAAACCTGTAGGCTTCTGTCCTAGTGATGTCATGAATTAAATGTTTTATTGCGATAGCAATTATATGGACACTCAAAAGCAGATTTCTGCCGTCGCCGTCGCCGTCGCCGTGAGGTTCCGTATGACGTCAATGGAGATGAAATCGTCGCCGCGCGCCGAACGCTGTATGTGCGAGTGAAAGGGCGCGAGGGGCGCGCGCTTTCACGGGGAGTGAACGCACGGCGGAGAACAAACGCGCGTTCTGCGCCGTGCTCCCTTAAGGGCTGCAGAAGTAGGCGTCTCTTTCCTCCTTTACAATCACCATATATGTAGAGCAAACGCGCCTTCTTCCGATGCGCGAGAGGCCGTGGGGGAGGGGGGAGGGGGAGGGAAGGGAGGCGACGTTTAGGTGCGGTACCAAGTGCCTATTTATATCAGAGGCTCCGGCAACAGTCACCAACGCCGCCCGCATTTTGAGCGAACGCGGGCAAAACGCCGACGGCGTCGACAACAGTTCTGCGTGTTGCCGGTGCTGCTGCATGTCCAAGTTTATACAGCTGATAAAGCTACTATCATTACTCCGTATAGCTCTCTACCAATTTGCTATCGCAATTGATGCTTCGCCTTTCAGGTGAAACTGCGACAACTTTTTTACCAGTTCTCTCTCAGTTCACCTTCGTCGCCCGTCAACATTCTGTCTCAACTTCGGTCAAATTTCTTACTGCTATATGCAAGTTCTTCCCGGATGTTCAAGCAAGAGTAGTCCAAATGGCTGAAGATGCCGCCGCGGCCCAGGGGCTGCCGGCCACCGTCTAAAGGGGGGACGGGGGAGGCTTCTAGTCATTACCCCCTCCTCTAACCACATTTCGGGCAAAATAAAGTTATTTCTCTCTCTCTCTCTCTCTCTCTCTCTCTGCTTTTGTCTGGTCAGCTCCCCGTAGAATGAAATATGGCCAAGTTATTAGCGGCGCATAAAAGCGGTTCTCAGTTCACGGTTACCAACTACACACCCGTCTCACTCACAATGTTGTAAAAAATTAGAAAGTATATTGTCCTTTAAATATTCCGACATTCCAAGACAAACAATGTTTGTCCCCTTCCAACACGGCTTCTGAGCAAAACAGGCACGCAAACACTGACTAACGGACGCTCTTACATGAATTCGCAACCATAATTTAATTAGTGCAGTCCAATGAGCTTCCATGGAGTGGATGACAGAAGAAAGCAAAGCTCGAGCAGACGTTGGTTTAGTGCCCGCCTTTTTTATACCGCCTTCGTAATTGCCTATTAGCGTAGAAGCTCGCACGTTACGTACTAACTTTCAGGGCTTGCATTACAGCTGAAACACTCCGGTGATTGCAATTTGGTCGGCAACCCAATCAGTGAGATTGCTGAGTTGCGTAACTCATGTGAGAAACACGTTACGCAAGCTATTCGCCGGCTTTTGCGAAAGAGATCTCGAAGTAAATCAAAAGTCGAAGCTTACACACAACCGTTCCTAAATTATCATCGACGCCGACAGAGAATCACGGATGATTTCGAATCTGCGAACTCTGAAATACCGCTTCGAAAATGAACTCACGTCTACACATGCGGATAGGATGCTACTGGACGAATTTCTGTACTATATCAGCTGGAGGTCCAAAGAAAATTGCGAGAACTGTTTCACGAGAACGCAAGGTGAAGCGCAAATTAGCTAACCCTAGTTGCGAGAAGGAATACATCGAAATGAATGCAATACAAACAAACATGG